>NC_135332.1:179131745-179441771 GCF_023851605.1 Tamandua tetradactyla
ATCTGCAGAAAAGTATTGCAGCTCTCCTGCCAGCCTCAGTGGGACCACTCTGAAATGCCTTCTCCTAGTTCTCCAGGAGGTCCCAGTGGCTCCAGCCAATCCCACTCCCACGATCCCTCTCCTGACCTTTCTCCTGCACTTTCTCATCCTCCCCATTGTCCACTGAGGGTTCCCGGGATCCCCTTCCAAATGGACGTCCTAGTCCTTGCTAAGGCCTCTTCTTGGGGAAACCCAAAGTAAGGTGCATGTAGAGTGGCCTGGAAATGCAAAGACAGATATACAGCACTGCTCCTGAGGGGATCTGAGGCTAGGGGGAGTGAGGCATTTCTCCCCATTGCAACAACAGCAGGTGTAGGCAGCACCAGGAAGTGCGGGAACCCAGTAAAGGAGGGGTGGAGCCCAGCCTTCGAGGGGGGCAGGGCATGTCAGGGGCAGCTTTGGAGCCTAGGCCATCTCAGTCCATTCTGCTTTGAAAAAGTGAAAGTCTTGTGGAGGCTGACAACCCAGCCCTCCGCCTAGGCAAGGTGGGAGAGGAGCTGACTGGAGCCCGTTCACAGCTCCTCTCTCCTCCTGCTGTTTTGAAAGATTTTGATATGAGGGAAAATATCGTCCCCAGGGATTGCTTGCCCTTTCATGATTTGCCAAATACCTCCCCAGCAAGGTACCCCAAAGCCTGTTGTAACCAGTTGAGATTCAAAGAGAAAGTGGGTATAAACAGAGGGCTGGAGTGAAAAGACTGCTTCTCACTGCTGTCTGGCATTCTTGGCCAACTCCACCCTGGGAATTTCCGCAGTGTGCTTGCCACCTACCAGGCTGCTGGGGGGCCAGTGCAGCAGACACATCCGGTAAAATGGGGAAAAGACTTGGGATGGCAAATTGGAAGGTGATACACTGCAGGGCAACTGCCCTCTCTGGTTCTTTGACACTTTTCTCTTGACAACCAGGGTTCTAAGACCCATGAGACTCCAGCCAAAAGAGAGCCCAGAAGATGAGAGGAGAAGTGGCCATGGTGGAAAGCAGTCAGTACCCACTTCTGCTCTAGAGGGTGTAGGCGTAGGGTGGTAGAAGCATTAGGCTTGCCCTCATTCATTTGCTTCACACACCTTCGGACATTCTCCTGGGTTCTATGTCCTCAAGTGTGGAGACCCTATTGGCCAGCCTTGAGAAGGTTATGACTGTGAGTTATTAAATCTGCGTGCATTCCCTGAATGCCGGCCGTGGCCCGGCCATGCTGTGTTCTAGATGATGAGGAATGGCTGGAAAAAGCAAAGGAAACACAAAAACAAAATACCGGGTTCTGCCCTCAAGGCCTCACACGTTGGTAGGAGGCATCGACTTGAATTAATCGATTATTTCACATTGTGAAGCCCCTGTCAGGGCTTTGGATTTAAGTTCAGACAGCGAACAGAGGCGATCACATACAGTGACCACAGCACCACACTAGGAGGCTTGGCTTTATCGTGTGGGTTGGGGAGCCACGGGAGGGGAGGCTGTGTCTTCAGCGGGAGGCAGCCCCTTGTCCTGGGCCTGTCTCCCAACCTCCTCTGTACCACCTAGGGCTCGGGGACCGCATCCCCTCCCCAAGGCATCTACGGTAGGGAGCTGCTGCACAGCTGCCACCGCATAGAGGGCAGGCCATGCCCATCGTCCATCCAGGAGGCGTCCCCAAGGGCGCCCCCGGGCCTTCCTCCCGCCAACCCCACTCATCCTTCCTCCAAGTGGAGAACCAAAACATAACAAGCCATTCCATCTCATTTAACTCCAGCTGTCAGCCGCTGTGCGACATGCCGTCCAGTCAATCATCCCATTTTACAGACAAGAGTGCTTCTGCTTCTTTGCGCCCTCTGCCACGTCTCAGTGACTCACTGCAGGTGTGGAGGGCTGGCTGTACCTCCGCTGGTACCTGTTCCAGGGGGCATTTACATTTCCACAGAGGGGCCTGGAGAGGTCCTGGTGTCAGGCCTGCGTATAAGGTTAGAGAAAGAAAATAGACTCTACCCTAGAAACTGAAAGCTCCCTAAGAATCCTAATGTACATCAACTTTGCTCCAAAGAATTTGACCACTGGGACAGGCTAATTTGGGGGTTGAAAATTTGTTTACGTAGATGAGCTTAAGGTAGCCAACCCCGTACCATGCTGTCCGGCTGAGGTAGCAGTCGGAAATAGTACAGTAACAAACGGCAGGTACCAGTTATTAAACCCTCATGGTGGGGGGTGCTGGTGGGGGGCAGGCCCTGTGCTTGGGTCCCCGACCCAGGGAGCTAAATCTCTTGACAAAACAAGAGATTTAAAATTTCCATTTTAAGGACAAGGCACTGGGTTGGCCCTGAAGCCTACGCCAGGACAACACACCTGCGTCTCCATACTACAACAGCACACCTGCATCTCCACTCTCCACACCACGACAGCACACCTGCAGGTCCACGCCATGACAGCACACCTGCAGGTCCACGCCATGACAGCACACCTGCAGGTCCACACCACGACAGCACACCTTAGTCTCCACTCTCCACACCACAACAGCACACCTGCAGGTCCACGCCACGACAGCACACCTGCAGGTCCACACCACGACAGCACACCTTAGTCTCCACTCTCCACACCACGAAAGCACACCTGCGTCTCCATGCCGCGACAGCACACCTGTGTCTCCATGCCACGACAGCACACCTGCGTCTCCACGCCATGACAGCACACCTGCGTCTCCGCGTCACCACCCACGGGGCCCACTTGAGCTTCAAGGGGTGCTTCCCACCACAGGGCAAACATGAGGACGAGGTGCAGGTGGCTGTGCACCCCCCGTGCATTCTTCGGGCTCTCTGAGGCTGCGGATGGAAGTGGTCTCTGTGCTGCATCCGCCACAAGGTGTTTTTCACGTGACATTCTGTTTTCCGTATCTGTCAGTATGTTCCTTGATTTTAACTAAGATAGAGGGTTTCATGGGTAGACATAAAGCATGGTTTATTTAAATGCTCTCCAATTGGTAGGAATGTAGATTGCTTATAATTTTTATTATTGGAAATGCTTCGTTAGGATACCCAAAACGTGCATGTGTGAGTTTTTTGTCGTACATTCCCTGAAATAGAAACTAGGGGTCTAGTTTCTGTGCACTTTTCACTTCACTTCATATTGCAAAGTTGCTCTCGAAAGGGCTGTACCAATTTACATTCCTGCTGGCGTCAGCATCCCTCCTTCTCCACGTCCTCACCAACGCTTGGTGAAGCGAAACTGTGTCATTGTGCGTTTCATTTGCATTTTTCACACAACTGGTGAATTGGGCATCTTTTCATATGTTGTTCTTTGCATTGTTTTTTGGCCATTTGTATCTATTTTTCAAGGACTTGTCTATCTTTCTTTGTGCTGTTTTCTCTCTAGTTATTTTTACTCATTGATTTGAAAAATGTTCATCTATTTAGGACATTAATCTCTTGTCTGTTACATGTGTTACAATTCTCTTATCTGTCTCTTATCTTTTGTTTAGAGTGCTTTTGTTGAACAGACATTTATCTCTCATGTAAATTTATTGTACTTTCATTTAATAAACTCTGCTTTTTTGTCTTATTAGAGAAATCCTGCCCAACCCAAATATCATAATATTTTCCTATTATTTTTGCAAGATAAGTTTTGTTTTAATTTGTCACAAAATTGTTTTTGTATAAGGAGGGATCTAAAGATGTGAGCTAGAGATCTAATATTATTATTTTCCATATGATTAGTCAATGGCCCATAGCATTAATCAAGTAGTGCTTTCTTGTCCATTGATATGTAATCCCAATCGATATTCAAAATTACTACAAATGGGCAACTTTCCTTCTGGAGTTTCCTTTCTCTTTCATTGTTCTGTGTGGCCGATTGCTTACAAAATTGGCTACAACTTAGTGTAGAAGAGGCCACCAGGGAGAAGAGTAGGGATTGCTGTTAATAGATTTTTCTAATTTTGAACCCTCCTGTTTTTGCTCTGTGCGTGAGTGCTCGTGTTCTCTTGTATTTAAGTACCTTGTTGGATTCAGTTTGCTGATATTAGGATTTTTGTATCTATGTTCAAAAGTAATGTAGCTTATACTTTTCTGTTATTATTGTCATCTGATTTTGGGATCGAGTTTGTGCTGGTCTCGTGATTTGGATCTTGCAATGCTCAGCAGCAGCGGCCTTGGCTTCAGTTAGGCATTTGGATTCTACAACCGATAGCTCACAACGAAGGCCACAGACAAAACGTACACGGCTCGGTAGCGGGTGTTTCTCTTGTCTGAGCTCATGCAGCAGCTCTGCAAAGGCTATTCTCAGACTCACACACTCACTCAAGTGAAGGCTCAGGGGAAGGGAAAAGGGCCATGTGGATGGCCTGAGGAGCTACCTTGGCTTGGAACCCCCAGCCTGAAATAACAACCAACAGCTGTACCTGCTTCTTGGATGGAGTTTCCAGACCATTACCGGGGACCTGGCCAGACCTGTAGCTTCTCACCAGCTATTTATAATTTACCCAGAGGGTCCCAGATTAACCAAGGGTTACACTTGTCCATCACAAAGGAGAAGATTTTTGTTTACCCTTTGCTCACAGGTAGCTTTCCCTTTCTAATCTCTCAAAGGGCTTGTATAAAATTAGAATTGTCTGTTTCTTCAAGGTTTCATAAAACTTGCCTGTGAATCATCTCATGCCATTGTCTTTTATGTACATGTGTGTATACATATGTATGCATAGATGGATGAAGGAGCAGAGCTGATTTATTCAATAGTCAACTCATGGTTTCTTCTTATTTATTTTTTAAAAATATTTTTATTGAGAAATAGCCACCCATGTACAGTCCAACCAAATTATACAATTAATGGCTCACAAAATCATCACACAGTTGTGTAGTCATTACCATGGCCATTTTTAGAACATTTGCATCACTCCAGAAAAAGAAATTAAAATTTTAAAAAAGTACTCATACCTTCTATACTCCTTTTCCCTTCCCTTTCATTGACCCACAAAAATTTCAATCTACCCAATTTTTACCCTTTATCAGGTTTTCTTCTTGAGTCAATTTTGATCATTTTTATTTTTCTGAAAATGCTAGTTTCTGCCAAGTTATTAAAATAATTGTCAAAATACTTTTTGCAGCATTGCTTGATTACTAAAATGTCTATTTAAAATGCAGTTATGTTTCCTTTGTCATTCTTAATGTTGCTTACTTGTCTCTTCTCCTTTTGTTTGGTCAATCATGCCAGAAATCTATTCTATCAATCTTGTCAATGAAGTTCCTTTTTAAAAAAATAAACTTCTTTATGATGTCTTTATTTTCTCTTTAATTTCTTTTTTATCTTATCTTTATTTTTATCCTTTTAAATGTCTTTCAGTTTACTCCGTGGCTTTTTTTCTCACTTTTGGGTTGAACATGTAAGTTCTTAAAGCAGTTTTTTTGTGTTTTCTACATATCTTTAAGATGATATATTTCACTCTAAGTGTCTTTTAAATCACATTACTCAAGTTCTAATAGTACTGCCTTTATTATCATTCACATCTAAATTTCCATTATGATTTCTGCGTTAACTCGTGAATTATTAATAATGTTTTTTCAATTTCTAAAACATGTTTTATTTGGTCCTTTGCATGATTTTACCCAAATAAGGTGATGACAGCCTATTATCCTTTATAGAGATAAAGCAGAAGGTTCCAGGAAAATAATTATGGCAGAGCTAATAAATTCATAAGGTTTAGTGTACAGAAAGAAGGAAAGAAAGAGAAGGAAGGAAGGAGGGAGGGAGGGAGGGGAAGGAAGGGGAGGGGAGGGAGGGAGGAACTTTATTTTATTGATCAATAGTGCAACTGCATAAAACAATAGTTTCTTACCATTGAGTTTAATCTTAATTAATGAATGTTATCATTCAACAAACATTTATTTCATGCTCAACATATGTAAGGAATACACCTGAGGCTGAAGCCCCAGTGCAGAAGGGAAGAAGTCAGACGTGGACAGCTTCATGACTGGGGCCAGCAGAGGCCCCAGGGGCCGGCCTGGCAGGGCGCCTGGTCGGGGGGAGGGGAGGAGTGGGCAGGGGAGCGCAGTCTCCTAAGAGGGGGTGGCGGAACTGTGCCTTGAAGGAGCAGCAGCAGCCAGGCAGACAATGAGAAGGCTTCTCCAGGAAGGAGAACGGACGATGACAAAGAAGATGCAGTTTGGTGCGATGCAAGAATGGCTAGAGAGCTCTCATGTTTAGTGGTATCCAGAAATAAGACCCCCAAAATGGCAGGATTCAGGTTATGGGCAGCTTCATAAATGGCAGCTTCATAAATGACAGCTTGAAAGTTGCACTGCGTTTCTCTCCCTGGGCCTCCTGCCTCCCCTGGGACCCTCCTGCCTCCCCTGGCTTCCTTTGCTGCTGGGCCCCGTGGGCATTCCTTCCTGCTCCCTCTCAGCTTCCTCTGGGGGACAGCACGGGCGGGTGTCAAAGGCCCTGAGGCCTCACACCCGCACAGTGGGGCACAGAACCGAGGCAGCACTTTGAAGCCCACCTGAGCTGGGGCGTGTCCTGCTGCTATGGCCCACACGACAGATGAGGACTCGAGTGGCAGAAAGGTCGAGTACCAGTTCACAGTCACAAGCTGGAGAGGAGCAGAACTAGAATCCAGCCCCTTCAGGTCCGATGCAGAAGCCAAATCTACTTCTGTTCTCCCAGAAAATGAGAGTCCAGGTTTTTCCTGTGGCCTCCCAAAGTAGCAATGAGGAGTACAAACTTCTCCCAACACAAACGAAAGCTTGGTAGCCGTAGTTTGTATACAATAAGAAGAAACCTCTCCCAGACCAACGAAGCATTAATCATCTTTCCGTTAAAAAAACAGATTCTCTAATGAAATGTGACCTCGACCCTAGGCTTTTTAACTTTTTCAAGGTGTCCAGCAGCGGTGGTCCCAGGACCGATTCAGCAGCTCGGCGATGTCATCAAAGCCCCAGTGGCCTCCTTTTCCTGAGCTGGATTTCTCAGTGTGCAAACCACGTCACCCCTGAAAGTCCCCAAGTGACAAGGTCCAGAAGTAAAAGGGAGGGGCGAGCGCTTGGCTTTTCATCTCTTTTTAGTATGGACGAGGGGGAAGATATTTTGAAAGTCCCACCACACACAACAAACTTCTCTTCGTATCTCATTTGTCAGAACTGATTTCATGTCACCGCAGGGAAAGCTCAGAACACAAGGCTCTGCTGTTTTCCTCCCTGTCTTGGTGAGAGGAGAACCGTTGTTGGTTGTGCAACAAGCAGTATCGGCCGCAGAAACGAAATTTAATGGAGTGTTTTATTGCTGTTTCCTGTTTTCCAGTTATTGTCTGATGTTTCATATACATCTATGACTAATTTAGGAAAGGGAAACAGTTACTTATTATTTAAGAAATAAAACTTGTTTGGAGGAAACACTTTCAAAGCCGAGAGTCAACATTTATTCAGTTTATGTGAGAAATATTTACTGACTGCTGACTTCACGCCAAGCCAGACACTGTGGACAGAGATAATAATAGTATATAGTATATAGATATAGTATAATAGTATATAGATAATAATAGTAATAATAATTATTTCCTCTCACCATAAGAATTTTAGCATTCCCATGGTATAGGAATGATTACGGCTCTGTAGATTGATCTAGAGGTGACAGATCAATATTTATCCAAAAGCATCTATTAAGCAATGCCCTCTTCTCACCCTTTCTCTGGCAAAGGGCTCAGCTGGAAGAAACAAAAAGTGGGGCAAGGTATGCAGGTTTTACTCCGAGGGGATTCATGAGCCAAAGCAGATAAACATCCTGAGGCTGCAATTCTAGGAAACATCAAATTTGCTGATTTGCTTTTTGAAATGTTCACAGCAAGCCCACATTTCTTAGGTCCTAGCATCCCGGGCTTTCCATTTCAGGATCTCACTAAATTGAAGAGACTTCCCCATCTTCACAGGGTTTTCTGTGCGCGAAGCAGAATTCCACATCGTGATCTCGTGACCACCAGTCCAGGGACGGGGGACCAGGGGCTGGGGTGGGGGCTGGGGTGGGGGTGGGGGTGCGCAGAGCGAGCGGCTGCTGGGAGGGGAAGACTGGCCGCCAATGGCCGCCAAGGCCCGGGACAGGCAGAGCAGGGGGCAGGCCCTGCCCGCGGAGAGGGGCTGGAGGCAAGTCTCAGAAAGGAGAGTGAGCAATAATAGCAACTGCCAAACCACCAAGGGACAGGAAGTTTGAAAAGCGTGCCCAACTTGGCTCTGCTAGAAAGCCACAGAAATGGGGTCCCAGCCAGGGTTTGTCTGCCTCCTGGGTCTCCCCCGCCACCCTGAGCGAAGGTTAGCCTGGGACAGGGGGCTGTGATGCACGCCCTGGGTCCACCATGTCCTGGAGCCTGTGATACTGTTCGGCGGGCCCAGAAAAGTCACCTAAATTGCATTTGTTGCACCATTGTGGGATCCTGATTTGTTTTATTTATAAATGGCAGCAAACTCCAGTTTGCATCTTGGATAATGGGCCATTTCATCCTCAGACTTCAGGGGATATTTTACTTGGTTGTGAAACCAGTGTTCTTTTTACTTATGCATTCAACTGCTTTTATAGTACCTGGTTATCACAATTCAGTTCTTAGGCATTGCAGAAAAATCTATCTCTTACAAACTATAGAGAGAAATGACTGAAAAATGGATGCAGGTTATTCTAGTTTGTGCTAAACAACTTGCTTTATTTTTACAGCCCATGTCTTTCATGAGGATACAAATTAAGAGGCAGTCTTGTTTGGTTTTTCAAAGTCATTTTGTAGAGAATTTTCACTAACATGAATCTGATTTTGTCTATTCAATTCTGCATGATTAAATAATTAGGATAAAGCTAAAAAATAATAAATAAAAAATAATAAGCCTGCTGTAGTAGGTAGGGTTCTCTTGAGAAACAGAATCAACAGGAAATACTCATAAGTATGAAATTTATAAAAGTGTCTCATGAAACCATGGGAACGTAGAGTCCAAAATCTGCAAGGCAGGCTGTGAAGCTGAGGATTCCGATGGAGGGTCTGGATGAACTCCACAGGAGAGGCTTACCGGCTGAAGCAGAAAAAGAGCTTGTCTCTTCTGAATTCTCCTTAAAAGGCTTCCAGTGATTAGATTAAGCATCACTCATTGCAGAAGACACTTCCCTTGGCTGATTACAAATGGAATCAGCTGTGGATGCAGCCGACATGATCATGATTTAATTCTATGAAATGTCCTCATAGCAAGAGACAGGCCAGCACTTCCCCAACCAGACAAACAGGTACTACCACTCGGCCAAGCTGACACATGAACCTGACCATGACACCTGCCATGCCAGAGACCTGGGTTCAATTCCTGGTGCCTACCCATGCAAAAAATAAAAATAATAATAATAATAATAATGATAATAAATCACTATGTGGCCAATTTCCGCTGTCCTGACATATCTCCTTGAGCAGAGAATGTGACAGGAGCAGGGCATCGTGTCAGGACTGGTTTGGTAGAAATGTGTGAAATCCCCATTCCCAAATCTCCTGAGGCTGAGTTTGCCTGATCACCTGGGCTGTCCTGACCAGCCTTGGCCCATGCCTCTGTTGGAAATCAGCGAGCAGGGTCTGTAAGTCCAGTGGGGTGGGGAATTCTTGCACAGGCAATGGGGAAAAGTGGGAGCTGAGGGGCCTGTTCAAATTCACCAACCCTTCACATCTTCCCTGCCTACCCACCCATGGGAGAAGCTCTTCCACCTCCACCTCCCTGTACCACCCTCAGCCTCGACACTTCACAGCAAAGGCAACCCTTCAGATGCACCTCTTGTTCCCCGGCCTGCCCTGTAGGCTTGGCACTTTAGGCTCCTCCTGATTTTCAAACCATCTCAGCAACTTTTACTGGGATGCTGTCTTTTATTTTCTACTTGATCTGTGAGCTCTATGCCTCCTCCTTCACCTGTCATCCGTGTCATCACTGGGATGACAGACTCTCAGCCTCCTGTTTATCTAGGAAAGCAGAGGGAATGACACGATTGAAGATACTCTCCCCAAGGGAGAGCCAAGGTCCCCAGCAAACACCAAGTCACAGATGCTAGAAGTAAGGGAGTTGAGCACAGGGATCACAAATCAGGAATGACCAAGTAGGTGAAGGCACATCTGGGTCAACATTAACTGAAAGATAAAGTCCCTGAGAAAGCAAGTCAGGAATAGATAAGGGGTGTATGTGTGTGTGTGTGTGCATGTGCATGGCAGGACTGGGTGTCCTGGGTGTGTGTGCGTGTGTGTGCATGGCAGGGCTGGGTGTCCTAGGTGTGTGTGCACGTGCACGGCGGGGTTGGGTGTCCTAGGTGTGTGTGCGTGTGCATGTTGCATGGTGGGGTTGGGTGCCCTAGGTGTGTGTGTGTGTGCACGGCAAGGTTGGGTGTCCTAAGTCTGTGTGCATGTGCACGGCAGGGTTGGGTGTCCTAAGTGTCTGTGCGTGTGCACGTGCATGGCAGGGTTGGGTGTTCTAGGTGTGTGTGTGTGTGTGTGTGTGTGCACAGCAGGGTTGGGTGCCTAGGTGTGTGTGCACATGCATGGCAGGGTTGGGTGTTCTAGGTGTGTGTGCATGTGTGTGTGCACGGCAGGGTTGGGTGTCTAGGTGTGTGTGTGTGTGCACATGCATGGCAGGGTTTTGTGTCCTAGATGCATGTGTGTGTGTGCACGGCAGGGTTGGATGTCCTAGGTGTGTGTGCATGTGCACGTGCACGGCAGGGTTGGGTGTCCTAGGCAGCTGCATCCAACCCACAGGCTCACATTTCATAGTTGGGTTGATCTGCGCCCCCACAAAAAGTGTCCCAGAGCATGGATTTCAAATCTCAGCTTGAATCAGTATCAAACGCTTTTGGACATCGTACTAAACTAAGAATGCAAGATAGGTTTGATTGACAGTGGTTCACTGGAGAAAAAATATCAAGGGTCTATCGAGAAAGAGAGAGAGTTGTTGATTAGGAACGTTTGCCAAATGTCCAAGAGAGGAACGAGGAACACAAATGTGCTCCATGTATTTATCATCTCCCTGGAATCCAGAGATTTAGAGTAGCTCAGGATGAAGTGACCTAAAAGTGTCCGATTCAATTTTTACCTTGGTTTAAAGGCCCTTTTATAAAATCCCCAAAAGGGGGTCATCATCTTGCCTCTTAAAACATTGCTCAGTATTGAAGCTCAGCTCTCATGGAGCAGTCCATTTAGTTAGACAAATCTATGTGTCCAAAAGTTCTTCTCAAGATTGGACCAAGATGTTCCCGCATTTCCTTCCACCTACATTGACCATAACTCTGCCCTCTTGAGTTACAAAGTTTGAGGATTCTCTTTCTCCCACATTTTGTTATTATGCCCTTCTCAGCCTTCTTTTCTTCTGTATCCTCAGCTCTTTCATGGGTTTGAGACAGTTACCTCTCACCTCGATATTCATCCTACTGCTGAGTCCCCTAGACTGCGTGTTTGCCAGGTGCTCATCGAACCAGCGCAGGTGTGAACACCTTTGGGGTCTGGGAATGCCCACCCTTTCCGACAAGCTCATTCCATTGCTGGGTTTCTTTGACCTTCATAAAATATTTCCTCTACTGAGCTTTTATGTTTTCCTCCGTGAATTCTCCCTATATTTCTTTCTTTGACCTTTGGGGACACACAGAGTATCTTAATAATCTCATTTGTCTTAAGGAATGGTGGAGATGCCCAGTGTGCCTTGCTTTCCAGGTCACCTTGCAGCACCTTGGAGCTGACGTGGATGCTCTGGGCCCCACCCCATCTGTACCACCCCTTAGGCTGACCATATATCATCTATCACATCCTCCTGATGAAGATTAGTTATGACCCCAATTTTCAGCCAGAAGAAGTTTTACCACTTCGTTCTATGTTCAGTACTGGTTGTGTGGGCAGGGGTGGCAAGGTGGGGTGTCTCCAAGTAAAATTAGGTAATAAAAACTGCGTGAAAAAGCTTTTGGAAAATGCATCCCTCATGCAAAATTAAAGAAGCTTTCCTCCACACGGCTGCCTAAGAATCGAGTTTGTCATTTCCAAGAAAGGAGGTGATTTTTTTCTTTGGACTTTTTAAGGTCTTGGTGCTTTTAAGTGGATTTGGAGTTTTTGTTTGTTTATTTTTTATTGCCACCTTTGAAGTCCTAGAAGACTGATGCCCTTTCTCACATGTTATTCAGATTGCCGTTTGTAATGCAGTACAATTTAATTTTTTGACTCTGAGCATATTCTATTTTTCTTGGTCTTTTGCTCTCTTGAAAGTTTGCAGACATTTTTGTCATTGGCCTGCAAAATGAGGCCCCAAATTCGATGTATTCACGAAATCAATTTCTTTATATATGCATATACATTTGTCAGCTGGCTTTAATTTACAATTTAGTTCCACTCCTCCAGGGGATGGGAAGGGAGGTGTCTTTTGAGAATGCCAAGGTGGACTTGGCAATTTACACATCCCGTTGCTGGGCTCCTGTGGTGATCCTGCAGTTTCGATTACGGACAGTGATGCGGGTGCAGTGCTTCGGAGAGGCAGATAAATAGAAGACAGAATGTGAGCTTGCTGGCGGGGCTAGGATCTGAATGCTGAGAGCATTCGTATTGAACTGATGAAATTGACAAAATTTTTCTTCTGGAAAAGAGCCTAGAAGAAGCTAAATTTGTTGAGTAGATACTATAAACCAGGGACTAATATGCCTACAGGGTCTGGGCTTAGAGGGTATCCGTCCTAGGAAACTTCCAGGACACTCTTCAGAGGGAGCTGGAAGAAGCCTTCTGCAGCCCTGGTCCTCCCGACCAGCACCAAGGTAGATGCGCAGTGGCCGTGACACCCAGGAAGGTCAAAGGCCTGTGCAGCTGCATCCCAGGAAGAGGCAGGACTCAAAAGCAATAGCTAAACTGGTACGTACGATTCTGCCTCCACCTCTTTGCACCACACCTCACCATACAAACGTTCCTGCGATGCCTGAGAAATGCCAGTGAGCCAGGATAAAGCCCTGGAGAATTAGGTCAGGCATTGGCTAAAATAAAAAAGACATTAAAGATGGTACTCAGAAGGTTTGAGTTTTGATATATGTGATTTATTCCTTCTCTTCATAGCCTCAAATAGCCTTCAGAAATAATAATTAAAAAAGAAAACTTTACCTTTCTTTTCCAAATTTTCCTGGTTGATTTGTCATGCAGCAAAGGAGGTGACAATTTTGTGTGTATGTGTGTGCTGATTTCTTTTTTTTGAATATATTTTTATTGACAAATATGCACACACATAAAGCCCACCTATAGTATACAATCAGTGGCTCACAATATCATTACATGGTTGTGTATTCATCACCATGATTATTTTTAGAACATTTGTATCACCCTAGAAAAAGAAATAAAAAGGAAAAAACTCATGCATCCAATACCCCTTATCCCTCCCTCTAATTGACCACCAGTATTTCAATCTACCCAGTTTTTTTACCCCTTCCCCCTTCCCATTATATTATTTATTTATTTATTATCCTTATTGTTTTATTCATCTGTCCATATCCTGGACAAAAGTAGCATCAGACAGAAGGTTTTCACAGTCACATGGTCACATTATAAAAGCCATACAGTTATACAATTGTCTTCAAGAATTAAGGCTACTGGGTCCTCTCTCTCACTGCCCTCCCCCTCTACATGGGACATAAATCTCAGGGGTGGAAACCTCCCTGAAAACGTAGGGCAGAAATCCTAGGATGAGCTGGGCCTCGGCATCAAAGGATCGAGAAAACCTTCTCTACCAAAAAGGAGAAGAGAGAAATGAGACAAAATAAAGTGTCAGTGACTGAGTTCAAACAGAATCAGAGGTTATCCTGGAGGTTATTCTTATGCATTATATAGCTATCATCTTAAGTGCCTGAAACTGTAGAGCTGTGTTCCAGTAGCCATGTTTCTTAAAGATGATTGTATAATCAGCTTTTACAATGTGACTGTGTGATTGAAAATCTTGTGTCTGATGCTCCTTTCATCTGTGGTATGGACAGATGAGTAAAAAATATGGATAAGAAATAATCAAATAATGGGGCAACAAAGATTAAAATAAATTGAGTAGATTGAAATACTAGTGGCCAATAAGAAGAAGGGGTAAGGGGTATGGCACGTATGAGTTTTTTCTTTTTTCTTTTTTATTTCTTTTGCTGGAGTGATGCAAATGTGCTAAAAATGATCATGGTGATGAATACACAACCACGTGATGATACTGTGAGCCACTGATTATAGTCATGTCAAGAATGTTTGTATGTTTGTTAATTGTTTTCAATAAAAATATTTTTAAAAAACATTCTAAAAAAAGAAAGAATTAAGGCTACTGGAGTATAGGTCAACAGTTTCAGGTACTTCCTTCCAGCCACTCCATTACCCCATAAACTGAAAACAGATATCTATATAATGAATAAGAATAACCTCCAGGGTAACCCCTTGACTCAGCCTGAAATCTTTCAGGCACTGAAACTTTATTATTCTTCCTTCCCCCTTTTGTTCAAGAATGCTTTCCCAATCCCGTGACAGTAGGGCCCGGCTCATCCCTGGGAGTCCCGTCCCCTCCCTAGGGAGATTTACACCCCTGGGCGTCATGTTCCGTGTAGTGGAGAGGGCAGTGAGTTCACCTGACACGTTGGCTGAGAGAGAGAGGCCACATATGAGCAGCAAAATTAGGCATAATTTTAAGTAGGCTTAGCCTATCCTTTGCAAGAGTAAGTTTCATATGGGCGAACCCTAGGATCTAGAGCTCAGTCTATTGATTTGGTTGTTCCCACTGTTTGTGAGAACATCAGAAATTCTCCAAATGGGGAATTTTAATATTTCTTCCTTTCTCCCCAGCCCCCCAAGGGGGCTTTGCAAATACATCTTTATTTACTGCCCAGATTACTCTGAGATATATCAGAACATCACACTAACCTTGACAAACCAACAAATTCTCATGCTCTATTCAAAATTCCATGTACTTATGGTGTTCAACTAAACTGACCATACAAATTAAATTAGGTAATGCACTACCCAAAATATAAATTTTTACACCAAATAAACATCTGTCCCTTTGGTTTTACACAGAAGTTGAAGTTTCAAAATATGGACGATATCATCCTTTAGCCTGTATTCTGATTTACCTTGGTCCTATCCAGGGCAGCTTCCTTCATACGTCTACTCAGAGTTGGATCCCTTTTTCAACTTTGTAAACAGTTCCTCTGTGGGTTACTGCTTACTTCCATAGCTTCAGAGCTCTAACTCTGAATCTCAGGTGCCCCATAAATACCAAAAGTTTCTGGGAGTGACCAGGTTATATACAAACAGCTCAGTATCTCAGAATTTAGAAATAACAGTTAAAACTCCTGAATATATGTGACTGCTGTAAGAGCTTACAATCTAGGACCCTTTACAATAGGCCATAACCTGATAACATTCTCAATTTCAGATCACTGAGTTCTTATATTATAGTTAGCCCATATGAGTGAGGCATGAGAATATTTGTCTTTTTGTTCCTGGTATTTCATTCAACATACAGCCCTTAAGGCTCGTTCACCTAGTTGCATGCCTCACCACTTCATTCCTTCTTGTGGCTGCTCAGTGGTCCATTGCATGTATACACCACAGTTCCCCCCACCCCCATTTTTCAGTTGTTGTACCCCTAGGCCACCTCCATCTATTATGACTCATAAACACTGCCGTCATAAACACCAGTGTGCAAATGTCCATTCGTATCCCCACACTCAATTCCTCCAGGTATATACTGAGCAGCAGGGTTTCAGGATCAAATGGAAACCCTACCCTTAGCCTCTGTGGAATGACAACACTGCATTCCAAGGGGCTGCACCTTTCAGCTTTTCTATTCACAGTGAATAGGTACATCTCTTTCTCCACACTTTCTCTAGCACTTTTATCTCTGTTCGCTTTTAAATAGTATTATTTGCACATCATACAATCCAACATAAGTGAATACCCATGCCCTCACCACCATAATCTACATGAACACATTTCCTTTTCTTCTGCAAAGAATCCATACCCCTTTCCCATGTCCTTTGCCTATTGATATTTAGTTTTGACATGCCTTTTTACATTCAGTGGAAGCATATTAGTATGCTACTGTTGACTATAGACTCTAGCTTACATTGATCATATTTTTTTCCTGCATACCATCCCATTTTTTTTTATCCATTAACGGAAAAAAAGAAATTAACCCAACATTTAGAAATCATACCATTCTACATATGCAATCAGTAATTCTTAACATCATCACATAGATGCATGATCATCGTTTCTTAGTACATTTGCATCGGTTTAGAAGAACTAGCAACACAACAGAAAAAGATATAGAATGTTAATATAGAGAAAAAAAATAAAAGTAATAATAATAGTAAAAAAAACCCAAAAAAAAACCGATAGCTCAGTTGCAGCTTCATTCAGTGTTTTAACGTGATTACTTTACAATTAGGTATTATTGTGCTGTCCATTTTTGAGTTTTTGTATCTAGTCCTGTGGCACAGTCGGTATCCCTTCAGCTCCAATTACCCATTATCTTACCCTGTTTCTAACTCCTGCTGGACTCTGTTACCAATGACATATTCCAAGTTTATTCTTGAATGTCGGTTCACATCAGTGGGACCATACAGTATTTGTCCTTAAGTTTTTGGCTAGACTCACTCAGCATAATGTTCTCTAGGTCCATCCATGTTATTACATGCTTCATAAGTTTATCCTGTCTTAAAGCTGCATAATAGTCCATCGTATGTATATACCACAGTTTGTTTAGCCACTCTTCTGTTGATGGACATTTTGGGTGTTTCCATCTCTTTGCAATTATAAATAACGCTGCTGTAAACATTGGTGGGCAAATGTCCGTTTGTGTCTTTGCCCTTAAGTCCTTTGAGTAGATACCCAGCAATGGTATTGCTGGGTCGTATGGCAATTCTATATTCAGCTTTTTGAGGAACCGCCAAACTGCCTTCCACAGTGGTTGCACCATTTGACATTCCCACCAACAGTGGATAAGTGTGCCTCTTTCTCCGCATCCTCTCCAGCACTTGTCATTTTCTGTTTTGTTGATAATGGCCATTCTGGTGGGTGTGAGATGATATCTCATTGTGGTTTTGATTTGCATTTCTCTAATGGCTAGGGACATTGAGCATCTCTTCATGTGCCTTTTGGCCATTTGTATTTCCTTTTCTGGTAGGTGCCTGTTCAAGTCTTTTTCCCATTTTGTAATTGGGTTGGCTGTCTTTTTGTTGTTGAGTTGAACAATCTCTTTATAAATTCTGGATACTAGACCTTTATCTGATATGTTGTTTCCAAATATTGTCTCCCATTGTGTAGGCTGTCTTTCTACTTTCTTGATGAAGTTCTTTGATGCACAAAAGTGTTTAATTTTGAGGAGCTCCCATTTATTTATTTCCTTCTTCAATGCTCTTGCTTTAGGTTTAAGGTCCATAAAACCGCCTCCAATTGTAAGATTCATAAGATATCTCCCTACATTTTCCTCTAACTGTTTTATGGTCTTAGACCTAATGTTTAGATCTTTGATCCATTTTGAGTTAGCTTTTGTATAAGGTGGGAGATACATTCCTTTTGGTATCTGAATGTATCTTTTTGAAAGATACATTCTTTCATTCTTTTGCATATGGATATCCAGTTCTCTAGGCACCATTTATTGAAGAGACTATTCTGTCCCACGTGAGTTGGCTTGACTGCCTTATCAAAGATCCCAGGTGAGAGGGTCTATGTCTGAGCACTCTATTCGATTCCATTGGTTGATATATCTTTCTTTATGCCAATACCATGCTGTTTTGACCACTGTGGCTTCATAATATGCCTTAAAGTCCGGCAGCGCGAGACCTCCAGCTTCGTTTTTTTTCCTCAAGATACTTTTAGCAATTCGGGGCACCCTGCCCTTCCAGATAAATTTGCTTATTGGTTTTTCTATTTCTGAAAAATAAGTTGTTGGGATTTTGATTGGTATTGCATTGAATCTGTAGATCAATTTAGGTAGGATTGACATCTTAATTATATTTAGTCTACCAATCCATGAACACGGTATGCCCTTCCATCTATTTAGGTCTTCTGTGATTTCTTTTAGCAGTTTTTTGTAGTTTTCTTTATATAGGTTTTTTGTCTGTTTAGTTAAATTTATTCCTAGGTATTTTATTCTTTTAGTTGCGATTGTAAATGGGATTCGTTTCTTGATTTCCCCCTCAGCTTGTTCATTACTAGTGTATAGAAATGCTACAGATTTTTGAATGTTGATCTTGTAACCTGCTACTTTGCTGTACTCATTTATTAGCTCTAGTAGTTTTGTTGTGGATTTTTCTGGGTTTTCGACGTATAGTATCATATCGTCTGCAAATAGTGATAGTTTTACTTCTTCCTTTCCAATTTTGATGCCTTGTATTTCTTTTTCTTGTCTACTTGCTCTGGCTAGAACCTCCAAGACAATGTTGAATAATAGTGGTGATAATGGACATCCTTGTCTTGTTCCTGATCTTAGGGGGAAAGTTTTCAATTTTTCCCCATTGAGGATGATATTAGCTGTGGGTTTTTCATATATTCCCTCTATCATTTTAAGGAAGTTCCCTTGTATTCCTATCTTTTGAAGTGTTTTCAACAGGAAAGGATGTTGAATCTTGTCAGATGCCTTCTCTGCATCAATTGAGATGATCATGTGATTTTTCTGCTTTGATTTGTTGATATGGTGTATTACATTAATTGATTTTCTTATGTTGAACCATCCTTGCATACCTGGGATGAATCCTACTTGGTCATGATGTATAATTCTTTTAATGTGTTGTTGTATACGATTTGCTAGAATTTTATTGAGGATTTTTACATCTATATTCATTAGAGAGATTGGTCTGTAGTTTTCTTTTTTTGTAATATCTTTGCCTGGTTTTGGTATGAGGGTGATGTTGGCTTCATAGAATGAATTAGGTAATTTTCCCTCCACTTCGATTTTTTTGAAGCATTTGAGGAGAGTTGGTACTAATTCTTTCTGGAATGTTTAGTAGAATTCACATGTGAAGCCATCTCGTCCTGGACTTTTCTTTTTGGAAAGGTTTTGAATGATTAATTCAATTTATTTACTTGTGATTGGTTTGTTGAGGTCATCTATTTCTTCTTGAGTCAAAATTGGTTGTACATGTCTTTCTTGGAACCCATCCATTTCATCTAAATTGTTGTATTTATTAGCGTAAAGTTGTTCATAGTATCCTGTTATTACCTCCTTTATTTCTGTGAGGTCAGTAGTTATGTCTCCTCTTCCATTTCTGATCTTATTTATTTGCATCCTCTCTCTTCTTCTTTTTGTCAGTCTTGCTAAGGTCCCATCAATCTTATTGATTTTCTCATAGAACCAACTTCTGGTCTTATTGATTTTCTCTATTGTTTTCATGTTTTCAATTTCATTTATTTCTGCTCTAATCTTTGTTATTTCTTTCCCTTTACTTGCTTTGGGATTAGTTTGCCGTTCTTTCTCCAGTTCTTCCAAGTGGACAGTTAATTCCTGCATTTTTGCCTTTTCTTCTTTTCTGATATAGGCATTTAGGGCAATAAATTTCCCTCTTAGCACTGCCTTTGCTGCGTCCCATAGGTTTTGATATGTTGTGTTTTAATTTTCATTTGCCTCGAGATATTTACTAATTTATCTTGCAATTTCTTCTTTGACCCGCTTGTTGTTTAAGAGTGTGTTGTTGAGCCTCCACGTATTTGTGAATTTTCTGGCACACCGCCTATTATTGATTTCCAACTTCATTCCTTTATGATCCGAGAAAGTGTTGTGTATGATTTCAATGTTTTTAAATTTGTTAAGACTTGCTTTGTGACCCAGCATATGGTCTATCTTTGAGAATGATCCATGAGCACTTGAGAAAAAGGTGTATCCTGCTGTTGTGGGATGTAATGTTCTATAAATGTCTGTTAAGTCTAGCTCATTTATAGTAATATTCAGATTCTCTATTTCTTTATTGATCTTCTGTCTAGATGTTCTGTCTATTGATGAGAGTGGTGAATTGAAGTCTCCAACTATTATGGTATATGTGTCTATTTCCCTTTTCGGTGTTTGCAGTGTATTCCTCACGTATTTTGGGACATTCTGGTTTGGTGCATAAATATTTATGATTGTTATGTCTTCTTGTTTAATTGTTCCTTTTATTAGTATATAGTGTCCTTCTTTGTCTCTTTTAACTGTTTTACATTTGAAGTCTAATTTGTTGAATATTAGTATAGCCACTCCTGCTCTTTTCTGGTTGTTATTTGCATGAAATATCTTTTCCCAACCTTTCACTTGCAACCTATATTTATCTTTGGGTCTAAGATGTGCTTCCTGTAGACAGCATATAGAAGGATCCTGTTTTTTAATCCATTCGGCCAGTCTGTGTCTTTTGATTGGGGAATTCAGTCCATTAACATTTAGATTTATTACTGTTTGGATAATATTTTCCTCTACCATTTTGCCTTTTGTATTATATATATCATATCTGACTTTCCTTCTTTCTACACTCTTCTCCATACCTCTCTCTTCTGTCTTTTCGTATCTGACTCTAGTGCTCCCTTTAGTATTTCTTGTAGAGCTGGTCTCTTGGTCACAAATTCTCTCAGTGACTTTTTGTCTGAGAATGTTTTAATTTCTCCCTCATTTTTGATGGACAATTTTGCTGGATATAGGAGTCTTGGTTGGCAGTTTTTCTCTTTTAGTAATTTAAATATATCATCCCACTGTCTTCTTGCTTCCATGGTTTCTGCTGAGAAATCTACACATAGTCTTATTGGGTTTCCCTTGTATGTGATGGATTGTTTTTCTCTTGCTGCTTTCAAGATCCTCTCTTTCTCTTTGACCTCTGACATTCTAACTAGTAAGTGTCTTGGAGAATGCCTATTTGGGTCTAATCTCTTTGGGGTGCGCTGCACTTCTTGGATCTGTAATTTTATGTTTTTCATAAGAGTTGGGAAATTTTCAGTGATAATTTCTTCCATTAGTTTTTCTCTTCCTTTTCCCTTCTCTTCTCCTTCTGGGACACCCACAACACGTATATTTGTGCAGTTCATATTGTCCTTGAGTTCCCTGATACCCTGTTCAAGTTTTTCCATTCTTTTCCCAATAGTTTCTGTTTCTTTTTGGAATTCAGATGTTCCATCCTCCAAATCACTAATTCTATCTTCTGTCTCTTTAAATCTATCATTGTAGGTATCCATTGTTTTTTCCATCTTTTCTACTTTATCCTTCACTTCCATAAGTTCTGTGATTTGTTTTTTCAGTTTTTCTATTTCTTCTTTTTGTTCAGCCCATGTCTTCTTCATGTCCTCCCTCAATTTATCGATTTCGTTTTTGAAGAGGTTTTCCATTTCTGTTCGTATATTCAGCATTAGATGTCTCAGCTCCTGTATCTCATTTGAACTATTGGTTTGTTCCTTTGACTGGGTTATATTTTCAATTTTCTGAGCGTGATCCATTATCTTCTGCTGGCATCTGGGCATTTAGTCAGATTTCCCTGGGTGTTGGACCCAACAGGTTGAAAGATTTTTCTGTGAAATCTCTGGGTTCTGTTTTTCTTATCCTGCCCAGTAGGTGGCGCTCGTGGCACATGTTTGTCTGCGGGTCCCACCAGTAAAAGGTGCTGTGGGTCTTTTAACTTTGGAAAACTCTCACTGTGGGGGAGGTTTGCCAGCTGAAGAGGCTTGGAAGAGTGCCAGACGGCCCGGGGTTCCGAACGCAGGGAAGGTCGCCGGCCGCCGCAGCCTGGGAGAGCGCCCGTCCGAATTTTCTAGTTGGCCCGGGGTGCCTAGTGTGGCGGGAGGGTGCCAGCTGCCGCAGCCCGGGAGAGTGCACTGTTCCCAGCTGGACCGGGGAGTCACATGTTTGGAAGGGACCCCCCGGTCACTGTTCTCCGCGGCCTGGGGATTTTTGATCCAATTCTCTCAGTTGGCCCGGGGGGCCACGCGTGGTGTGGGCGCCAGCCACCGCGGCTTGAGGGGACCGCCTGTCCACTTCTCCCAGCTGTCCCGGGAAGGAGGAAGGGAGGGACTCTGGCCACTTGCCGCCCCACCTGGGGAAGCCCGCGCCCCTCGGCGATCTCACCGGAGTGGATTCTCCCAGCCAGTCAGCCGTTCCAGGATGGGGTACGCTGTCTTTTTGATCTTTGTTGTGGCTCCGGGAGCTGCTCTGTATCGTTTCTACTCCCCTAGTAGCTGTTCCGAGATCTTCCTGCCATCTGAGGATGAGTGTGGAGATGTCCTCATCATGAGAAAGAACTGTGGGTGGCTGCAAAGCTTGCCGGGAAAGGGGAGTCAGAATCTACTAAGGGCCATCGTCTTTGCCTTCTCTCTTAACCCTCTTCAATTCCTAAAACGTCAAGTCTTCTTCCTCACTTCCTGGGACACCCCGCTCCTGACGCAACTTTCTTCCTGTAGGCCGCCAACTCTGACGGAGCGCAGACGTTGACTCTTCCCTCGGCCCTCCTCAGGCCTCCCCATCCCATTTTTAACACCTTGCAACGTTGACATTCATTTGTTCTCCCTCATGCAAAAATGTTTTTATATTTGTACATTTAAGCACCATTGTTGTCCATTTTAGGCACTCCTAAATTTACTCATAATAAAATAAGCTTTCCCTATTTTATTGTATAATATAAAAATTATGCAAGGCTAAGAAAGAAAAAAGCAACAGCTTTCAAAGCACTCTTCAACAAATAGTTACAGGACAGATCCCAGAGTTTGTCATGGGCTACCATACCATCATTTGCGCATTTACTAACCATCATTGTACACTCTAGGCCTTCCTAAGTAATACCGTCTCAGGCTTTATCCTCTATCTTTCCTTCTGGTGTCATATGTGCCCCCAGACATTCCCCCTCAACCATGCTCACATTCAGCTTCCATCAGTGTGCTTATATCACTGTGCTACCATCCAATAGTAGTGTGCTACCATCCGATAGTAGTGTGCTGTCCATCTCTGAATTTTTACAATCAGTCTTGTTGCACATTCTGTACTCCTTCAGCACCAAATGCCTAATCTCTAACCTCTTTCTATCTTCTAACTTTGAAAGTTAGAAGATAGAACTTAACTTTACTTTGAAAGCTCAGTCATTATTGGTAGTTCATATTAGTCATACTGTACAGTATTATAGATATCCTTGCTCTTTTCTGATTATTGTTTGCATGAAATATTTTTTCCCAACTTTTCCATTTTAATGTTGGGTCTAAATGAGTCTTCTGTAGAGCATATAGATGGGTCCTGTTTTTTAATCCATTCTTCCAGTCTATGTCTTCTGATTCGGGAGTTTAATCCATTAACATCTAATGTTATAACTGTAAAGGCAGTACTTTCTTCTACCATTTTGTGTTTTGGATTTTATATGTCATATCTAATCTTTTTTTTTACCCATACTGATAGTCTTCATTTCTACATTCTTCTCCAGACCTCTTTCTCCTATCTTTTCCTAACTACCTGTAATGCTACCTTTTAGTATTTTTTGTAGAATCGGTCCCTTAGTCACATATTCTCTCAGTGACTGGTTTTCTGAAAATATTTTAATCTTTTCCTCATTTTTGAAGCATGGTTTTGCTGGGTATATAATTGGTTGGCAGTTTTTCTCTTTCAGAATCTTAAGTATATCATACCACTGCCTTCTCACCTTCATAGTTTCTGCTGAGAAATTTGCACATATTCTTAGCAAGCTTACCTTGTATGTGATAGATTACTTTTCTCCTTCTGCTTTCAAAATTCTCTTTTTGTCCTTGGCATGTGACAATCTGATTAGTAAGTGTCTTGGAGTAGGTCTATTTGGATCTATTCTGTTTGAAGTATGCTGCATTTCTTGGATTTGTAACTTTATGTCTTTCAAAAGAGGTGGGAAATTTTCAGTGATAATTTCCTCTATTAGTCTTTCTGCTCCTTTTACCTTCTCCTCTCCTTCTGGGATACCCATAACATGTACATTTGTGCACTTCATGTTGTCATTCAATTTCCTGACATCCTGCTAATATTTTTCCATTTTTTCCTTATATTTTCCTTTGTGCGTCAGATTTCAGATGTTCTGGCCTTTCATTCACTAATCCTTTCTTCTGCCCCTTCAAATCTATTGATGTATGTTTCTGTTATTTTTTTCATCTCTTCTATTGTGCCTTTCATTACCATAAGTTCTGCAATTTGTTATTTCAAACTTTTGAGTTCTTCATGTTCACCCGATATCTTCTTTATATTCTCCTTCAACTCATTGATTTGAGTTTTGATGAGATTTTCCACATCTGTTTAAACATTCTGAATGAGTGTTTTCCATTCCTGTATCTCGTTTGAAATGTTGTTTTGTTACTTTGGGCCATATCTTTGACTTTCCTAGTATGACTCATTATTTTTTCTGGCATCTAGGCATTTGATTTCCTTAATTATTTTATTTTAGAGGTTTTTCTCTTTTACCTAGCGTTGTTTGGCTTTGTTCTCTATCTGTTCTTTGGCATTCAATTCAACTTATTCTAGACCTCTAGCATAGGTTCTGTTTAACTGATCAGAATTTTTCAGTTCTCGTTTGTCTGCTTCTTGCCCAGCCTATATGGAGCCCTTTTTTAATGAGTGTTTCCTCAGATATTATAGATCCCAGCCAGATTTTCTCAGACAAGATAGGTCCACATCCCAAGGGGAGAGAGTAACCAGTATCAATTTTCCTTGAGGGTGAGACCCAGCAGATTGTTCAGAATTTTCTGTGACGCCTCTGGACTCTGTGCTTTTCCTATCTTGCCCAGCATGTGGTAATCATCTGCCTGTGGCTTCCCACCAGCACAAAATGATGTGATACATTTAAGTTCAGCAGTTGTTCCCAGCTAGGGGTGTGGTTGAGACATAAGTAAGGTCATAGAGTGATTTTGGTGGCTTTTGCTTGCCAACCCTGAGGCCAGCATTCCCTGAAAGAGGGCCTCCACTTGAGCTGGGCCCTGCCCCCTTTTCTTGGGGAAGATACATCCTTTATGGAATTGTCCCCATCCACCTGACTATTTTCTTTGTCTTCCAGACATGCCTTAATTCTGCTGTTGCCTGGGGAAGTGCTGGAGCCTGAGAGTGCTGACAGTTCTACATTATAAGCTATTAAGAAGTTAAAAACAAAAAAGCATTTTCAGAGCTGGACACCTGCTCTTGAGGTTTGCCAATCAAGTTGTGTTCCCAGGCTTTATTTACCCTTTTTTCTTGGGGTACAGCCCTTTTCCAGAATTTCATGCTGTGCAACTCAAAAAGTGTCTTTTTCTTTTTTTTTTTTAACTTTTTTTCTGTCAGCCCCTACCCTTCTTCCAGGGCAAAAACTCCTGGTTTCTTTAGTACTTACTCTAGGTTTATCTGTGCTTGGGGCCTATTTTCAGTAGTCAAAGTTTGTTGATTAATTTCACAATTGGAGCTTGGTTGAGCTCACTCCTTGCTACTGGTAAAGTCTGTTTCCCTACCCCTTGAGGAACCAGCCTGCTTGTGCCCATGGGGAGGGCCACAGTTTCCATGGCTTGGGAGACTTAAAGTTCAGTGTGGGTTCTCAGCCACTGCGCCTGTCCCAGACTGGTGTACAGTGAGTGTCTAGTTATTGTCCCCTTGATATTGTGCTGTACTGTTCCTGGCTATTTACTAGCTATTCTGGAGGATGAACAAAATTCCACGCCTCACTATACTGCTCTCTTTCTTTTACCTAATTTGGTTTTAATACCTACATACTGAGAAAGGACTGAGGTGTAGATTGGGACAACCCAAGGGAGTCAGCTAAGTCCAGCTTACAGCAATGGACAGAACTCAGAGTCTTTAAAACTGGGCTAGAATGGAGGTGGACAAAGTAGAGCTGTAAACATGAGTCTCCACTGCAGATCCCCCTTCTGAGGATTCTGTCACTGAAAATATTATTGAGTGAGAACTTCAGGTTGGCCAACTAAAGTTCCATAGCAGGAAGGAAGGAGTGTTGGTGATGACAAGGTTACCATAAAGACCCTGACAAAAATCTCCTGAATTTATTTTTAAAAAGTGCAAACAGAGCTCTCAGAAAACACAAAGGATATTTTTCACTTCCTCAGTGAATAAGGGGCATTATACTATTGTTATCTACTTATCATTTCTTATTATTAAGTAATTTTTATGCATCTCTCTTCCCTGCAGCTTCAAAGAGATGCTTGAAAATCCTTTATAAAATACAAGTAGAAAAAGCACAGCATGTGAATCAATTAAAATGCACCTTTATTTTGATGTCCCACCACCTCTCTCAAATTTATTCAATGGTAACAATTTTTTCTCGCCCCTGGATGGACACAAGGCAAATCCAGCATTTTTCTGGTAACTCCCAGGGGACCAGCAATCCTAGCTCCATTTTCAATCTCAAATATAGTTTTGATTCAGTTGCATGCCCAAAGATACTAACCAAAAGTTCTAAACAAGATTTGATAGTAACTTTCTCCCTGTTCAGCTCAGATATCTTAGGCTGGAAGCCTGTGGAAGAAAAGGTTGGCTTCACTGTTCTCAGTCTTGTTCTTCAACGATGGACCAAACCCCAGATTCTCAGCAGCTTCTGACTCCTCCAAGGTTGGAGGGGAAGGAAAAAGAGGACAGAGGATAGAAAAGTCTCCTTTGGATGGCATCATCATCAGCACTCCAGGGCCTGGCAGAAGCATAGCTTTATCAGGTACTTCAGAAATCCTACCACTGAGAGTTTCCACTGAAGTTCCCTCAACTCAGATAGAAGCAACTCTACTCAGAAGGAGGCTTCTACTCCTTCCTCAGACCCTAGGAATCCAACTTCTTAATGATGAGTTCTTCTCGCCCCTGGGGACAGCCCTATGGATTTAAACATCCCCATACTTGCTCTCTTGTACCCAAGAGTCCCACAGTGGCTTGTGGAAAACATTCCCACATCCCTTGCTCCAAGAAACACTGGGCCCCCCAAACAGCAGGAGCTTCTGGGTTCCACCCTCAAATCAGCAGGTCAGCCCCAGCTGCTGTGAACACTTTCCAAAGCTCTCAAAGTTGCTCCACTGAAGCTCCTTTTGCTATATTCGAAGAAAAAGGTAGCATCCCCAAAATAATAACACCTCTGAAGAAATCTCCTCAACAAAAATTTCCTTCCTCACCCTTAATCCTCAGTGGGGAAGAGGGCTCCAGAACCCCAGGACAGGTCCTTTGAATTGCCTTTGTAAACTCGCATGGGGGTCTGGCTTTGAATTCCTCATCTGTTATCTCTTAGTGCTTATGAGAAGCTTCAGTTTTAATATCCTTTTACAAATTCATTTCAAGATAATTTGTGTGCCAAAAGGAGCTCTTATTTTTGTCTCATTCTGGTCTCCCATCTGAAGGTTCCATGCCTTTATGATTTTATGACTCAGTCTCTAAGATACACTCTCTAAGTCACAAGATGAAATGACTCAGCCTCATCAGTACTGCCTCTGAAGCTTATGAAATACAGGATGGTTACATCAAAATAAGTTTGGTGTTCTAAAATTCCAGGTAAAGGGAATTTAGAAGGGGGAAAGGATTTTGTGTGCTAAGAATTGAAGGGAGAGACCATTCAAAAGGGATACGTTTGCATTATTCCAGGAAGATTAGTGATAGCTAGATCCATGTAAAAGTGCTAGAAGAGGTAATGTGAAATACAGTATTATTTATTGATGACTTCCCACATCTTAAAGGAAATTGCTTTGTACTCTATATGCTACATAGCACCTAATCTTCAAAACAACCCCGTGAACTCCTGACTACCTTTCATTCTCCAGACCTCATTGGATACTTTCTCTAGGAAGACTTTCCTGACCCCCGACTATATTAGATAACTTTCTTATATTTTCCTAAAGCAAACTGTATTCGACTACTTATCACTCTGTGTTATAATTGTTTATTTCTCTACCTCATCAGAGGTTGGTAAAAATCGAGCTGATAAGTGACTTTTTCACCACTTATTCTGGCATAAGTCCAGCAATAGTAGATGCTCAATAAACATTTAGCTTTATGTATTAGTTAGGATAGATTAGTTTATGCTACAGCACAAACAACCCCCAAGCCTAAGTGACTCAACACAGCAAAAGCTCAGTGCTGAGCCATACAAAGTCCACTGGGGTCCCGGAGACTTCCCAGACAACTTTCTCTATGCAGTGGCTCAGCAATCCAGGATGCTTGAATCGTGGCTCCTTTATAGTGAGCATCTCATCAGATATTAAAGTGGAGGAAGAATCTAAGGTCATCCGCCAGCTCTTCCATGGCCCATTGGTCAGAACTAAGGAGGGTTTGGAAGTGGATGAGGCCAATGAAGTGCCTGTGAGGACCACTGCTGCCACCTACCCTGGTCCCAAATCCTCATTTCATCCCTTCATCACAGAGATCCCAACGTGCTGAGGTCTGGAGGTAGTGGGTCTCAGGGTAGTGAGGGCAGTATGCTGAGAAGCAGACAAGAGTGTGAACATAGGATACCTTCAGTGCCAGCCTGAGGAGTTTGCACTGTCATTTTTAAGGAATATGAGCTGACATTTCCTGGTTAGCCACTCTATACCTTAACTGTATTATTTCTATTCTTTGCAACACATCTGTAATTCTGCATGCAGTAGTCATGTGACAGAGTGGGATTGGAGCTTGGTCAGTTGGCTTCTAAAGTCTATAACTTTTCAACAGTGAAAATGCTTGAGGTAAGCATGAAATGTTCAGACCAATGTTCAGGGTGCGGATAAACCTCGGCAAGTTGGGAAGGAGAGAAAAGCTAGAAGGCTAACGAACTGTTCTGGTGAGAAGTTATGAAGGGCTGAAGGCAATGGGGTAAAGAGGGAGTTATGAAAGGCAGGGGCAGTGGGGTGAAGGGGGCATGGTCTCTAGGGATGGAGTGGAGGTACCCCATCTTTTAATTAGCTTTCAGTTATCCCCCACTCCTGTCTGGTTCCAAAAATATTTCAAAAAATTAAGGCCAAGTTGTCAATGTTTGATTTCTTTCCTCTGCATCACCCTACTCCTGATAACCCAGATCTGGGCACCAGAAGTAGGGGCTGGGAGCTGGAAGGGGAAAGGGGAAAAGTAGCAGAGAGCAAGGTGGGGGAGATGCAAAAGTTCGGGTATCTGGGGCCCTATTCTTACCTTCAAGGGCTTCTTGGGCTGTAGTTTGTATAACGTGGAGCCAGTAGGAGATCTAGAAAGTCTCCCTCCAAATTACAGCACCAGTTCCCACCTCCCACCAGCCCTCATACTTGGATAATGAAAAGTGGAATATTAGTTGTGCCCTCCAGTCTTTTGCAAAGACAGTGTATTTTAAGTTCTTCAAGTGAATAATATGGGAGTCAAATTTCCTTTGTTAGATTTCCTTCTGGCAACTCTATTGAGTCCCTCTTGGAACTGGGAGTGAGTTGGGTGTCAGGACGGCTTAAACATAAGGAGGAAGACCACATTCTTGCCTTCAGAAATGCAGCAGCTGAAGGGGAGCAGAAAATGATCAGCCAGGTCCTTCAGACACACCATATGACAAAAGCTTTCATGACATAGGTGTCTGGACAATGTGGGCACAAAGGAGGAAGCCGCTGGGCAAAGGGTTGGAAAGAAGATTCACCCCAACAAGTGGGGCTTTCAGCTGGGGAGAAGATAAGTTACAGAATCAAGGACTACTTGTGCATGAAGGCTCTGAAGCTCACTTCCTAATGCTTCCTGAACAAAAGAGGAAAGCCAGAGAGTCTTCACCACGAAAGCACGTTCCTTGTGTCTCAGGTATGGTGCCATTAGCGAGGTGCCGTGGAAGGAGATCCCAGCTTCAGGAACCTGGGTCTTAGCTCCTACCCTCTGGACAATTTGATTTGTGACCTTTTACAATCACTTCTCCACCCTGAGCTTCAGTCTTCCCTTGAACTCCCAGAAACTTACCATGTAGGCAAGGCAGGATTCATTCTCTCCATTTGGCAGAAAACAGTGTCCGAGGTAAACAGAGCAAGTACAGAAGGAGTGTTCTGATTTGAGAACCACACTTGCCCCTGAGAGGTGGCATATCATCACCACCCTCATTTCACAAATAAGGCCACACGCTAGAAAAATGAAGCTAGTTTCCCAAACTTGTGCAGTAGTAGGGTGAAAGCCAAGTGTTCCAAACCAGGCCTGTCTGCCTCCAGACAGCATGTCCTTTCCGTTCTTGTCACACATTTGGAGTTTAAAAGCTTGGGTGTGATTTTCAGAAAGCTTGAAGCATCACCTTCATCAGAGTGTAGATTTTCCATACTTTAAAAATTTTGCCAGATATTCTACCTCTCATAGCTCCTCTACGGTTCTGAGGTCATTTCACAAGTGGAAAATCATGAAAAAGGCCACCGACCTTTATGTTCCCAGGTCTTTGAGGAATCAAACCAGTTTTCCTTTCTAAAGCAACTCACATATTCTGTCAGGGAAGCATACTTAAATAGACCTATGAAAATGAAGCTCTGGCTCATTAAAATGAAAGCCACTCATTTACCTTGTCTGTCATCACCTGGGGAAAGGTCTGCATGACCTACCTGATCTTGAGCCACCCCAAAGCCTATCATCAAAGTCGTCTTGTGCTGTCAGACTCCTCAAATCTTTATTCTTCAAATATTACTAAATTTATAAAATCTTCAGTAGAATGACTTTGATCCAGTTCTCCAGCATAGGAAAACCTCATGAACCTGCATGTCGCTCGTCCGTAAAAGGTGAAATCTGGCTTGGGACCGGCTGAAGTTGACTATCTACTTTGTATTTTTCTAAAAGTCTAATAATTTCCCTTACAGAAACCAATTCTGTTTCTCATATTAAGTTCTATTGGCACTTATTCTCAATTTTCCTTCAAATTGGTTTCCCTTCTTTCCATTTTCATTGATTACTCAAAAGGCCTGGCTACCATCGTTTTGCTTGACAGCCTCATTGCTAAATAGTCTCCTATTTTTTTCCAAATCAAATCTCTAGATTGCAGCAAGATGACTTGTCAAAAGTCCAAATCTGCTCATGTCACTCATCAGTTAGAACTCTACTCTCTCCATTGTCTGTAGAATTAAGCTCCATCCCCTTTGCCAAGCTTATGAGCCTCTGGATGTTCTCCACATGCCCCTGTTCTCCAGCTTCATTCCTCTTAACCATCACCCTTCTTAACTGCGGCTTGGGGCTTGCCTAGCCCGACCGCACTGGGGTCTTGTCCTCGGATGTGGTTCGGCTGGAGAGCGGCGTCAGCCGAGACCACGGGGCTCGAAGGTTTGGAGGGCGCACGAGCACAATAAACCGAGACTAAAGAATAATAGTAGTAATTTATTGCATAGGGCTCGTGGGACTTAGCTGGCTGGCAAGGCTTACAGGCTAAGACCCCGACAGGAGGAAACAAAGAATATATAGGGTTGGTGAGGGGGAGTTAATTAGGGGTGAAGAAACTTTGATGGGCAGCTGGTATGGTGTCGTATAGGATGTGGATTGGTTAGGAGGTGTGTTGAATATTATAATGGGTGGTGAGGTGAGGAGTGTACATGGTCTAATGAAGAAGAGGTGAAAAGGTGGTGCGATATATGCTCAGGAGTTGCTAGGCAGGGGGTTAGAATAGCAAGGCTTGCAAGAACGAGAGATGTCTGGATATGTTAGGGCATGTTAAGGCAGATAAGAGGCAACAGTTACAAATATATGCAGCACTTAACCACTGCGCTTTTTCCAATATGATTTACTTTTTCTTATTCTGAATATCGTTTCATGCTGTTCCTCTGACTGAAACACTGTTCCTCCCCCATCTCTGCCAATTCTCCCAGCTTATTCTTTGTTGTAGGCTGAGTTGTATCTCCCCAAAAGACATGTTCAAGCCCATTTGGAAAGACTGTCATTGCAGATGTAATTAGTTATATCAAGGGGAGGTCATCCTGGAGTAAGGTGGGCTGTTAGTCCAATATGATTGTTGTCCTTGTGAGAAGAGGAAAAGAGACACAGAGAGGTAAGAAGACCATGTGAAGATGGGTGCAGAGATTAGAGTGATGCATCTCAAGCCAAAGAATGCCAAGGATGGCTGGCAAACACCAGGAGCCAGAAAAGACAAGGTTTCTGAGGGAGCGTAACCCTGCTGACACTTGATATCAGACTGCTGACCTCTGGAACAGTGAGACAATCAACCGATGCTTGTTTAGGCCACCCAGCTTGTAGTACTTTGTTACAGCAGCCCTAGGAAGTAATACACCCCTGTTCACTCTTCACTCCCTTCCCTTGGAGGTTTTCTTGACCTCTTAGCTCTGCATGGGAGCAACCACTTTGTGTTCTGAAGGCCCCCTATCCTTCCATTGTTGACCCATCACAGTGAATTGTCATTATCAATTATTTGTCAATATCCCCAACGATACCGTAAGCTCCTATGATATAGCCATAGTGTCATGTTCTTTTGTGGTATCATCATAAAAACATGTGGCACATAATAGATCCTCAGTAAATTTTATTTGAATGAATAAATAAATACCTGATGAGAAGCACCTTGATGAAATTGCAACTGAAGAGTGCATATAAGGAAACTGCATCTCAGAGATTTTAGGGTTTGAACCTAACGAACTTGGAGCTCTCCCGCCATGCGTGGTCCATCTCTTGTCTCCAGCAGCACTAGCACAGTGCCTTGGACCTACTGGGTCCTCAGTAAATGTTTCTTCATGAAGAATATTATGGGGCAAGCTGGGTCCAGCTGAGGGCATGTGGTTTTCTAGGGGCTGGTGAAGATGGAGTTCAGCTATCCAGTGGCTTCAATGAGAGCCCCACGTTTGTCCTCTCCTAAGGGTCACCTCAGAAAAGATTGGGTGAAAGACAAACAGCTGGACGATCCCATTAACAACCAATAATCTTGGAATGCTGCTGAATACTTTTGAAACTGAACTGGCAGCAACTCCCAACGGGTCCATTAACCTGCAGCTGAAATTAGATTATGTAGAAATAACATTAAATAAAGAGCCACAGTCCTCAGTTAATTGAAAGGCAAACTTGTGAATTATAAGATCATTCTATTTGAAAGGCAGAAAATTCTATCACCCCAAGACCCCTTGGGACTAATTCTTCAGTGTCCAGCTGGAGGTTTATTTCTGGAGAAACACATTTCCTATAAGATCACTTTAGAAATCTTTTTGTTATAGAAAACAGGGTGAAATGGGAAAAGCTACAAGCTTTGCAGTGAGACCAGGGCAAGTTTAAATCGCGGGTTTGCCACATACTAACTCTACAACCTTAGGGAAGTTAATTAATTTCTTTGAACCCCCAATAATCTTGGCTATTAATTGTGGGGTGGTATGGAGGATAATAATGCTTATCTCCCAGTTGAGTGAGGAAGGCAGACACATAAAAGATCATTGCAGCAAAAGGGAGGGAGTATACTGAAAGAGAATACTGTGGGAGCACCTCACCTTGGTTTTAATCTTAGCTTAAAGAGGCTCCTCAGGTGTCCGCCTGGATCATGGAGAATGAGCAGGTGCAGAACTGGACAAGGGGCAGGCTGCCAATAGCAGCCTGGGAGCCATCTGGGCCCTGGATCACTGACCACATAAAAAGAGTTAAATCTACTCGGGATGAGAGTGGTCAGAATAGGGTAAAGGGATCAAAGAAATGGGATGGAGTAATGAGAACAAAGAAAGGGCTTTAGTACAGTGCTTCAGGTGAGGGGCAATCTTGAATAATGATAACTAGTGTCTGAACTGCCTTCTAAGAAGACTAATCCTAGTTTTTCTAAGTGGGTTATACCCATCCGAATCCAGCAGCCCACAGAAGTAGAGGAGGGCAGTCCGAGTGCAGCCCCCTGGGTCTCCTGCTCAGCTGATACCCCACACAGTCCTCAGCCTCTCTAAACAATGGTGAACAAATATTCAAAGGATACCCATTTTAAGGGATGCCAAATTATTGACTTGCCTCCACTGAAAACCAAAAATAATAACACTTCTGGTTTGCTGGCAGAAGCCCATGGCTCATAACTGTTCCTTTTTCAAGATGGTGCTGCCTCACCTGGCTGATCCAGCCGGCTAGCCTTACCGAGGAAGGGTCTCCTTGCGGTCAAGCTCCCCCAGCTCCTTCAGGCGTAAGACTTGGTTTGGATATCCTTGGTTGGATACCGTTCTGGCCACTCCCTCTGAATGCCAGGTTGCCAGAGTTCCCTTTACAGTGCAGATCTGAGAACCAAGCACAGCAGCCCAAACCATAGAAAGGCCATGGGGCCTCGCCTCCGTCCTGTTGGACTCTATGTACCTGTTCATGGTGCCTAACTTTGCAGACACTCCTGGCAGCCACCACACTTTCAGTGCTAGAGGGCTGGAAGGGGAGGTGGTCTGTGCTAGTGGAAAAGACACAAGTTGTGGCCCCCCAAATTAGTATGACCTTGGATAAGATGGTAATTGTTCTCAGGCAGGAGAAAGTACTTAGCTATATGCCTGACACATCAGTGAGCTCAATAAATGTTCATTGTCCTTCCTTTCTTTCCCCTTCCCTTCCTCCTTCCCTCCCTCCCTCTCTTCCTTCCTTTCTTCCTATTATTAATTTTCAATGTTTTCCCTAACCTGGTCTCAGTGAAGCTTGAGGAATGCAATTAGTGACCATTCCCTCAGGGTCTGATGAAACAGATTTTCCTACTCCATCACTTTCTGTTACCACCAATTTCTGCTGAGGACAGGACATGGTCTTCATTTCCCTCAGCCTCAGACAGATGGCAGGGAGTGTTGTGTGCTCCCACAAAGGAGAGTCCTTTGCCTGCTCCTATGTCCCTGAGTGAATCCTGTCATGAGGGCCTCCAGAAGAATATGGAACTTTGCATCTGTTGCTTCAAAGTATAGGAGCATTCGTGGCCCCCACATCATAGAACCAGAGGGCTCCTTCCTGCATGGGGTGAAGCATCAGGGACCAGGCCCTAAGGACAAGCATTCCCCTGGTGAAAATCCCTTTATGTCATTGCTGCACTGAGGCTCATGGAGGTGGCAGGAGTCATCAATAGCATTCCTTTTTTATGTATTGGGAAAGTGAAGCTCAGAGGGGCTCAGGAATTTCCTCAAAATTACACAGCAAAGTATTCAGTAGACACAGATTCCAAGCCTGGTCTTCTGGATGTAAAATCATTTGATTATTTCCTCTGTGGATTTTCAAATATCTGGATTTTTGACTGGTGCAGACAAAACTCCCAGGAGTTTGATTATATCTTTACTTTCTTGTTCTGGCTTTGCTTATACCCAAGTTAAGATTCTCCTTAAGTGTCACCTCCCCTGTCAAACCTTCCCCTTATTCTTTCATCCTCACTGGATTTGCCTAATCTTCGCTGGGGGTGCTACTCTCCACCCAACATCCAAGCAAACTCCTTCTGCTCCTCAAATTCACCCACCCCCTCCCCACCTCCTCCAGCAACCCAGGTCCTTTATCTTGGCTTTACAAATATCTATAAAAATGCGCTTCTTCTCTTTTCTCCCCTCCACTGCCCTACCTACAGGACTTGAATCCCTGGTCAGACGAATCACTGAGCTTCTAAGTCATGCTGGTGACATGGCTTCAGATAAACAAGAGTTCACTGTTCCTTTCAAGAGGGCCATTGCTGGTCTGGAGCATGCTGTGTCCTGAGGAATGAGACTATCAAAATTAACGTGCGTCTCTGTGGTAAGGGGTCTCAGTCCCCAGTAGTGAAGGACTCGGTGAAACACAGGGAATACGTGGTATAGGAACATTGCGCAGTCAGACTTGTCAATATCAATTCTGAGGACTGAAAATAAACAGAAAAAGAGTTTTGCCTTGACAAGGTTGTTGAAGGTGAAGATGCTGGCCACTGGCCAGGACCTTTGTGGACAGAGAACCCAAGCAGCTCCCCAGGGTGGAAGCTACTCTGGGGGGCGGACTGGTGGTGAGATGGAATCAGGGTTAGGAGACCCATTCCAGCCCCACTCCGTGGCTGAGCCACTGGGGGAACTTTGGGGCATCCCTGAGGCTGGGTTCCACGTTCCTGGTCATTTCTGTTCTGGGACAGGAAGGCATTGGACCAGTCTGCTGTTGGGCCATTCATCGCAGGCTTTCATATATTCGCACCCCACCTGTCCTCTTATTGAATGCTTTTCTTTCCATTTCATTCAAATCAATCCTGTTTATAAATGTTGCCATTTCCTAGGGAATATGCTCATAAAATCACAGGTTTGATTTGACAATGACATGTTTTCTGATTCACGTTGCATCAGTCAGAGGGACCTCGAAGCAGTTGATCTCTAATGATGTTGAAGCAGTTGATCTCTAGTGACCTTGAAGCAATTGATCTCTAATAACACTGCAGCTTAAGAATTTATTATATACAAGTAAGTGCCACTGTGTTAGAAAGTAAAGACTCACCTGTGCCTTTCTGCAAAAATCCTACCCTTGGCCATTTTTGCTTATTTTGTTTGGTAGCTACTAGTTACTTGCAGCTGCAGAACCTGCTTAGGTTCTGCCATTCTTTGTTTTGGGTTTACTTTCCATTTCATCCTCACTTTCAACGCATCCATACTCTCTGGCACTCCACATAGCTTTGCATTTCACTAGGCTAACTTTCAGTCAGCTGGCATAAAAGCAGGATCATGAAGCTTCTGATGATCATGAGATTCTGCCATCTTGTATTCAGAGTGGAGCTTCCTGGAATTCTTGGCTCTGCTGGGGAAAGTATGCTCTCAGTGGTCAAGATAGAATCTCACACCAGGCTTCTGCCAGGGTTCTAGGTAGCATGTTCTCTCCAAGGCATTAGAAACACGAGGCTAAGTCAGAGTCTACGCCATGCTTTCTAAACCTGGATTGGCACTTCCTATTAAGCTACTCTATATTTCATCAAATGAGTGTGTGTTAGCTTTGGGAGGAATCTTAGCAACAATTTTGTGCATTTTTATTCATGAGGGCCAGAAAGGCAAATGATCATCCAAAGTGACCTCCAAGGGAGCGGTACATGGACCTAGAATCTTCTAAAATACCTTCTAAAGCCCATAATAGAAATTCTAATTCAATTCTAGTTCTAGGCTGTCTTTTTTCCTGCTAGCAGCCTCCCTTTGCCAGAGAAAAACATTCCCCTGTTACCTAATACTTCATGCAGAAAAATGAAATAAATTATAACTTAAATTATAAAATTCCTTCTATACATGGAATTCTGGCTCTACAGAAATTAAATGTATCTTAAGGCATAAAACTTTACTGATAAGTGATAAGTAATCACTCCCTCCCTCATACACATCTAAGGCCAAAAGAAGGTGAATGAATGAATGATGCTAAACATTTGGATGCTTTGTTACAGAGAAGAGTATTTAATGTAAAGGTCTAACTCCAAAGTGTTCTTGGGAAGGAAAGGGTTAGCAATAGATCTGTTAACCAGATCTGTTAACATCCCTGAGGAATGTTAAATAGAGACCAAAAAAAAAAAAAAAAAAAAACCCACAAAAATTAAAATGAAAGGAAAAACCTGGTAAACTCTCCATATAAATATCATGTTCGTACTCCTAAAGCTGTTTCCTGGTGGAATGAAAACAGTGTCCTTATCAGTGGAATTCTTTCAGAAGGATACACCTGTTGAGGTTGCTGATGGTCAATAGACATGCAGTTTATAGATCTCTGGGACATAGCCTACTGGAAAAAACCAGCTTTAGGTATATAATGATCAGAGTATAAGATGGTGCTATATCAGCCCTCAATTAATGGCTCATAACTGGGGACTACGGGCAGGCCAAATGTGTTTCTGGCAGGATTAACACCCAGTCAAGACACAGCAGAAAGACGGCATGTGTTTACATTCAGTGCACACTCTGATATTCTTAGTGTTTGTGTCATACAAACGGCTAAATATTTTCATTATCAGACATGGTCCTGTGAACAATTTTATTTTGTCCACAAAGTATGAATCAGAATGTTTTCCATGGAAATTTTGACTTCTGTTTTTCCTTAAAAAAAATAAAAAGGAAAGATCTGGGAATATTGAGGTGGGATTCCTTCTTGCCAAGAGGGAGCTGAGAAGTGACTGCCCACTTAGATGGGACACATGCTGGCCAGGTCACCTCCACCCCAATCTGCCCTAGGTGTGGTATACATGTCTGATTTCACTTATGTACATTAGCTGCCGGTCCCTTAGAGGAATTTAATTGTATGGCCCTGGCTTTTCAGGGCCATGTATGGTCAAGCTTTTCCACAATTTGGTTTCATTCCCCGAAATGTCCAAGTCCTTCTTAGAACTTCCTGAACCTCTGTACGTTCTTCAAAATCCAACTTGAATGCCTCTTCTTCTGGGAAGCTGTCCATCTCCCTGTGTGCTGTGTAGGAGCTTGCACATAATCTCCACTAGTAGCCTCATCATAACGTCCATCAATGGACCTCCTTGAACACAGGACCATCCTCTTTACCTCTTTATCCAGGTGTGGCATGTGGCAGGGCTGCCAAGACTGGGGTCAATGAAGGAATCAACCAGCAGACATCCTGCTTGAACTGCAGAGGGCAAATTTTCTGCCATTTCATATTGTGTATAAAACCTAATTTTTGATTCTCTGTGTCTGGAATGTTCTCTGAAGCACTACTTTATGATGTGACCATCAGCATACTATTTTGTTTTTTAAGGAATCTTTTCTGGCATCAAGGCAAGAAGATTATAAAAAGCTGTTTAAAGTCCAAGAATATATTTTGAAGATGTGGAGTTACAGGAACCAAGATATGGAGAACAGAGGTTTCAGTGTGCAGCCCCTCAGCGTCCTGATAAAGGAGTGTCCATACTGACCAACAGCATGACCTAGTAGCTGTCAAGTCAGTGGAGACTACACTTTGGTCACAGTTCCAAACCTAAGTATCTTAACAAAGGGCAATTCTTGTTCTGCTTATGCTCCATGTCTACCTTGGGAGCACAGAGAGGTCTTTTCACCGTGGTCACTCAGGGGGCCAAGCCGATGGAAGTTCCATCTCAACAAATACCTCCTTGGTCACTCAAGCAGGGAAGAGAATCTGGGGTTAGTACATTGACTGTTGAACCCACCATCTGGAATGACACCCATCACTTCAAAAATGCTCCCTGTTCTAGTTTGCTAGCTGCTGGAATGTACCACAACAGGGATGGACTGGCTTTCAATAAAAGGGGATTTATTTAGTTAACATAGAGTTCTTCAGAGGAAAGGCAGCTAACTTTCAACTGAGGTTCTTGCTTACGTGGGAAGGCACAGGGTGATCTCTGCTGGCCTTCTCTCCAGGCCTCTGGATTCCAACAACTTTCCCCAGATTCCTTTCTGCATCTCCAAAGGCCTGGGCTGAGCTGTGAGTGCTGAGATGAGGTATGCTGAGCTGCTTGGGCTGTGTTACCTTGAGCTCTCTCATTTAAGCTCCACCCAATTAAATTAAACATCATTCATTGCAGCAGGCACACCTCCTAGCCGACGGCTGATGTAATCAGCAACAGATGAGGTTCACACCATTGGCTCATGTCTGCAGCAACAGAACTAGGTGCCTTCACCTGGCCAAGGTGAGACCTGAAACTAACTACCACACTCCCATTTTGTTGGCTAAAGCATGTCCTGTGTCAGGCCTAATATCACCAGGAGAAGGAAGGACAATGCTACCAGGCACTAGAAAAAGTAGAAATATTTGTGAACAAACAAGTAGCTACCACAATTAATGATTTTGCAAAAAGATCTCTAATTTTCAAAATGAATCTTATCATTATCTACTTTGTGATAAATCTTACCTATGAATTTAAAGTAAAAATCAACCTCCATCAGTTGGATTCAGAGATTTCTTCCCAGTGTTTTCATAAAGCAAGACTTCCTTGTTTCAAACTGCTATGGGCAGGCAGGAAATGGAAGGGAGAGCCAAGTCTGCCTTAAGGCCATACATTCTCCAAGATGCATCAATTGACCATGGCACTATAACGTGGAAAATATTGTGTCTGGAGAAATATGAGTACTACAGAAGCAAAGAACTCAGCAGTGGCAATTGAGGAGCAGGAGTGGAATCAAGGAAGAGGAATGTCTGAGGAAAATCTGGAAAGATTGATTGATATTTTCCCAGTGGACCAATATCCCAGTCCTGGGCTGGGAACAGCACGTGGAAGGGCATGGATGAGGGAGGGTGCTTAGAGTCATGTCTCTCCAGCCAGAACAAGGTGGCTCACTTAGCAATGCATTACTTACCTATGTGCAGCCTTAACTGCCTTCCTCTCTTAGATCTCAGTCTCCCCCTTTATAGACTAAAGAGGCTAAAATAAAGTCTTATTTTTAAAAAGTAGACCTTGATGGTCTGTACTTATACTTAATCTAAGAGAGTAAATTAGTAATAATAGCTAAGCCTATTTGAATAAGAAATATAATAAGATAAACTTGCCCTATCAGAAATAAAATCATACTCTAGAGGTGCAGTCATTAACTTTGTGCAAAGCCTGGCATTGACCAAAGACTAACCAGATCAACCAGAAGAACAGAAAAACGAGTCCAGAATCCAAGTTATGATATTTGGAATTTATGATAAAAGTTCATTTCAAATCAGTCAGAAAAAGAGCAACAGTTCAACAAATGGTGTTAGGATAATTGAATAAACATTTTAAAATACTGTTATTTTTCTAATTCATACCATACCCAAAAGTAGTACCCAGATATATTAAAGTCACACATTTGAAAAACAAAACTCATAAAGTATTGTAATAATATAGAAAATAGTTGTATTATTTTACGTTGGGAAAATTATTCTATAAAAGAGGTAATACTTTTGACACTATAAAGAAAAGATTGACATATTTAAATATAAGAATAATCTATAGTTTTGTTCAGTAAAGGCAACATAACAAATTCAAAGAAATATCCCTTACAATTAGCTAACTGAGGAGGGAAAAATTAAAGCCTGGTTTATGGATGGTTCCGTACCATATGCAGGGACCACATAAAAGTGGACAGCTGCAGCACTGCAGCCCCTTTCTGCGACACCCCTGCAGGGCCATGGTGAGGGGAAATCCTCCCATTGGGCCGAACTTTGAGCAGTGCACTTGGTTGTTCATTTGCTTGGAAGGAGAACTGGCCAGAGGTGCATTTGTATGTTGACTCATGGGCTGTTGCTAATGGTTTGGTTTGATGATTTGGGACTTGGAAGGAGCATGATTGGAAAATTGGTGACAAACAGGTCTGGGGAAGAGGTGTGTGGATAGACCTTTCTGAGTGGGCAAAAAAATATGAAGATATTCATGTGCCATGTGAATGCTCACCAGAGGGTGATTTCAGCAGAGGATCATTTTAATAATCAAGTGGCTAAGATGACCCATTCTGTGGATACCAGGCAGGCGTCTTTCTCAGCCACTCCTTTCACTGCCCAATGGGCTCATGAACAAAGGTGGCCTGGTGGTGGGGACAGAGGTTATGCATGGGCTCAGCCACTCACCAAGGCTGACCTGGCTATGGCCACTGCTGAGTGCCCAATCTGCAGCAGCAGAGACCTATACTCAGTCCCCAATATGGCACCATTGCCCGAGGTTATCAGCCTGCTACCTGGTGGCAAGTTGATTATATTGGGTCTCCGGCATGGAAAGGGTGGCATTTTGTTCTAATTAAAATATATACATTCTCTGGATATGGGTTTGCCTTCCTCATATGCAGTACTTCTGCCAAAACTACCAATTGTGCACTTAAAGAATGCCTTATCCTCTCTCTTGGTATTTCACACAGCGTTGCTTGATCAAGAAACTCACTTCGCAGCAAATGAGGTGCAGGGATGAGCACATGTTCATGGAATTCTCTGGCCTTATCATGTTCCCCATCATCCTGAAGCAGTTGGGTTGATAGGACTGTAGAATGGCCTTTTGAAGAATTGATTACAGTGCCAACAAGGTGGCAATACCTTGCAGGGCTGGGACAGTGTTCTCCAGGAAGCTGGTATGCTCTGAATCAGCATCCACTCTATGGTGCTGTTTCCCCCATAGCCAGGATCCATGGGTCCAGGAATCAAGGGGTGGAAATGGGAGTGGCACCACTCACTATTACCCCTAGTGATCCACTAGGAAAAGTTTTGTTTCCTGTCCCTGAAATCTTAAGCTCTGCTGGTTTTAGTTCCAGAAGGAGGAATGCTCCTACCAGGAGACACAACAGTGAGTCCATTGAACTCGAAGTTAAAACTGCCGCCTGGCCACTTGGGGCTTCTCATGCCTCTGAGTCATCAGACAAAGAAGGGAATTACTGTTCTGTCTGGGGTGATTGGTCCTGATTATCAAGGGGAAATGGGACTGCAACTACACAAAGGAGGTAAAGAAGAGTTTTCCTGAAATACAGAAGTCCCCCTAGGGCATCTCTTAGTACTACCATGCGCTGTGATTAAAGTCAGTGGAAAACTGCAACAACCCAATCCAGGCAGAACTACCAACAGCCCAGAAACCTCAGGAACGAAGGTGTGGGTCACCTCACCTGGCAAAGATCCACCACCAAATGAGATGCTTACTGATGGTAAAGGGAACATGGAATGGGTAGTGGAAGAAAGTCAGAAAAATATTGCAAAGTATAAAACAAAGGATTAATAATCTGAATATATAAAGAACTACTTAAATATCAGTTATTAAAAATCTTCATAGAAAAATAGGCCAAGACTATAAAAGGACAATTAATATAAGACATATGAAAGACTAATATGCATATAAAAAATGTTCAATGCCACAAAATGTCAAGAGAATGTACCTTGCAATAAAAAGATACAACTGGCATAAAACTGGCAAAAAAAAAAAAATCCAATATTGGTTAAGTTGTTTGGAAAATGGATGTTCTCATTAACTGATAGATTATTCAAACTGGTTAGCATATGGGTTATGAAGCCAGACCAACCAAGACCAAATCCTGTTCTTGGTGGTTTTAGGAGAATTACTTAACCTCTCTGTACTTCATTTCCCTTTTCTATAGTAGTGCCTACATTATGAGATTAAATATGATAGTTCATGAAAAATGCTGGGAGGAATGCCTGGCAAATAGAAAATGCTCAATGAAGATCGTCTTTTATTTTTCCACTGTCGGTGAGAGCATAAAATAATACCACATTATTTTTGCAGAGCAATTTGATAGTGATTATCACAATTAGAAATGCATGTGCAATTTCATGTCTCAAAATCTATCCTGTAGAAATAACTACCCATGAGCATAAAGCTGTTTTTACAAGACTATTCTATATATATATATATATATTTATTTATTTTTATTTTTTTTTGCATGGGCAGGCACTGAGAATCGAACCTAGGTCTCTGGCATGGCAGGCAAGAACCCTGCCACTGAGCCACTGCGGCCCGCCCAAGAATATTCAATATTTTTAACTGTAAAAATTCGAAAACAAATTAGGTGTTAATTAAAAGAAGTAAATTATGGTTTTAATGTTATAACATTTATAACTATACAATTTATAATAATGGCCACCTCCCCATTATAGAATTTGATGCAACTCTTTATAAGGAAGGAGCTACATACCGACTTCCTGAGATGAAAGGATCACTGATTATATGTTATCATATGAAAGAAAGTGAGTCTGAGAACAATTTCAATAGTAAAAGCTATCAGAACCACTTAAAAATATAACATTTGTAAATTCATTAACAATTTTCTGGAAGGAATCACACCTGATTGTTAATAGTTGCTTCTGGAGAAGGGTGTGGGTTGAAAGATGGTGGACAAGTTTTTAATTTTTACTTCCGTAGTATTGGTATTTTGCTACAACAAATATATATTTCCTAGGCATTCTTAAAACAATATTTTAAGTTTAAATGATGGGTTGAGCTATATATATAGATCAACTAGACATACTACTATCTTAAATATTCTAAGTCTCTAATTTTTCTCTCCAGACAAGGGGGGCCCTGAACGGACTTTGACAGGGGAGTGACCTGGCCATGCTCTAAAGTTCTTGAGTAAGCAGCTCCTTGCTTGTCTGACTTACTCTCCTCCCCTACTCCAGCTATTGCTTACGGGCAGCCTTCCTCTCTCTCCTTCTCTTTCCAGTCCCCTTCCCCAAGCATTCAGCCCTCACCCCAGTTTATTTTTCTCCTTAGGTCCTTTATAGTTTTCCTCTTTTCATATGAAAATTGGTGTCCTACTGCTGCTTGTGGAGCCATCAGAGAGGTCCCTTAGGGCTTTATTTCCTACTCCCCACTTCACAGGGGCTGGCCAGGCGGCTCCCCCTTCCTGAGCCTCAGTTTCCACAGCAGCAGCGTGGGACAGAACAGCGACCCTCTAAGACCCCACCCAGGCGTGACCATCACAGATCCCAGGGCTACCGGGGACGTGACCTGGAGTCCCGAGGAAGAAGGCCCGAGGCCTGGCGCTGCCACGGGTGGTGCGTCCCCCTCGCCAACCTTCATTCATCCAGCAACGCCAGGCATCCCCCTGGCTAGCCCTGTGAAGTGGGGAGTAGGAAATAAAGCCCTAAGGGACCTCTCTGATGGCTCCACAAGCAGCAGTAGGACACCAATTTTCATATGAAAAGAGAAAAACTATAAAGGACCTAAGGAGAAAAATAAACTGGGGTGAGGGCTAAATGCTTGGGGAAGGGGACTGGAAAGAGAAGGAGAGAGAGGAAGGCTGCCCGTAAGCAATAGCTGGAGTAGGGGAGGATAGTAAGTCAGACAAGCAAGGAGCTGCTTACTCAAGAACTTTAGAGCATGGCCAGGTCACTCCCCTGTCAAAGTCCGTTCAGGGCCCCCCTTGTCTGGAGAGAAAAATTAGAGACTTAGAATATGCGGGGCACAGGCCTGACTCCACTCACACAGAGAGAGCACGTGTCACGTCGGCTTGGAACAACGCGGGCTCGTAAACGGTGCGGGGCCCCAGGTGGGAGAAGGGACCGGCCAGAGCCTGCAGCAGGAGCGGGCGCTGGAGGGAGGGTGGCCAGGCCGAGGAGCAGAGAGCTGGCCACGGCCGAGGAGGAAGTCACGGATTCAAGGAGCAAGGGGACATGGGTGCAAATGAGCCCGAGGAGGAGAGAGGTGGGCAGGGTGGCTCGGTTAGGGTTTTGGATGTCCTGGCTCCCAGTCCAGGCGTCCTTACAAATGCAATGAGAGTTCAGTCTAGGAGCTGACTTGTTCTTATTCACACCTCCATAGAGACAGATCTGAAAAGTCACCTAATCCGGGTGTTGGTGTGTAATTATGATACAGGGAGGGAGTCAAGAGTTGGGAAGAATAATCCAATTTACCATTCGCTCCCCCCACTTACTATCTCTGAAACTCACGTTTTATCTTTCCTTCCCCGCCCTGTTGCCTCCCAGCTCTAATGTCTTAGCAAGACCCACTACCCCATCATGACCTTAGTCCATTCATTTTACTTCAAATCCTCGCTTCTTATTTGTCTCTTTCTTCTCTGCCTTTGTGCTCTGGCTGCATGTCTGTATGTGCGAAATTTCTTGATTTTAAAAAAAGCAATAGCTTCTATACCTTCACCTGTGCCATTCTCTCTGTCTCTGAAGTTCTCCCTCCTCTTTGCCTATACCCATCGTGACCTTGTCCTGTCACAGCTCCATCAAGGGTCTCCTCGCTAAGTCCTTCTTGCCTCTTCCAGCCATGCTTGCCCCCTGTCCCCCACTCTCGGAGTGCCCTTCAGTTTGTTTATCTCCTGTGCAGGACAGCAATGGTCTCTTCTCCACCTCCCATGCAAGACTGGACTCCAGGTGGGGCAAACCAAGCCTCATGTGTCTCCACAGCAACAGGCACCGAGTATGTGTTCCAGGAACACTAGACAAATCCAGCTGAACTGACTTCGAGATGCTTAACTGACCAGGGTAATAGAAAGACATTTGCATAAATCATGAAAGTGAAATGTGAGAATTGCATAACCCAGAGCAAAAGGGCTGTGAGAGCACAGAGGAGAAAGTGTAGCCATTGCATTCTCCCTCTATTTGTAAATTCCTTAAAGATGTGGAATTTATCTGATCTCTGGTAGGTATGGAGCACAATGCTCTGCACAGATTGCAGCTCTTTGAAAGATCACATGATGAATTTAAGAGGTAAATTGTTTGTCAGTCATTTACACTCTAGCGTGAAGTTGACCTGCATTCCCTGTCTCTCAGGGATGCTGGCATCCTGAATTTCTCTCTTTCTAGAATTAAAGCCTTGTTTAAGTCCTAGCATGCACTGAAGCAGGAGATAAGGGAAGGGAGGGATAGGAGGAGTGTAGACGGTAAAGCTAAAGGGGGGTCATCTTCTCTATAAAAGCAGGTTAGCCCTGGGGCCATACCTCACTCTCCAGCCCTTCTGGGACCTTCCAGGAGAAGCAAATCTCAGTCCCATCCCAGAGGCTCATTTAGCTGTTTATGTTGGGAGAGACAGCCCTTATGTGGAGGGAAGTGTGAACAAACAGACTTGAGGCGATTTCTTTTCCTTCCTGTCTCCCCCTGGAACAACTGTTGCTCCCTCCTCCCTCCCTTCCCTTCTCCCTCCAGCAATGCCAAGTGGAGAGCAGAGCGCTGGGGCTGAGCCTGTTTTTTCTACTGCCCAGCTCTGCCTCAGCCTCCCTGGTTCCCTCATCCATGAAAATGGGCAAAGGTCCCTGTCATTGACCTCTGTGCAGGGACAGGTATCAATTGGGATACAGTTAGGAATTCAGTTAAATGCATGACACCTTTGTTAATGCAGACACCGTGGCTACAGAGGTACTCAACACAAAGTCTGTGGAGAGCATAAAGGCGATAGTGGGCAAGTGACAGTAGCGTGGACTTTTATTTCGGAGGACCCGGTGTCCAGTTCAGGAGCTCTGCCTTTCTGGTCCGAGGACCTGGGCTGGCTTCTGGGAGGGTGGTGTGGTGCAGGAAAGGTCGTGGCAGGCATGCTCCTGCTGCCCTCCAGCCCCGGGGCAGACATCACTAATCACATCCAGATGGGTCATGTTCCTCCCTCTGCAGCATGCCGGGAGCCACAGAAACCTGCCTGCCAGCACGGCAGGAAAAATCACTGCTTTGGAGTCAAGCCCAGGAGTCAAGTCCTGGTTCCTGTGTAATAACAAGCACGTGAGGCAATCTCCTTAAATCTGCTTTCTTCCTCATCTGTATGAAGAATATATTTTTACCTACCACACAGGATTCTTGTGATTAAATAAGACTGAATTTTATAGAAATACATGGCAATAGCAGGTACTTTAGAAATACTCATTTCTACCCCTCTCTTCCATTTCTAAGCAAGCCTGCCTCTCTGATGCCCAGTTTTTATCATATACAAAATGTTGTCCTTAATATTCCCGTAGGGCTGTCTTGAACATTCAAAGTGGCACGTGTCGGGTGGGACACACGTGGAGCACATCAAGGTGTCGGATGTGAGGTCAGGACCCTCAGTTGCGTGCCCCGGCCCCCATAGCTCTCTTGCCCTGGCCCCCGTGGCTCTCTTGCCCCATGCCAGCACCAGCGTGAGCCCAGCTGAAGGTCCAGGCAGCCTGGGCTTCTCTGCAGTCCTCAGCTCCTCCTGAGAATCATTCAGGGTAAGTGGGGGCAGGACCATCAGCTCTAAGCACCTTCAAGTGCTACATCTTGTTTGTACTGTGTGTGTGCACATGTGTGCCTACGTGTAAGTGTGTGCACACGTGTTGTTTGTACTGTGTGTGCACATGTGTGCCTGCGTGTGTGTGCACACGTGTTGTTTGTACTGTGTGTGCACATGTGTGCCTGCGTGTGTGTGCACACGTGTTGTTTGTACTGCGTGTGCACATGTGTGCCTGCGTGTAAGTGTGTGCACACGTGTTGTTTGTACTGTGTGTGCACATGTGTGCCTGCGTGTAAGTGTGTGCACACGTGTTGTTTGTACTGTGTGTGCACATGTGTGCCTGTGTGTATGCGTGTGTGCACACGTGTTGTTTGTACTGTGTGTGTGCACATGTGTGCCTGCGTGTAAGTGTGTGCACACGTGTTGTTTGTACTGTGTGTGTGCACACGTGTTGTTTGTACTGTGTGTGCACATGTGTGCCTGCATGTATGCGTGTGTGCACACGTGTTGTTTGTACTGTGTGTGCACATGTGTGCCTGTGTGTATGTGTGTGTGCACACATGTTGTTTGTACTGTGTGCACATGTGTGCCTGCGTGTAAGTGTGTGCACACGTGTTGTTTGTACTGTGTGTGCACATGTGTGCCTGCGTGTAAGTGTGTGCACACGTGTTGTTTGTACTGTGTGTGCACATGTGTGCCCGTGTGTATGCGTGTGTGCACACATGTTGTTTGTACTGTGTGCACATGTGTGCCTGCGTGTAAGTGTGTGCACACGTGTTGTTTGTACTGTGTGTATGCACATGTGTGCCTGCGTGTAAGTGTGTGCACACGTGTTGTTTGTACTGTGTGTGTGCACACGTGTTGGGGGCCAGTTGTAAGGTCCCAGGTCCCAGAGCCCCGACCCCTGCTCCCTGTAGTTGGCCCCGGCCTGGGGGTCGAGGGGTGAAGGCCGGAGCCTGGAGGCGGGAACACAGGTCGGAAGGGGCCAGCAGCTCCTGACCTTTCCCACTCGGGCTACTTCTTCCTCTGGGTGGATCCCACAGGACACGGGCAGGTGCACGAGGCGGCCAGGATCGTGTAAGGAGGTCTCGCTTGCCACAGAGTCCCTGGGGTGCAGCCTCCTACATGGGGCGCCCCGTGCTCCCTGCCTGCCTCATGGGAGTCCCCACCTGGAGGGAGGGAAGTGATTCCGTAAAAGTGTGTCTGCCTGACAGGTGGACCCGAGGCCATGGGCTTTGAGTCAGGCCTTCGTGGTCAGTCTCTCACCTCCACCTGACTTGCGGGACTTTGATTGAGTAACTGAACTATAATTGCTTCCTCATCCGTGAGGTGGGGGTGGCAGTGCTACCCCACGCAGGGCGGTGAGCATTGTTAGGGCGGTGTTATGGATAACGGAGGAAGCGTCCATCTGAATGAAAGCATAATCTTTATTTTGACTTTGCAAAATTGAAAATAATAAAGACACTGGGGAAATGAAAAGGGACCGCTTCCTGCCAGGTGCCACTCTGCCAGGTACCTTCTACGTGTCCTCCCATTTTAACCTCTGAACTCCTCTCTAGCCCCCACCTGCACGTGGTAGGAAATTCAGGGCACGGGGATAAGGAACTTGCTCTAGGGGGCTCAGCTGGTGTCAAGAGGTTCCATCATTTGAATCCAGGTGCCAGAAAACCAAGATTCTTTGTTCTGTGCCGTCCACCCTGAGTCCGTTTCTGCTTTGAGACCCGGGGCCCGGTGTCTGGCTCCCTGGCTGTCGGGTTATTAGAACGTCCCCCAGGGCTGCTTACAAATGCACTTTACAGGGCCCCACTTAAATCAGCATGGCCTGGAAATCTGTATTTTTACCAGACAGGCCTGGAGTCAGCGTGGCCTGCTGGGGTTGGGCCCGAGATGCACCTCCAATGTTCTGATTGTAGCCCCGTGAGGAAATGAGAGTGAAAAACCAGCCAAAGGGATTATCAAACTACAAAAATAAAGTGGCATGCTAAGAAAAGGCTGGCACTTTCTGAGGGATGTATAATTAAAGCCCAATAGATTAAAATCCCTAGAAGAAATGAGTAATACGAAGCTTACGACACTGATATGGTGTCTTGAAGTGCTGCTCAGGCAGAGGATAAACCGGCTCTGATGAGAGAGAAGAAAATGTGTCTTATCACTCCCGTCTTGCAGTGGAAGGTAAAGTGCCCAGAAATGGATGGCTGGTGATAACCAAGTCAGGCCCAGAGGGCTTTTGCCAACATATTCAGAAAGAAAAAAAGCAGATCCCTTCAAGTCCGTGGGAAAGGAGGTTTGGCTGTCTGTCAGTCAGAAGTCCAGCAACTTTGCATGTCAAAGTCCTTTCTGGTTTTGTTTTTTTTTTATCACACAGAAAATGAGCAAAGGAACTTGGAGTAATTAGGAGGTAATGAAGTTGTCAGAATAAGCTATTGACCAAAGGGCAGACAAGGGAATAGATGAAAAATTTAAATGTTTCTAATTTAGCCAACCTGGAAGCTGCCCATCCTTTAGCCACCTGGGAACTATCCTCTGTGCTTAATGAATGAGTTTTTCTGGGCAACAAGGGAGCCTCCCAGTAGACAAAGGAAGGAGAAATTGGAATCAAAGTCCAAAATGGTAATAGTGATAGTAATAGAAATTGTAATTAACCTCTCATGTTTTAATCCATCTTTGTAAAGCACTTAAACATATATTACCTGAGTCAATTGCACCAGAAACCTGAGAGTAAGAAATGAACATCCACAATGTGCAAATTGGAAACTCGAGGTCAGAGGGTCTAATGCTCTGCCGAAGGGTCTCACAAATTACTAATGCAGAGCTGACACTTGAATTCTAGCCCTTCCATTACAAATTGTGGTGGGGGGCATTGAGGGTAACGGAAGAAAGAAATGGACAGACCAGTTAAGCTGGATCTGTGTAAGTAAAATGGCACACCTCATTTCCTTTTTTTCTTGCGCCCCAGCTCTCCTGCCTCCCTGAAGAAGTTCCCTTCTTCTGTGTCCTCATTGTTGGAGAGTTCTACTAAAGGCAGGACTTTCTCTGAAAAGAACCAGGCTTCCTTTACTTATTCCACTGGTACTGCTACTGGGGAGTAGAAGCCAGCAGTGATGGTTTACTCGGCTGGGCTAGGTGTCAGACCCTGGGCTTTGCTCAGAATCACTCTGCAAGGTGGCTGATGACCCACCCACCCTTTACGGAAATGACAACTAAGACCCAGACGCACTAGGTAACTTCCCCAAGACTCAGACAGGAAGTTGACAACCTCACCCACTTGCGCTGATACCCAAGTTCATGTTCTTTTGTCTATTATTTCCACTCGCTACAGGCCATCTGGGCTGGAGGACAGCAGACCACAGAGATGACAGTTCAGCATGGAAAGCAAAGGCTGAGAAGGAGCATGGTTCTGGTGCAGCCCTGCAAAGATTCTTGTCACTGGTACATTGACTACCCCAGCTCTTGGCCTGCCCAAAACGTGGCTCTCCATAATCCATGCGCAGTCCTCCTCAATAGTCTCCTCTAAGTCATGGCTACAATCACCCACTTCTTGTTGAGTATGCCTAATTGTGTGTCTTTAACCTGACTTCTCTCCTGAACTTGAAACTTCCATATTCTATCACCTAAGCAGCCTACCTACACGAGGTATGCCAATGTCATTCTCAGCAAACATGAAGTCTAAGTGTCATTTTCCTTCTTCTGGACTGTCTGGGCTCTTCTGTGTCTTTTATGCCCCACACAGAATTACCTGCCAGGCTGGGTAATTCCATTTCCCAACATCTCTGGGATCCATGCCTTCTCTTTCCCTAATATAAGACTTAGGTCAGTCCCTCACCCTCTCCTACCTGGAGAGTTAACATGGATTTATCAGCAATTTCTGGACATCTGCCCTTTCTCATCTCTAGTCAGTTTTTCATCCCAGTACCAGAATGACTTTGCACCTTAGATATCTCACAGAGCCATGCCCCTGCTTGAGGTTCCCCTTAGAATTCAGGTGGAAGTCCAATTTACTGAACATGTAACAAAAAGATCCTTGTGACTTGTTCTCTAATTTCTAACCTTTCTCATCTTCCACACTTTCCAACTTCACACTGAAGGTCTGGAAATTCTGAACTACTTGCAGCACTCAGAATGTTCTAGTTTTTCACATAGCCTATGCACTGGTTCATGTTATTTCCTCTGCCGGTAATGCCAGCTACTTTTTGTTCATCATAAGAATTCCTGTCTTCATTAGGAAGTCTCATCTCATCTTCAAGTTTCTTCTCAATTTCTAGCTCCTTCATGAAACTTGCCCTTACTCATCCGGGAAAGCTTAAGAGCTATTCCTCTCTATTTTCAGGGGATACACCTGCATCTTAGCACTTATTACATGGTGTAGCAGCACCTGGTGGAATGTTTGTCTTTTCCACTGGACCAGGAGCTCTTTATGGCAAAGATTACGTTTCTTTTCTTCTTGATACCCCAACCCCACCTTCAGTGTCCTTATCACCACCGAGAAACAATAAGCATATCTTAGAAAATCTAATCACTCAATCTGAGACTCTCTCTCTCTTCCTGACTTCAACATTCTGAAAAATGCCTGCTATTTATTAAGTCCTCATAATGTGATTAATAAATTGTTTTTACTACTGATCTGAGGGAGTAAGGCTTCAGTTCTAATTTTCTTCTGAATTCTTCTCAAATGAAAATCTACTTCCCCCTTCTTTCTCTGATCTTCCATAAATCAATTCTACACAAAGAGATATTGGGCATTAAAAGTGCATTGATACTATAAACACCTAATCGAGTGGGCAAACAAACAAACAAACAAAAAGCCTGATAAAATCAAATATGACAAGGATGCTGTGGTGGGTTGAAAGTGTATGTCCCACAGAAACACATGTTCTTAGGCTTAATCTATTTCTGTGGGCATGGACCCATTGTAGATAAGATCTCTTCAGGTTGTAACTTCAGATAAGCTGTGGCCCAAATGAAGCAGTCTGGGCTTTAATACAGATTACTGGACTCTTTTATAAACAGAGTGAAATCCACAGGGGTAGTAACCATGAGCTGAAAGTCAATAGAACCCAGAAAACAAAGGAGAAGTCAAGAGACCACCATGTGCCTTGCCATGTAACAAAAAAGCCAAGTTCCAGGATCACCAGCAGCCAGCCCCAGAATGCCAATTCTCAGGAACATTTTTATGATGCCTTGATTTTGGACTTCTCCTAGACTCAAAACCATAAGTCAATAAATCCCCATTATCTAAGCCAGCCCATGACATGGTATTTGCTTTAGCAACGAGAAAACTAAAACTGATGGGGAACAACTGGAAGTTTTCTACATTCCTTGTAGAATGCAAAATAGTATAGCCATTTTGGATAACAATGTGGCAATTTCTTATAAAATTAAACATACACTTACCATATGACCCAGCAGTCTTACTCCTAGATATTTACCCAAGAGATATTACTCCTAGATATTTACCCAAGAAATATTTATCTGAGAACTATATATGAAAACCACAATTTTGCAGTAAGTAAAATTTTTTTAAGTGAATGGATAATTCGGGGAGATTTTGAATTGTCTTTGGGGACCAGGTCTCATTTATGTCCATGCATTAGACAGAAATTAATTGGATACCCCTTTTGACTTGCTGGTCTGGACTCAAAATGTAAATCTGGGGTTGAGAAAATGTCCCCAATGGGAAGGACATTGCATCTTGGCAGCACCAGTCAGAAAGGGGTGTCCTGGCAGCACCAGTGAGTAAGGGGTGTCCCTGTCCCATTCCTAGAGGAGAGAGGAACCCAGAAGAGGGAACAGGAGAGGAAGGAAAGTAAAAGCCCTGCTGCCTGTACACATTAAGGCCCCAAGGCAGCCCTGCCCTGATGCCAGGGAGGGGAGGAAATGAATGTAGTATTTGGCGGGTTCCATCATTTTCCTGGTGCTTTCCAATTCCTCTTTCATTCTTTCTTTGTTGATGCCAAATGCCAGACTCCAGAGTAAGATCATCTGATTTAGTATAAGAAGTTGCCTTCTAGACCTGCTTATCCAATTAGAAGTGAGTAATCTCAACTCACGTGGACTTGGATTTCTCATCTGCCAAGGAGGATATTTTGGACCTAACCCACTGGCTATGCATGAGGCTAAATGCAGAACAAACCTGTGGAAGCACAGCTTCAGCTCTGAACCTCATAGAGTATTAAAGATTTGTCATTGTTATAATTTCATTATTTCCATTATTATTTTCAGTTTGCTGAGCCGTCTGAACTAGACAAAAACAAGGAATGGTCTTATTTTTCTCCAATCCCTGCCTTTGGTTGTATTTCATTGAATTCTTTTTTTTTTTTTTTTAATTTTTTATTAATCAAAAAAAAGAAAAGAAATTAACACAACATTTAGAAATCATTCCATTCTACAAATGCACTCAGTAATTCTTAGTATCATCACATAGATGTATGATCATCATTTCTTAGTACATTTGCATCGATTTAGGAAAAGAACGAGCAAAACAGCATAAAAAGATATAGAATGTTAATATAGAGAAGAGAATTAAAATAATAATACTAATAATATATATATATATAAAAAGGAAAAAGAAAAAAACAAAAACAAAAGATACAAACACACAAACAAACAAACAAAAAACCATATTTCAGGTGCAGCTTCATTCAGTGTTCCAACCTAGTTACATTACACTTAGGTATTATTGTGCTGTCCATTTTTGAGTTTTTGTATCTAGTCCTGTTGCACAGTCTGTATCCCTTCAGCTCCAATTACCCATTATCTTACCCTGTTTCTAACTCCTGCTGGTCTCTGTTACCAATGATATATTCCAAGCTGATTCTCGAATGTCGGTTCACATCAGTGGGACCTTACAGTATTTGTCCTTTAGTTTTGGGCTAGACTCACTCAGCATAATGTTCTCTAGGTCCATCCATGTTATTACATGTTCATAAGTTTAGTCTGTCTTAAAGCTGCATAATATTCCATCGTAGGTATACGCCACAGTTTGTTTAGCCACTTGTCTGTTGATGAACATTTTGGCTGTTTCCATCTCTTTGCAATTGTAGATAATGCTGCTATAAACACTGGTGTGCAAATGTCCATCTGTGTCTTTGCCCTTAAGTCCCTTGAGTAGATACCTAGCAGTGGTATTGCTGGGTCGTAATCCATTCTGCCATTCTATGTCTTTTGATTGGGAAATTCAGTCCATTAACTTTTAGTATTATTACTGTTTGGATAATATTTTCCTCTACCATTTTGGCTTTTGTATTATATATATCCTATCTGATTTTCCTTCTTTCTACACTTTACTCCATACCTCTCTCTTCTGTCTTTTCGTATCTGACTCTAGTGCTCCCTTTAGTATTTCTTGCAGAGCTGGTCTCTTGGTCACAAATTCTCTCAGTGACTTTTTGTCTATAAATGTTTTAATTTCTCCTTCATTTTTGAAGGACAATTTTGCTGGATATAGGAGTCTTGGTTGGCAGTTTTTCTCTTTTAGTAATTTAAATATATCATCCCACTGTCTTCTAGCTTCCATGGTTTCTGCTGAGAAATCTACACATAGTCTTATTGGGTTTCCCTTGTATGTGACAGATTGTTTTTCTCTTGCTGCTTTCAAGATCCTCTCTTTCTCTTTGACCTCTGACATTCTAACTAGTAAATGTCTTGGAGAATGCCTATTTGGGTCTATTCTCTTTGGGGTGCGCTGCACTTCTTGGATCTGTATATTTAGGTCTTTCATAAGAGTTGGGAAATTTTCAGTGATAATTTCTTCCATTAGTTTTTCTCCTCCTTTTCCCTTCTCTTCTCCTTCTGGGACACCCACAACACGTATATTTGTGCGCTTCATATTGTCATTCAGTTCCCCGATTCCCTGCTCAAGTTTTTCCATTCTTTTCCCTATAGTTTCTGTTTCTTTTTGGAATTCAGATGTTCCATCCTCCAGTTCACTAATTGTAGCTTCTGTCTCTTTAGATCTACCATTGTAGGCATCCATTGTTTTTTCCATTTTTTCTTCTTTGTCCTTCACTCCCATAAGTTCTGTGATTTGTTTTTTCAGATTTTCTATTTCTTCTTTTTGTTCAGCCCATGTCTTCTTCATGTCCTCCCTCAATTTATTGATTTGGTTTTTGAAGAGTTTTTCCATTTCTGTTCGTATATTCAGCATTAGTTGTCTCAGCTCCTGTATCTCATTTGAACTATTGGTTTGTTCCTTTAACTGGGCCATATCTTCAATTTTCCGAGCGTCATCCATTATTTTCTGCTGGTGTCTGGGCATTTGATCAGATTTCCCTGGGTGTGGGACCCAGCTGGTTGAAAGCTTTTTCTGTGAAATCTCTGGGCTCTGTTTTTCTTTTCCTGCCCAGTAGGTGGCGCTCGTGGCGCTCGTCTGTCTGCACGGCAGTCGGCCCGGGAAACCGCGCGTGGAGGCGGGGGTCGCTGGCCGCCTTGGCTTGGGAGAGTGCCGGTCCTAATTGCCCAGCTGGCCCGAAACGCCAAGCGTGACGGGAGGGCCCCGCTATCCAATGTTCCCAGTCAGACCGGGGAGCCACGTGCGTGGAGGGGACCCCAGTCGCCAGCCGCCCCGGCCGGGAAAACGTGCGCCCCTCGGGTATCTCACCACAGAAGATTCTCCCTGCCCGTTCAGCTGTTCCAGAATGGGGTACGCTGTCTTTTTGGTCTCTGTCGTGACTCCGGGAGCTGTTTCGTATTGTTTCTGTTTCTTTAGTTGCTTTTCTGGAGGAGGAACTAAGACCCGCGCGTCTTACTAAGCCACCATCTTCTCCGGAAGTCTGCCTTACTCTATTTCATTGAATTCTAATCTTTGTTCCTAGAATGGTATCCTGGGAATATTCCAGAGCTTTCCTGTCACTTGATTATAAAAAGCCAAGTCTGGCAACCCACTTGAAAACATCAACCCCCCCGCCAAATACTACATTCATTTCCTCCCCTCCCTGGCATCAGGGCAGGGCTGCCTTGGGGCCTTAATGTGTACAGGCAGCAGGGTTTTTACTTTCCTTCCTCTCCTGTTCCCTCTTCTGGGTTCCTCTCTCCTCTAGGAATGGGACAGGGACACCCCTTACTCACTGATGCTGCCAGGACCTCTTACAGTCACCCCTGGCCTCTGGGAAGCCCTCAGGGTGGCCAGTTGCTCTTGTTCTCCCTTGGGGCACACAGGTTCCTCAGGAGGGTCTCTGGGCTGTGGTCCCAAGGTGTGGGTGAGCTCTCTGGCCAGGCCTCTTCCTGTGCCCCTTCTGCTCCCACTCCTTGCAATGTGACTCTGTGCCTCAAGCAGCCAAGGGCCCCTAGAGCACGAGTCCTCTAGGTGGGGCACTGACCAAGCCTCTCAAGCCCAGCCTCATTCTGGAGTATCCTTCAGGTCTTAGGGAAATACCCACATTCTTGTGCCACGGAGCAGGGCCACTGCAGGCTACTCCACCTCAGCTCAGGTCATGCCATTGCAGCTCAACCATCAGCTGCTTCCTGAGAGGGTTAGACCGGCTCACCTGTGCACATGTATCTTCTGGAGCCTCCCTGAGACAGAGATAACTTCTCCACTCCATGGTCAGGCTTGGCCATATGATTTTCTTGAGTAACTGAATGTTACCTGAAGTAGGAGTATATTTGTGCAAAAAGGAGCTATCAGAGGTGCGTTTTTGACCACTCTTGCTCCTTCCCTTGACCACGAGAATGGCATGTAAGGAGTGGGGTACTCTTCCAGCAAGATGCTGGGGTTGAGAAGCCATGTGGAGCAGAGCCACAGCTGACCTGCAGCCTACATGCAGCATTAGTGAGAAACCACCCATTGTGGTTAAAGCCACTGAGATGTGCAGGCTACTTACTACCTCAGGGAACTAATGAACATATCTGCCATTTCTGTCTAATCTCTCCCCACCCCAAGCCCTGCCTGCCCAAACAGATCAACAAGGTCCCTGAAAAAGCAGGACTCCAACTTTAGAACGAGATGTTAGTCCCACCCCCACTCTTACAATCACCCCTAACCTCTATGAGTGACTCTCAGGGAGCTCCATTCACTTTGAGTCGGGATGTACCCACTCATCTCCTGCCATGAACACTGAGCTTACAGCTGAGTTTCCCTCTGAAAATTACCTTTATGTGCTGCTCTTCTCTTTCTAAGTGCTGGAGGGTGATGGGATGACGGCAGGGGAAGCAGAGTGGCAAAGACTGCTCCACTGCTTCTCAATAGTTGTTGAAAGCATTGGCTGCCCCTCCTGTTGTGGTGGCTTTCCATAAACTGTGCCATGTAGATCTCTTCTTCTTCTCAACAAGAAGAAAAACTACTTTTTCTAGTAGCCAGTTCTGGAGCAAGAAAAAAACTCCCACTCAGTTTTGGATGACAAGACTATTACTAACACCCCCAAATGATAGTTAGGCAAGAGAATCAAGGAATCTATACTGAGAGAAAGGACTGATAAGGTGATCCTAGATTATGAAGCTATAACTCATTCATAAATTCATTTACTCATGCATTCATAACTTTATTAGATACATATGAATCAGCTACTATGTCTTAGAGGAGTGATGCTTGATTGACAAATGACGACAAGTTCCATAAGGGGCTTCAATGGTGCAGGGAACGGTTGGAACGAAGCCTGGAAGGCCATGAAGAGCTGTGAGTGCTCAGTAGGATGCAGCATAAGATGTGGATTAAAACACATTCTGGTGCAAGTGAGAGAAATCCAGCTCTCACCACACTGACAGGAGGTAAGGTGCTTGTGTAGTTGAAGAGTCTGGGCGAGTTGAGTTCAAGTCACAGGCAATGCAGCAGGAAGCTGTCCCTCCCATTTTTGTGTCTCTCGTTTCTTCTAACCTGGCCTCCCAAGCAGATTCTCTACATGCTGGGGCCATCTTCCATCCTTCTAGGTTTAAGAAAAGACTTGATTGCACCGGCAGAGTTTCCAGGATTAGCTCTGCTCAGCTCTGGTTGGCACATGTGGGCATTTTGAACCAATCACTCAGAGGGACGCAGTATTCTGATCGGCCAGGACAGGGTCATATGACTACTCTGAAGCCAAAGATGATCAGCATCAGTTGGGGGTTGAATTGCATCCCCAAAACTCCCCAAAGATATGTTGAAGTCCTAACTCCAGATACCTCTGAATGTGGCCTTATTTGGAAACAGGGTCTTTGTAGACATAATCAAGTTAAGATGAGGCCATATGGACTAGAGTGGCTCCTAATTCAATGGCTGGTGTCCTTAGAAGATAAGGTAAAGAGACACAGAGACAGAGGACACAGGGCTGGAGACCATAAGCAGATGGAGACAGAGATTGGGGTGACGCAGCTGCAAGGACACCAAGAAGTGGCAGCCACTTCCAGCAGCTGGGAAGAGGCAAGGAGGGGTCCTACCCTAGAGCCTTCGGGGGCAAGTATGGCCCTGCCAACACCTTGATTTCAAGATGACCTTGAGACAATGCAATGTACTATGGGACAACACATTTCTGTTTCTCCAAACCACCTGGTTTGTGGTATTTTGTTACAACATCCCTAGGAAACTCACATAGTATCACTTTAACCAGAGAGAAGGAGATGAGAAGGGTGATTCCCCAAGGAAAACTGGGTCTTGTTACCGGAAGAAGCGGAGGTGGCGACCAGGCAGACAGACCACAAATATCCGCTCTGGAGAGAAGCAGGAGAAGAACATGCTGGAAGGGTAGAAAGGGACCCGTCATGAGGGCAGAACCCAGATTTATTTTTTGAGTGATTGCTCTCACAGTGAGGACGAACTTTAGATGGGTGGTGTGAGAGGGAAGATGGAGAGGGAATCAGGCTTTTGTGACCGCCCTCCCAAGACTGAGGGAAGTCTGAACTGAAGTGGAGGACATCATGGATTTAAAACATAGAGGAGATAGAGCATAGCAGGCTTGGAGACCAATTGTTTGTGGTGGGTGAGTGCGTGGGCCCATGCTTGCATTTGGGCTCCCTGGGCCCTTGTGACTCAACTAGATCCCAGGGAAGCACTTGGGCTTGTCCATTGCTGGGCCTACTGACCTGTTGATAGGCAAGGCCATGTGTTCTGGGCCCCACATTCAGGGCTAAAGTTCAGGGAAGCTTTTTAGCCCTTCTAGAAGCTCCAGCAGGCTGTACTCACCCAGCCCCAGGAAAATGCAAGCAGTTCTGGCATCTGTAAGATCAGCCGAACAGAGTTAAGTTTTCGTAGTGAGCAGGGAAAGGTGAAACAAAACAGAAGCAATTGGTTTCACATGGTGCAAATGTTACCCTGGACCTAAGAGTTGCAAATCTCCTTCAAACCCTATTCAAATTATGAAATTCAGCTTGGTAAATTGTAGGAAACAGCACATCTATAATCCATTTCACTTTTCATTTTTGAACAAAGGAAATGTCAGGAATAATAAACATACACTACTAACCACACAGAATAATCTAATTTTCAGTACTTTCAATTCGATAAACATTTATTGAGTTCCTAAGACTGCAACATACTATACCAAGTGTTTAACACACCTTATTTGTAGCCCTAATAACAATCTTGCACCTCTAATTACACATGAAGAACTGAAAGCCTAGAGCAGGCTGGTGACTTGTCCAAGGTCACACAGGAATAGAGCATAAAATAACCAACAGCAGAGGGATCATTTGAAGATCAAGTGTCTTGTCAGCACAGACATTTTAACATGCATGACCTCTGTGCAGGGATCAATAATCTCATGACAACAGTGAGATACAAAGAAATGTCCCACTAAGCCCCATACAGAACCCACTAAGCCCTGAGCCCACCCCTTCGAATACCTAAATGCAAAGTGGAGTAATTTGTTAGTGGAGAAGCTGACTCCTTTTCAGTGTTGCTCCATCAGCAAGGTAGAAAGGAACGAGCTAAGGCTCTGAATCTCCAGGACCCGAAGAAGTAGGGAAGGTGTGAAGGTGGGGCTGCTGTCAAGCCTGAGCCCCCCTCTGCATTCTCTCAGTCCCCTGGTCGCCACACCAAATGCACCTACTTCCTGAATAAAGAGCAAACCCTCCCGTTGGCTGACGAGCTCCTGCATGATCTGCCCGATTTCCTCCAGAGCCCATGCTTTGTGGTCTTACTGCTAAGCCACTGCTCTTCTTTCTTTCTCCTTGACACCCCGTGTTCATTGCCTTCGGGGGGATTTCCATTCGCTGTTCTTTCACCTGCAGTGGAATCCCCTGAATCTTCACCTACCTGCTCTTTCTCCACATGGAGGTCATCAGAGGCCTTTCCCAGCCTCCCATCGTGGGTGATACCCAACCCGGGACTTACTCTCTCTTAACCCATTGCTCTCTTTCATTTTGTTCATGACACCTACCGAAATCTCCCTGTATATTTATTGAAATGATCATGTACTGTTTGTCTCTCATCCCCACCCTCATCGACCCACGTCTGAATCTGAGATGAGAACATGGTATGAGTGATCTCGTTTAGGGTCATGGCGTCCAGAATAGCACCTGCTATACACAAGGTACCCGATATTTATAGCAAGCAATGTTAGGAGAGCATAACTCACTTTTAAAGCAAGGCAGGAGGAGGGACTAGCTAAACTTTCACTGCGACAATCCTAGAATACTAGAACTAAGTCTTCATGGACTCCTAAGGCTTGGAACATTTTCCACTGTCACCATTTCTGCTGCTGCATCTTTTACATCCGTCAGAGAAAGCCCAGCTCCTGGGCATCTGCCAGGCTTCATACAGCCTCAGCAGGATTGCCCCCCCCACCCCCATCCTACCCATGAGGCAAATGGCCAGCTGTAGCCAGGTCAGTTGTGGGTCCCTACTCCCATGCAGGAGAAGCTTTGAGGAGGTGTTGGAGAGAACAGAGGAGAGCATCTAGTGAGAAGAGATGAGCATCCAGAAGATTCTTGGTGGATTTAGCATTTACAGAAAATGAAGAGACATCAAGAAAGGAGAGAGTTCGAGAGGCTGAGGGACAGCCAGGAAGGACGTGACAAGCACAGTCCTTTGCTGCATGCTTGCTCCACTGAAACACTGACTCTGAGAGCCGGGTAGGGGTCTTCCCAACAAAGGGAAACCAGGATGCACTAGTAAAAGAAAGCGGGAAGCAAGCAAAAATGGTACAACCAAATTTCAAATTACTGAAGCCCATTCTTCAAATATTCCTTGAGTTCGACCCCTATGCTCTTTTTCTATAATTTACTTCAGGCTATAATGCCACAGCCACTCCCCAGGACTTCAACCTCCCGTGATCTTCATTTCATGCATTTCAGTTTCTGACCACCTTCCAGCATGTTCTTCTAGCATCCCAACACAGCAGTAGTTCAAACCCCATTTGAACCTATTTCCAAACCTCCTGATGTCCTCTTGCCCCTTCTTAGCCAGCCAAAATTCCATTGTCATAATCTCTCTTACATGCATATCAAGTTTCCTCGTCTCTCTTTCACTTTATTGTTTTCACTTGGAAAAACCATGACTCTGCTTCAATACGATTCACTTCCTATTCAACCTGCACCAGTGGGACTTGGCTGAGACAAACCCACAGCCACGAGGACTAGTCTTCACCTTAAATCCATGACTGTGGACCTCACAAATCTTTCAGGCTGCTGCACAAAATGCCCCAGTCTTTTCATTTCCCCCTCTCCTAGGCAACCACTTTGCCCTTTTTCCTCTCTCCTCAAGCCCTGACACCTCCTTCCTGGATCTCATAGGATCTGTGAGGTTCCAAGGAGTTATTAGACTATTTCCCAAGCTTATTTGACCACAATAAGACCATTTTCTGTGGAACATCAAGCATGACACCACTTGAAAATCGCAGATCTGGTATCCACCGCCAACTCACAGGTATAATCATTTCCATCATCATAAATATTTAACTCATAACTCTTTCTTGATCCCTAATAAATGCAATAACTCCATATTAATATCAACCTTCACCCATTTGATTATCATTATCAACTATTAATTTCAATTATTAACTGTACTTCACTTCTTAGTCCATATTCATTACATTTCAGTCCTGACCTAAGAAGATCTCAAGAGGGTGAAATTACAGAATGAACACTAGCCTTGGGGTCAAAACACCTGGGACCAAGTCCTGAGTTTATTGCACTTGAAAGGATTTAAGACAAGTAAAAAAACTCCTTGAGCCTCACAATTTTGTTTGTAAATTGAGATTTTTAATAACATTTTTATTGAGAAATCTTCACACAATACCATCCAACCACATTATATAATCAATGGCTCAGTATATCATCACATAGTGGTATATGCATCACCATGATAGTTTTTGGAACATTAGTGTCACTCTAGAAAACAGAAATAAAAGGAAAAAATTCATATATTCCATACCTCATACCCCCCTCTCATTGATTACTAGTACCACAATCTACCCAATTTTTTACCCTTTATCCCCCCCATTATTTATTTAGTTTTTACCCTTATTTTTTACTCATCTGTCCATACCTTGCATAAAAAGAGCAACAGACACAAGATTTTCACAATCACAACATCACATTGTAAAAACTTTATAGCTAAATAGTTGTCTTCAAGAATCTAAGCTACTGGAACACAGCCCAACAATTTCAGGCACTTCCCTTCAGCCATTCCAATACACCATAAACTAAAAAGGGACATCTATATAATGTGTAAGAATAACCTCCAGGATAACTTCTCAACTCTGTTTGAAATCTCTCAGCCAGTGAAACTTTATTCTGTCTCATTTCTCTGTTCCTACTTTTGGTCAAGAATCCAGGTTCCAGCTCATCCCTGGGATTCAGGTCCCATGTTGCCAGGAAGGTTTGCACCTCTGAGAGGGCAGTGAATTCACCTGCCAAGTTGGCTTAGAGAGAAGCCACATCCGAGCAACAGAGAGGTTCTCTGGGGGTGACTCTTAGGTACAATTATAAGTAGGCTTAGCTTCTCCTATTCAGGAATAAGCTTCACAGGGGCAAGCCTCAAGATTGAGGGCTCAGCCTATTGAATTGGTGTCTCCACTGCTTATGAGAATATCAGGAATTCCCCAGATAGGGAAGTTTAATATTTCCTTCTTTCTTCCTAGTCCCCGAAAGGGACTTCACAAATACTTTTTTATTCTCTGCCCAAATTATAATTGAGATGTTTTGATACATATCAATTATATACAGGGCATTTGAACCAATGAGGTTTCCCAGTTATGTGGGGATGAAGGAAAGAAACTCACCTTCCCTTGTCCCCACCCAGAGAAGCTCTGTCTTTATCTATTTTACACCATCTGATGTTTATCACTCACCCACTTGGTGCCAGGCATTGTCCTAATATTCCCTGATGTAATACCCACAAAAAACCAGTGCTCTAAAGAAATAAAACAGAACAATGAGGTAGAGGCAAACTCAAGAGAGACAATATGCATGTGTGTGTACACATGTGTGCTAGAACTGCAAAACAGTAGATTATAAGAGCTTATATGAACACAAAAGGCAAGGCAAACTGAAGGAGTTCAGAGCAGGGAGAGACTATCTTTTCCCAAGGAAGGCTGTAGGGTCAGCAGCTTGAGGGTATCCTCTTCTCAGTGAGAGTATTTCCATCTATATTGAGAAGTAGGTCCCCAAAGGTTGAGTGTGAGTCAACAGCCCAGAGCTAGAATGTCAATTGGATCTACTTAGTTGTTTATAGAACTCAGATTGGAAAGGCAGCAAGAACATTTCCTTCTCCGAATATTGTCTGGATTCCCCAAAGAAATCAGATACCAGTTTAATGTCCTCATACTCCCACGGAGGAGAAAGAGAACATTTAGATTGAAACAATCCAATTTATAGCATATATGAGTCTTTGAGCATCTCTAAATTACGTAGGTGACATATCTATTACAACTAGAGATAAGAGCCCAAATATCTATGTTTGAATTCATCCAGACATTATAAAGGATGTTTCCAAAATATTTAATTGTCTAAGGGTGCAGATGAAAAGCCTCAGATAGAGATTTGTCTAAAATCTTTTTCCAAAACCTAGTGCGTCTGTGGCCAAGCAAGTTGGTATCTGAGGTTAGAGATGTGCTAGGTTGTCTTCTCAGAGGTCCAGGACTTGATTCCGCACAAAGGTCCTTAAGATGTGCCATGAGTCAAAGCCAAAGAGCTCACTCTCAGAGTAACAAGCAAGTACAGACCCACACATTTAAACCCATGTCAAAAGGTGATGAGAAAAATATTACAAACCAATCAAGGAGCATCCTGACTGGCAGCCAGGAGTGAAACTGCATTTAGGAGACTTCTGCTACATGATGTATGACTGAGTCTTAAATGACCTTTAGGCAAGTCCTGTCCCTCCCACTAATTCCTCATGTGGCATTTGCAAGTCCTTTCTACATCCTGGGCTTCAGTTTTTCCATTTGCAAAATTAAACAGTATAAGATAAAGGATAGCATATGTATAGCATGAATTCCCATACTTTTATTCTGGTTGCAAAGATGAGACTTATTGTACTGGTTTGAAGCTGTTACTTACCCCCAGAAAAGGCCATTTAAAAAAAAATCCATTCCTATGGGGGCAGACCTATTGTGAGTGGGACCTTTTGATTAGGTTGCAGTTGAGATGTGACCCACCAAATTCAATCGGTCTTAATCCCTTACTGGAGTCCTTTATGAGAGAATTGAGAGGGGGATGTTTAGAAAGAGCAGAGCAGAGAGAGAGAGAGAGAGAGAGAGAGAGAGAGAGAGAGAGAGAGAGAGAGAGTCACTGGAGCCAGAAGCTGAAAGTAACTGAACCCAGGAGTGAACGACCAGCAGAAGCCAGCTAAGTGCCTTCCCATGTAACAGATGAACTCCAGATGCCATCGGCCTTCTTCAGGGAAGGTATTGTCCTGTTGATGCCTTAATTGGGACATTTTCATGGCCTTAGAACTGTAGATTTGTAAGCTAATAAGTCTCCATTGTAAAAGCTGACCCATTCCTGATATATTGCATTCCAGCAGCTTTAGCAAAATGAAACACTGGTCATTTGATCTTCACCTTTTTCTACTAAGCCCATTTGCTGCTTCAGAACATTCTCAACACTGTGCTCCTCGGAATCACTCCAGAGATGCCTTAAACATAGGAACTAGCAATGTTAAAAATTTCTTCCAGGGCAGACATACTTTTTAATTCTATGAAAAGCAGACATCATTATATGAAAGGATTTTGGTCATTGTGTTTTCTCCTCACTGTATTAGTGTCCCCTCTACAGACTTCCCTCATGCCGATGTCCTCAGCATGAGCCCTCCTCCCCGGGAATTTATGCTCCAAAGGTCACCTGTGACCTGAAGTCCTTGCTGTTGAGAGTGACCTTCCAGATAAAGAATCCACAGTGAGAAGAGAGTCACAGGTGCTGACAGGCATCTTAATGTCTAAATCTCGGCCTCTTTTACAACCAAACACAGTTTTAATTGGAGTTCCTTGGAGACTACCTCCTGGACAGTATCTTGAGGAATGTTCTCACCTGGCATCCTTGTGTGAAGGGCACTTCACAACTTTCGGTGCTAATTATCCTCAGGAGGAAAGAGGAGCGACCCCAGCCAGTGCTTGTTCCACAATCTAGGTCGATGCTCCGGAGTAGGTTTTCTGTGACTTCAAACCTCAAGCTCGTTATCAGGACAAACCCATAAACTTTTGATTAGCTGGGCCCCAACTGAACAGAACACTCGATTTCAGCAAATTTTTCAGAGCCCCACTCTCACAGCACAAGAGGCAAATCATAGTAAAATAAATTAATATGAAGGAATTCAGAAGAATAAAAGAAGCTGGGCATCAGAAAACAAAAATTATGGCCTAAGATGTTTATTGTATTATTGTGCAATTTTTTTTTTTAGTCGCTTAACACAGCAACCTTGTTTTTGGCTGTTATTGGCCATGCTTCTGTGGGTTGGGTTCAGGTCAGGCTCAGCAGGAATGGCTCTTCTCTGCTCCAAGTGTGGTTGCTCAGCAGCCAGGCCGGGGCTCGAGGACCCGAAACGGCCCCCATCACATGGCTGTGGCCTTGTGCTGGGCATCAGGTAGGAACCCAGCTCCATCTACCTGGCATCTTTTCTCTCTATGCAGCCTCTCATCTTCAGGAATCCAGATCAAGCTTTTTGACATGGCAACTGGCCTCTAAGGGTAAATACCATTTTCTGCATTTGTTCTCTCCCTGACATAGCAGCCTATGGGCAACCATCAGGAAGTTGGGGCCTGCCTATAGCAGTTGTAAGAAGAAAGGGTCTTTGACTCTTATTCCTACAGTTGGGATTTGATGACTTCCAGTTCTCAGTTCCTTTGGTTCAGAGATGGAAAATAACTAGGATGCTTAGACTAGGTAAGTATTGGGTTTGCTTTCTTTTGTACAAGTTTATTGCTTTCTTTTGTATAAGTTAGAGCAGAGTAGACATCTCAGTGTATCTCAGTGTGATATTTCTCCAAGCCTCTCTCCAGTATATAGCACTAATGAATATAAACCGCAAGTCAATTATAAATCTATCCTTCAAGTCTATTGCCCACATGTACTGTCTCTGGGTTTATCTCATTACCCACCTGGCTGAAGACTTCAACAGCTGTTCAATTCCCCTAAAGAATCCACTTGTACCGAAGCATTACTGAGCAATGTGCATTAACTGACAATTATGAAATGGAGAATATTCACACAGCACAACCCTCAGCAAAATTAAGAAAAAATATATATCCCTTGTTAGACATTACCATCTTCCAAATTCCCTTTACCCCTAGTTGACCCCTGGGAATTCTTTCTTTTTCTTATTCCCTTCCATAATATCTAGTTCCCTGGATCTTCATCCTTACTTCTACCACATATATTAGGTCCTTCAAAATCATCTTGTCTCCATTACCCAGAAAAATCTGGCTCCTGCCTCCCAAATCCTTGGCCTTACTCAGTAAAACATTTATTTTCTTTTTTTAAGTGCTCAACCCATGAAAACCACAGGTTAATGAAGGGCAGACCTGGATATATCCATCAGTTCCACCATAGGCCTCACCATCATCATCATCATCAATCCCAAGACAACAGTGTCCAGTGACTCAGTGCTGCTAATTTATTAATTTATTCAACAAACACATGTTGAGAGATCTGCTCTGTGTCAGACACTGTGCTAGTCATGGGGATATAGGGTGAACAGCACATGTCTGCATGGAGCTTACATTCTACAGCAAGGAAACAGATGATTAAAATGTATTTCACATATGAAAATAATCATGGATGGATCTAAGTGCTAGGAAATAAATAACAAGAGTGCTGTGATAGGAAATCAGGGCAATGGCCTTAGAGTGTCTAGGAATGTCTCCCCAAGGATGGGGTGTTCAGGCTGGAGCTGAAGGATGAAAAGAAGGATTCCACCTCTTGCCCAACCTTTGCCTCCATTCTGCCCTCTTCTTACTCTCAATGGAGCTAGCCCAAGGAATGTTCAAAAGAAGAGAACATCAAGGTTAAAGACTTCCAGCTGGGAAAGAACTTGGCATATTCTAGGGGCAGACAAAATCCTAGGGAAAGCGGAATGGAGAGAGCAGGAAAGACGGAGCACAGTGAGGTTGGAGGAGCAAGTGAACTCTGACAGACAATGTTTCATGGGCCAGGTGTATCCTCCAGGGTTTGATCAGGAAAACAGCATTGCAGGTATTATGGAAATAAGGGATTTATTATAGGAATTAGGCCTGCCACCCATGTGAGAAGTGCTGGGCAAATGAGAGACGAGAAGGGGGAGCTGGAGGATCAGCACAATAGTCATTGCTGACTAACCCACTTGAAGCATCTGCAAAGGTGGACAAGTCACAGCATTCAGGGAAGTCCAAATGACAAGCACATCAGGATCCCAAGGTGGAACCATTAAAGAGAAACTCAGGAGAAGTCGCTGGGAGCTGTCACCTCTGAGAAGTAGTTGTACCTGTGTCACAGAGAGGGTTTGAGGCAAGTACTTGGGTTGTGGTCAGCAGAGCCAGCAGATGGGAAGGTGGGTTGGATGCAAATACTCCAAGGTAGGGTTTTGATTTTATTCTAATATAATGGAAAGCCTGTCCAGAAGCGATAACAGGAAAGAACCCTCTCTGCCATCTACCTTACCTTAGTTTTATCATCCAGCCACAATATTCCTTCTCTATTTGATTATTGTTAACAAACTTACTAACCCCTGAGTCCCTCAAGACTTCCTTTGTCTGGGAGTATCACCTGTTTTCCTTTTGGGCATTCAATTCCCCTTCCTAAATTACATATGATAGTCTGTGCCCCACTCCTCCAGAGGCTTAATGGTCAAGGGGGGTTGGAAAGAGGACAGGTTTTGTAGACTTGAGCCAAGACACCTACTCACCACCCTCTCGATGGTAACCTGCAGCCAGTTGCCTGTGTGAGTCATAATTCTCTCACCTACAAAAGGTCATGGTAATTCCAACCTCATAGGACTGTTGAGGATATTAAATTAGATAATGCAATGTAAGTAGACAGCATATACACAAAATGTCTAAGCCTAGCAGATGTCCAGTTAATGTTAATTCACCTATACCTTTTCTCTGCTGTGCTTCTCCTGCTAGTACCAGTACAACCTGGAGACTAGTCATTGCCGTAGACACCCCTTGTGCTTAGCTCCCTCTCTCACACCACCAACGTCACAACCATTATTAAGCATCTGAACTGAATGAACCAACTCTCTCATCACCTTTCCTTGGTACTGAAACACTATAATTATCTTCCTCAACTGTAAATCAGGTATAACCATACTGTTACCTAACTCAGGCACCTTATAAGGAATGAAATGACATACGAAAAAGGCTTGGAACAAGGGCTAGCTCAGAAGGCCTCAATGACGTTAGCTACTGTTATTACTGCAATTATTATCACCTTATGCATTCTTCTCTGAAACGTACTCATTCAAGTTCCCTCTGCTGTGGATTGTAGGAACCACCCTCTGGTAGACTCACAGTGTCCTCCTCCCTGTAAGAGGAGTCAGAACTATGAGATATAGGTCAGGTACCCCAGTCTTCTTCTTTAGGAGGACTCTGAGCCTACAGGGGTATCCTGAGAGGTTATAGAGGGGACTTTGTTCTGTTTCCTTCTGATTTGAGACTCTGAATCCTATTGCCTAAGGCAGATGGTCAATTTCAAGCTCCGCTGATGACTTCTCCAGGGGCCCACTATGTTTTTGAGTTAAAACACCAGAAATATTAGCTGAAGGGACAGACCGAACTTTGTCCGTTCCTAGGATCCCTCAACATATTTATAACTATGCTTCCAAAGGCTTATTTCTTGTTTGAATAAGACAAGTAATGTTCAATACCTATTGGGCATTTAATAGATGCCTGACATTGTGAATTAGATGCATTATTTATTTTATCTTCACATTGACCAATGAGGTAGAAGCCCTTATATCCGTTTTATAGAAGATAAGACTGAAATGTATAAATATGCATTGTTCTAGTGCTGGTAACTTGGCTGTCTAAGATAGTCTGGAACCATTCCTGCTGCACACAAATAGAAGTGTGGGTAAAGTATAATAATTTAAGAAACAAAAACACATACACATAGGTTAGTTTTCAAGTGAAAAAAAATCACCAAGTCTGAGACAGAAAGAGTAAATTCTTATACTGTGGCAACCCTGGTGGGTAGGTTTTGGCTAGAAAATAGATCTAGAAAAATGCTGAAATGCTCATGGGTTTCAACATCATTCAAGGCATAGAAGATAAAGCCAGGAATCTGTGATAAGTGGAAAGTTGGAACTGAGACTCTGAATAAAGCTGAAGCCAAAAAAATCCTGAATTCCTGGTGAAAGTGAAATTAGAAAAACTCCAACCACTAACCCTATAAACACAAACAAAGAAGCTTTTATCTATCCAGGGTTCTGTGAAGGTAAAAGTTTCTAGTGAAAAATAAAGCCCAAAACCTTCATTAGACATTTGAAAACTAGATCACACTATACCCATAATTGAGAAATCTAAAGTAAGCAAATAATATAAAAAAGTGGTCCCTGGCTGGTGAAACTCCTAGAGCTCTTGACAGGAGCCAAAGTAAATTACACCAGAAGCACAGGTTCACCCCAAAACACATGAAGTTCCCACAAGAGAGGAAATTAGTCCCCACTGATAATGAGTTAAAAATTAAAATTTATAAAATATTGAGGAAGTGACTCATTAAAAGAGAGTTTCAACAAATACAATCATTAGGGAAACCATTACTTCCCAAAATTTCAGAAAATGGAATATAACAAAACAGACTACAAAATTAGAGTGTTCAAAAGTATTAAACAAATAGAAGGATAGCAACCACTAGGAAACATAAAATATTATAAGAAAAGGCCAAGTTGTTTTAAAAGATAAGGAAATTGAATGACTAGACATTAAAAATTGAGCTCTGGAAATTTAAAATCCAATGGATGGATTAAATATCAGATTAGACATTGCTAAAGAGATGATTAACGAACTAGAAGGTAATCTGAAGAATGCAGCACAGAGAACCAAGAGATAAAACATGAAGCAAGGATATGAAGCCTTAGTAAATAGAATGAGATAATCCATCATTTAAGTACTACAATTGGTAGAAGAAGAAAACAGATGTGGGGAGAGGCAATATTTGAATATGTAACTGTGAAAGAATGGAAGTAATCTATGAAAGACTTTTATTATGAAATGTCTTTTTAAATTCTGAGAACATAAGTCCTAAGCAAAAAGGGTTAAATAACTTCCCAAGGCCACAAGACCGACCAGCAGTGGAGTCAGATTCAGACTGGTTCAACATGGAGCTAAAGCTTCTCACTGCAGCCAGGACACCCAGGCTGCAGACAAGTCTTCGGTATTCTCCAGGACTAATGCATGGAACCAACAAGGCTGTAACCAGCCTCAAAGTTTATCTGGCCCAAACCAACTACCTTCATGAAACAGCCAAGCCAGCATTTCCCATAACATGTGGTGGAGGGTAGGAGTGAGGAGGGTTCTCTGGTCAAATAAGTTTGGGAAACACTGTATTTGGTATTTTTTGGTAGAAGCACAGTACATTACAGCATATTACCCTTTCTATTAAGTCTGAAATAAAGACACCCGTTTGGCACCAGATTCCATCTCTCCCCCAAATACCAAGAACTATTGACCTACAGAAGGCTCTCTGTGCATCACAGCCCTGTGTAATATTGGAGACAAGCAATTGCTCAACTCCCGTTGTTTGACATTTCCATCACTAGGGAAGTCACGACCCACTAAGACAGCCCTCTCTATTTTCAGACAGCTTTTATTGAAAGAAAGTTATTTTTAATATTGAAAGGCATCAATGTTGTATCTTTTACCCTTTGGTACTAGTTCCACCCCTTAAAATCACAAAGAAAATTTCTTAACCCAGTTAACACATGCTGTAGTAAAAAGATGACTTCTGTATTTCAGTAGGTTACAACAACAAACATTTATTTCTAGCTTATGTACATATCAGCCTCAGTGAATTGAATCTTGGTCTACATTTTCTTCAATCCAGGACGTGATCTGAAAGATCATTCTCTATTTCGGTCTAACAGCTCAGGAAAAAATGGAATGGAGGAACCACACACGGCTTTTAAATCTCAGTTGGGTGATCACCACTTTCTCTCACATTTCATTGGCCAAAGTAATTCACATAGCTAAGCCTATTGTCAGTAAAGATGAGGAGGTATGACCCTTTCACATACAGAACGACAGTATTCTGGACTATGATTTCATCAACCACTCAGTGCAAGCTCTCCATCAGAAGCATCTGCTGTTAGCCACCATGTGCCCCCGAGCCTGGTCTCCCAGGTTCCAATATTTTTTCTCTCGATGACCCTTGGGGTGTCCCTTCCCTGTATATGTTTCACTTAGTACTACTAATACTAGTAAAAAATGACGTGAATACACACCAATAAGCATGCTCTGCCTTTTATGGGGATCATATCTCATAATCCTCACAGCAGCCTTGAGGATAGGTATTCATATACTCATTATATAGTTTGGGAGACTGAGCTCACCAAGCTCGTTAGCTTAGCCAAATGTATACTGCTGTATATGGCAGAAGCTGCCTGCCCATAGTGCTGAGAGCTTAACTTCTACTACACACACTGCCTCCCTACAGAGCTCCGTTTCTTAGATACGTGTGAGAGGTTCAGAATGAGCTGACACCTTTCTGCTCTTAAGAACATATGCTGTGGGACATAAATGTCCAAAAGTGAGTTTGGAATTCTGTGATTCAACATTTGAAGCAAGGATAAGAATATTTTGGCACCTTTTTCAGGAGGGCCATGTCCCCCAAGCACCTGGAGATCCATTTGTGCATTTAATATACATTAAAACCATCTGTGCATTCTGGGTGCAATAATCAACAGGGTAATTTATGGGCATGATCTGAGCCTCCGAATGAAAATATGTGTTTCTTCAAATGACAACTATGATTTTTTAGAAGTGGTCACGCTGATGCTGTGTTTAGAAGGACCCTAAGGGCTTGCTTGGGAGCTTTAAAAAAGAGTAACAATGTCGGCTCAAAGAAACGAAGAAGGAATCTGACATGTAAACATTTATTATTCCCGGGACAGGGAAAACCACCCGTATGATCTAAGCAATAGATCTTCCTGTAAATCAATGAACTATTATCTAATATTATAAAAAAGGAACAGTTAAAATATTATTTAGCACCTCCCTTTGATGATATACTTCATTTCACTTACTCTTCACAATGCAAATGGGCACCCATGATCCCATTTCACAGTCAAGAATGTGAAGGCTCCGAGAGGCTAATCAACTCTTCCTGCAATCATGTGGCTAGTAAATGGCAGAAACAGGACTCTGCCTAAGATCTGATGGAATCCCATAGCTAAATCACAGCAGGCCACCTTCTAAAATCTTAAAAGCTCATTAAAATGTCCCACTGTTCAACTAGTTGTTTTGGAATGATATGGCCCAATTTCAGAATACCCAACTCTTCTCTTTTTCTGGCTATCTTGCTTATTACTGGCTGAAGACTTGTTCTGCTCAGAACACAAATGACTGCAATGCAAGACACTTAGTGTTGGACCAGATTGTGCCTCCTAAAGGGGGCAGGTTTGCATCACGACTTTATATAAATGCTCTTGGCACTGACAGCGGGAGGCAGGCAAGAGTGTGGCTCTACCATGTGACGAATATAGAGCCGCTGAACTTAAAGATCTAACAAGAGACTAACCCTCAAGGGAGACGCCATGCAATAAATAATTTTTGCCATAACACATTCCTTCCTTTTGCATAAATTTAACACCCCGCTCTCTGCGCAATATGTGATCTTCCTGCTAACTCCCCATAGACAGAAATAGCTCTGGTAAGATGTGATAAAAGAAAAGTGGCAGAAGGAAAGGGAGACATGACACACTAGAGAATTTGACTTTAATGTGGGCTTTTCAATGGATATTATTTCTTGCATTCTTCATGAGTAACAATATACAGAGGAAGACAAAGATGGCACAGATCCCCAGTGTGATGCAATACCCAAAGTATGCAATCAACTCTATTCTTTGACCCTAAGGTACACCTCTGCCGGGTGTTCCATGGCTGCTAGCCTCTGAGTTTCTTCTTTTCCTGACAGCAAAGGCCACTAGGGTCCTTCCCTCACCCTAAATATGATGAGCAGCCCAGACTCCAGCCTCAAGAGCTAACGTTGCCTTAGGAGGAGGAGTTCTGAGAAGATCTAGCAAAACTCAGTTACGGGGCTAGTATGTCTCTGACTGTTGGGAGAACTTTAAGGGGAATGCATAAGCATATATAGAAGTCTTTCTTTCCAGAGATCAGGCCAATAACACAAAAGTCAACCTTGGATTTTTCAAATCTGCCTAGACAATTTGACAAGATCTCGAGGATGCTTCCTTTTGATCTTGATGGCCTACCTAATTTTGGGCCTCCCCTCTCTGGGGAGGAGGCACAGAACACCTGGTTCCTAGAGGCAAAGAGCACCTTGGTTAGGGAAGAGCACCTGCTCGATTTCCTTTTTTCTGGTAATAGCAACTTTTCTCTCGCCCCACTTTGCCCATCCCATTTCCTTCTGTTGGGCATGTCAATCCCTGTAGCAACCTTCTCGACTCCAATGATCAAGTGAGCTCATGATGCACACAGTACTGCATCCCCTGCCAATCAGAACACAGGAAGCATTCCAAGGACTAGGAACATGAATTAAATAAGAGTAATCAAATCACAGGCAATTTACTGGTTAGAGGATTTTCAGTTTCAAGGGGCAAAAACCCCAACTTAAACCTGTGTAGACATACGGTCCTATGTGTATAGAAAAGCTGGAGTGGATTCACTTCAGAGACAGTTGGATCAAGCATTCTGAATGGTGCCATCAGATACAGGTGTCTCTCCATTCACTCTTTGCTGTCCTCCACCCCCAGACCCAAGTGTCTGCAATTCTCTGTTGGCTTCACTGCCAGACATTCTCCAGATGTGTTGGCAAAGGTACCCAAAATGATTCCAGGCTTATGTTCGACCACATTAGCAGTCTGGAGAAAAGAGGACACTTTTTTCCCCAATTGATGCAGTCCCAGGACTGACTCATTTGGCTGGCTGGCATCCATGTGCCTATTTCTAATCCCAATCACTGTGACTGTAATTGACCAGGCCTGGGTCCCAGAATCTTCCCTCGAGTTGGGAAGGAGTGAGGGGATGAGGTTAGCTCAACTCAAAGCACATGGACTAAGAGCAAGATTGGGTGGTTCTTCTAGGGAATGAAAGAAAGGTTACCAAAAGAATGGGAACATCATAGGGGACAGGACACTAGAGGTATGTGGTCAATCAAAGTTCTTCCCAGGGGTTTTGTAATGGACTCTGGGAGAAATGAGCTATCTTTCCTCTGGGATGTTAAGTTCTTGAAAACTTCTGGGACCATACCTCTGTATCTGTCAGGACGTGTTTGAGGCATGCATCAGAAAACCCACTAAAAGTGTCTCAAGTGATAGAGCTATTCAATGATCTCATGTAGCCAGAAGTCTGAAGGTGGTTCAGATTTGCTTCAGCAACTCTACAATGCCACAAGGAACCAGGCTCTTAGTCTTTCTGCTCAGCCTTCGGCACCTTGGTTTTTCTTCCTTAGGCTGATCACCTCCTGGTTTAAAGAGGCTGCCATAACCACCTTCAATGCTAGTGCTTAAGGCAGGAAGAAGAAAGAATATATAGAAAGGGATCATTTTCCTGCAGCACTCTTGTCCATGAAGAGGTTCTTACCCAGACACTTGAAGAAAATTTCCCCCTTTTTCTCATTGGCCAGGACTGATTCACATGTCCACCCCTGGAGCAATTATTGTCAAAGTGTAACAGAATTTCCCATGACCAGCTTAGATTGATCTAGGTGGGAGTGGGTGAGGGGCACGTCACAGCCACCTCATTGCCTATGGAAAATCAGGGTTCTCTAACAGGAAGAAAGGAGGAGTGGTGGAGATAGACACAACCTATCACTATCAGTTATCTTATTTTTTTTTCTAAGCAGAATTCTCATCCCTGGAATTATGTCCCTAATCAATTATTCTCTTCAGCCTTGACTCTCCCCTATGAGACACTTTTTCTTTTCAGTGAGAAAGAGCCTGTATTTGCATATATGTAGCTTTCTCAGCCTGCTGTATGTCTGTAGAAAGTTGGAGACCCAGAAGTTTCCCTTCATTTTGCAATATCCCTGTCGTTTTTAGTACAAGCTGAGTCAATTTCCTTGAAAGCTTTATGGGCTTTCTATGTATCAGATTATATCCCATTCCATTAGAGAAAAGGCATACCTACAATTCTTTTTCAAGACCAGACTTTCTATACTTTGTACGGTTAGTCAGAATGCTGTGGACAATTCCCTGTGAATCACTTTTCTGTAGCTCAGAGACTCTACTATACATGACCTTAAATCTTACATAGGTCTTAACAAAGGGTCTTGGGGTCACAGACTTGATTAGATATTTCCCCTGGAACCATCTTATTGTTATTATTTTTTTACATGGGCAGGCACCGGGAATCGAACCCGGGTCCTCGGGCATGGCAGGCAAGCACTCTTACCTGCTGAGCCACCGTGGCCCGCCCTGGAACCATTTTTTAAAAAGTATCTTTTGGGGTGGGCCACAGGGGCTCACTGGCAAAGTTCTCAACTGCCATGCCAGAGACCTGGGTGAATCCAACAGTTTCACTTCCTCTGCCTTTGACTAGTCAAGGTGAGTCAAGGGCTAACCCGGTTTCAAGGCAAAGGGAAATGGAGTCCTCCTCTGGATGAAAGGAATCGAACCCAGGTCTCCGGCATGATTCCTGGTCCCTGCCCAGACAAAAACAAACAAACAAACAAACAAAAAGTCATAAAAAAAAGTATCTTTTGCCAACTGGAGAGTCTGGGGATAAGAAACAGTGTAGGTCCAAATCTTGGAACTTCTCTATCTGTTCTGAATTCTCTTTTTCACACTGAATGGTTTTTTCTTTAATTCCTCTCTGTCTTGAACTACCTTATAATATGCAACTGACACTTCCAGCAGTTTATCTAGATATATATTTTCTTAGCCATATGTACAAATTCATTTCGTACAATTTCTGACTTCCAAGTTACCTCAGGTGACAGTTTTGTCAATTGTTTGCCTTTTACGTAATCCAGATTTCCATTTTTCCTGCCTTCAAAAAATAATTTCCCCCCACCATTTTCTAACCTCTGCCTGCCATTGGCCCCAAAGACAATAAGTTTTATGTTATAGTAACGCCCACCTCTTAAGTATTAATCATATACTGATAGATATTGCTAAATAACAACCAAATACACTTAGTAGTTTAAAACACTTATTTGTTGAGGATTCTTTGCTTTGGAAATTGGATTTGAGGTCGGTAGGGCAGCTCTTCTGGTGGTCTAGCCTGGAGTTACTCATGCATCTGATGACGCAACACAATGTCCAACATGGCCTCACTCACCTGTATGTTTGGCAGTTAGTGCTGGCCACAAGCTAGTCTTCTGTCTTTTTGTGGTCTTTCATCCTCAAGGAGGCTTTGCATGGGCTACCCCACATGCATTCTCAGGATCCCAAGAGGCACGTCTGGAAGCTGTATGCAAGTATGGAGGTCTTGAGGCCTACACTCAGAATCCAACAGTTTCACTTCCTCTGCCTTTGACTAGTCAAGGTGAGTCAAGGGCTAACCCGGTTTCAAGGCAAAGGGAAAGAGTCCTCCTCTGGATGAAAGGAGTAGCAATGCCACACTAGAAAGAGGCTGGCATGAAGGGACTGTGCAGATGCCTTTGCAAGGCACACGCCACTACAGATACCAAAGGAGTTTAGCCCCAGTCCCCACCCAACTGCACATGTCTGTAGGCCAATGCAGAGAAGGAAACAAGGGCGAGAGAGAGGAAGAGATACAACATTGTGCAAGTTTGTGAAATCTATGAGGCCAGACTCATTTTTGTAATTCTCCAATAAATCCTCTTTGTGTGCTTTTGCTGTTTTTAGGTGGAGTTCTGTCATGTGCACCTAGAAGAGATGGACCAATTTAGAGTTTCTTTCTGGTGGACTGTTTACTTAGACCTTAGCACATAAGGGCACATAGGACATTAGACAGTAGAAGAGAACCCTAAGGCATAAACACAGTTGGGTTTGGAGAGATGATAAACTAGAGAGACACCAACCCCAGCTCATGTCTCTGATCTCTCCAGACAAAGGCACTGGGTACATGATGTGAATGGGGACACGTGGAAAGTTTTGTCAAACGCTGCCCTCCTGCAGGGAGGCCAACATAGTTCATGCTCCTCTAGGCTGATCAAATCAACTTGGGGCTTACACATTTTGGAGACGTTTACTCCTGAGCACAGAGCTTGATACCACATTGTCTCCTACCACAGTGCTAGTTGGCATCATAAGTTCAGAGAAGATTTTTATGGTCACTGCCTTCTTTACCCTGATGACCCAAGAAAAGCTGTAAGTACTGGGTGGAAACACTAATAAAAAGCCTCTGCTGCGTTCCTATGGCCTCGACCCCCATTCTTACACTCAATCTCCATATACGTCATTACGTCCCAGTTGCAGTTGTGGTTGCTGGTCTTGTCAGTTGGTGTCCTTAGGACTTCGTTCCGCTGGAAACTGAAGCTGTGCTCTCGAACTCCCGGCCAATGCTGGAGGGCTGTTGTGTGCTGGCCTCCCTGCAGGATAATCGTAGCCTACCAGCCTTGGCGAAAATTGACCTTGCCTTAGATTCAGTAACTGAAGTGCCTGCTTGACATCTCCACTGTGCTAGCTCCACCTCTACCTCAACACATCCAGAACTGACTGCGCCAAACCTCTCCTTCCCAATTGGCTCTGCCAGCTTAAGTGACAGCAATATTGTCTTCCTGTTTTCCCAATCTAGAAGCCCAGGAGTCATCCTTGACTCTTTGCTTTCCTTTACCCCCATATCCACTAGGTCCTACTGTCTCTGCTTCCTGTAGTTCCTCAGAGCCATCTACTTATTTCCTTCTCCACCACCGAGACCCTGGCCAAAGGTACCAGCATCTTGGACACCAACCACAAGTCTTCCTTTCTCCATTGTTGCCCTACTCCCCTTCATATTTCACAGACCAGCCAAAGTGATCTCTTCAAAACACAATATCAGTGATGGCAAACCAACACTTGGTGTCTTCCAATTGCTTCCTTTTGTCTTAGCCTCTATTTATCCTGTAGATCTCAGATTAGATCTTGTATTTATCACAACTGGGAAGTATCAATTATGTATCTGCCCTAAACTAAATTCTATGAAAGGCAAATACCATGTTTAATTTTCTCACCCCTCCTTCCCTAGAACATAGTTCCCATATAATTACTGCTCAATTAATTTTTTTTTCTTTAGCTGGGCGGGCACCGGGAACTGAACCTGGGTCTCTGGCATAGCAGGCAAGAACCCTGCTGCTGAGCCACCAGGGCCTGCCCTCAGTTAATACTTGATGAATAAATGTCAGAATGAGTGTCACTGCCCTGTTAAGCAGTAGCCAAGCAGAGCCTACATACTCATCACTGTGGACTGTCACTAAGAGAAAGCTCTGTCTGAAGGTCGAACTAGATAATCTAGATAGTTCTTAATGCTCTTTCCAATAGACACTTTCAATTTTTTCTTAGAGCCTCTTTGTCCTAATTCTAAAAATTGGCAACCGCTAGTCCATGTTACAGCTGCAAACATGGACGATGGAAGAAGCAATCTCAATGTTTATTAACCTCTCATACGAGGGGCTATTAGTTGTTACATTGAGTTCATTAAGTCATCTTCTTTTTGTTTCATTTTCCAGTCCTTTCACCTAAATATGGGAAAAGAGACAAAGTTCTTTTGACTTGGCTTATCATCATCCACAAAAATTTAAACCCACCAGATTAACACATTAGGGTTTGGTTTTAGTTCTGACAGAAAGCTTCACCAATGGGATTCCTTGAAACAGAAAGCTCTCTGAGGGCATTTAAAATTGGATTTGATTTACAAAAATTTGATTTGCACATAACTATTCAGGAACATATTGATTGCTTAAAGTGAGGTACACTGAGTCTCCGCCGGCCCGCCGCGCGGCGCACGCGCCCCGCAGCAGCCGAGCCGCCCGACCTCCCCACCCCCTCTCTTTCTCCGCCGGCCCGCCGCGCGGCGCACGCGCCCCGCAGCAGCCGAGCCGCCCGACCTCCCCACCCCCTCTCTTTCTCCGCCGGCCCGCCGCGCGGCGCACGCGCCCCGCAGCAGCCGAGCCGCCCGACCTCCCCACCCCCTCTCTTTCTCCGCCGGCCCGCCGCGCGGCGCACGCGCCCCGCAGCAGCCGAGCCGCCCGACCTCCCCACCCCCTCTCTTTCTCCGCCGGCCCGCCGCGCGGCGCACGCGCCCCGCAGCAGCCGAGCCGCCCGACCTCCCCACCCCCTCTCTTTCTCCGCCGGCCCGCCGCGCGGCGCACGCGCCCCGCAGCAGCCGAGCCGCCCGACCTCCCCACCCCCTCTCTTTCTCCGCCGGCCCGCCGCGCGGCGCACGCGCCCCGCAGCAGCCGAGCCGCCCGACCTCCCCACCCCCTCTCTTTCTCCGCCGGCCCGCCGCGTGGCGCACGCGCCCCGCAGCAGCCGAGCCGCCCGACCTCCCTACCCCCCTCCTCCCCCTCCTGCTCCGGCTGCTCTCCAACCAACACGGTGCCCTCTTCCCCCGCCTTCACCGTGCTCCTCCGCCACCAGCCTCGACAGCCTTGCCGCCTTCACCTTTCCTCCTCCAGAACAACTACTGGGGGAGTGGAGATAATACAGAGCAGCTCCCGGAGCCACGAGGGAGATTAAAGGGACAGCGTACCCCATCCTGGAACGGCTGACTAACCGGGAGAACCAGCTCCGGTGAGATCACCAAGGGGCACGGGCTTTCCTGGGTGGGACAGCAAGCGACCGGAGTCCCTCCCTTCCACCTTCCCAGGCCAGCTGGTAGAATTGGACAGGCGGTCCCCTTAGGCCGCGGCGGCTGGTGCCCCCACCACACGAGGCCCCCCGGAACAACTGAGATAGTTGGGTCGGAAATCCCCAGACTGCGGAGAACAGTGACCGGGGGATCCCTTCCAAACACGTGACTCCCCCGTCGGCTGGGAACAGTGCACTCTCCCGGGCTGCGACAGCTGGCGCCCTCCCGCCACGCTTGGTGCCCCGGGCCGACTAGCTAATTTGGCCGGACGCTCTCCTGTGCTGCGACAGCCGGCGACCCTCCCCGCGTTTGGAACCCCGGGCCGGCTGGCATTCTTCTAAGACGCTTCGGTTGCCGAACCTCCCCTACGGCGAGAGTTTTCCAGAGTTGAGGGACCCACAGCAACTTTCGCTGGTGGAACCCACAGACAGGCGTGTGCCACGTGCGCCACCTACTGGGCAGGATAGAAAGAACAGAACCGAGAGACTGCGCAGAAAAATCTTTCAACCTGTGGGGTCGAACAACCGGGGAAATCTGACTAAATGCCCAGACGCCAGCAGAAGATAACGGATCACGCTCAGAAAATTGAACATATGGCCCAGTCAAACGAAGAAACCAATAGTTCAAATGAGATACAGGAGCTGAAACAACTAATGCTGAATATACGAACAGAAATCGAAAACCTCTTCAAAAACGAAATCGATAAATTGAGGGAGGACATGAAGAAGACATGGGCTGAACATAAAGAAGAAATAGAAAAACTGAAAAAACAAATCACAGAACTTATGGAAGTGAAAGATAAAGTAGAAAAGATGGAAAAAACAATGGATACCTACAATGACAGATTTAAAGAAACAGAAGATAGAATTAGTGATTTGGAGGATGAAACATCTGAACTCCAAAAAGAAACAGAAACTATCCGGAAAAGAATGGAAAAATTTGAACAAGGTATCAGGGAACTCAAGGACAATGTGAAACGTACAAATATACGTGTAGTGGGTATCCCAGAAGGAGAAGAGAAGGGAAAAGGAGGAGAAAAACTAATGGAAGAAATTATCACTGAAAATTTCCCAACTCTTATGAAAGACCTAAAATTACAGATCCAAGAAGTGCAGCGCACCCCAAAGAGATTAGACACAAATAGGCGTTCCCCAAGACACTTACTAGTTAGAATGTCAGAGGTCAAAGAGAAAGAGAGGATCTTGAAGGCAGCAAGAGAAAAACAATCCGTCACATACAAGGGAAACCCAATAAGACTATGTGTAGATTTCTCAGCAGAAACCATGGAAGCTAGAAGACAGCGGGATGATATATTTAAGTTACTAAAAGAGAAAAACTGCCAGCCAAGACTCCTATATCCAGCAAAATTGTCCTTCAAAAATGAGGGAGAAATTAAAACATTCTCAGACAAAAAGTCACTAAGAGAATTTGTGACCAAGAGACCAGCTTTGCAAGAAATACTAAAGGAAGCACTAGAGTCAGATACAAAAAGACAGAAGAGAGAGACATGGAGAAAAGTGTAGAAAGAAGGAAAGACAGATATGATATATATAATACAAAAGGCAAAATGGTAGAGGAAAATATTATCCAAACAGTAATAACTCTAAATGTCAATGGACTGAATTCCCCAATTAAAAGACATAGACTGGCAGAATGGATTAAAAAACAGGATCCTTCTATATGCTGTCTACAGGAAACACATCTTAGACCCAAAGATAAATATAGGTTGAAAGTGAAAGGTTGGGAAAAGATATTTCATGCAAACAACAACCAGAAAAGAGCAGGAGTGGCTATACTAATATCCAACAAATTAGACTTCAAATGTAAAGCAGTTAAAAGAGACAAAGAAGGACACTATATACTAATAAAAGGAACAATTAAACAAGAAGACATAACAATCATAAATATTTACGCACCGAACCAGAATGCCCCAAAATACGTGAGGAATACACTGCAAACACTGAAAAGGGAAATAGACACATATACCATAATAGTTGGAGACTTCAATTCACCACTCTCATCAATGGACAGAACATCTACACAGAGGATCAATAAAGAAATAGAGAACCTGAATACTACTATAAATGAACTTGACTTAACAGACATTTATAGGACATTACATCCCACAACAGCAGGATACACCTTTTTTTCAAGTGCTCATGGATCATTCTCAAAGATAGACCATATGCTGGGTCACAAAGCAAGTCTTAACAAATTTAAAAAGATTGAAATCATACACAACACTTTCTCGGATCATAAAGGAATGAAGTTGGAAATCAATAATAGGCGGAGTGCCAGAAAATTCATAAATACATGGAGGCTCAACAACACACTCTTAAACAACAAGTGGGTCAAAGAAGAAATTGCAAGAGAAATTAGTAAATACCTAGAGGCAAAGGAAAATGAAGACACAACATATCAAAACTTATGGGACGCAGCAAAGGCAGTGCTAAGAGGGAAATTTATTGCCCTAAATGCCTTTATCAGAAAAGAAGAAAAGGCAAAAATGCAGGAATTAACTGTCCACTTGGAAGAACTGGAGAAAGAACAGCAAACTAATCCCAAAGCAAGCAAAAGGAAAGAAATAACAAAGATTAGAGCAGAAATAAATGAAATTGAAAACATGAAAACAATAGAGAAAATCAATAAGACCAGAAGTTGGTTCTATGAGAAAATCAACAAGATTGATGGGCCCTTAGCAAGATTGACAAAAAGAAGAAGAGAGAGGATGCAAATAAATAAGATTAGAAATGAAAGAGGAGACATAACTACTGACCTCACAGAAATAAAGGAGGTAATAACAGGATACTATGAACAACTTTACGCTAATAAATACAACAATTTAGAAGAAATGGACAGGTTCCTGGAAAGACAGGAACAACCAACTTTGACTCAAGAAGAAATAGACGACCTCAACAAACCAATCACAAGTAAAGAGATTGAATTAGTTATTCAAAACCTCCCTAAAAAGAAAAGTCCAGGACCAGACGGCTTCACATGTGAATTCTATCAAACATTCCAGAAAGAATTAGTACCTACGCTCCTCAAACTCTTCAACATAATTGAAGTGGAGGGAAAACTACCTAATTCATTCTATGAAGCCAACATCACCCTCATACCAAAACCAGGCAAAGATATTACAAAAAAAGAAAACTACAGACCAATCTCTCTAATGAATACAGATGCAAAAATCCTCAATAAAATTCTAGCAAATCGTATCCAACAACACATTAAAAGAATTATACATCATGACCAAGTAGGATTCATCCCAGGTATGCAAGGATGGTTCAACATAAGAAAATCAATTAATGTAATACACCATATCAACAAATCAAAGCAGAAAAATCACATGATCATCTCAATTGATGCAGAGAAGGCATTTGACAAGATTCAACATCCTTTCCTGCTGAAAACACTTCAAAAGATAGGAATACAAGGGAACTTCCTTAAAATGATAGAGGGAATATATGAAAAACCCACAGCTAATATCATCCTCAATGGGGAAAAATTGAAAACTTTCCCCCTAAGATCAGGAACAAGACAAGGATGTCCACTATCACCACTATTATTCAACATTGTGTTGGAAGTTCTAGCCAGAGCAATTAGGCAAGAAAAAGAAATACAAGGCATCAAAATTGGAAAGGAAGAAGTAAAACTATCACTGTTTGCAGACGATATGATACTATATGTAGAAAACCCAGAAAAATCCACAACAAAATTACTAGAGCTAATAAATGAGTACAGCAAAGTAGCAGGCTACAAGATCAACATTCAAAAATCTGTAGCTTTTCTATACACTAGTAATGAACAAGCTGAGGTAGAAATCAAGAAACGAATCCCATTTACAATCGCAACTAAAAGAATAAAATACCTAGGAATAAATTTAACCAAAGAGACAAAAAACCTATATAAAGAAAACTACAAAAAACTGTTAAAAGAAATCACAGAAGACCTAAATAGATGGAAGGGCGTACCGTGTTCATGGATTGGAAGACTAAATATAGTTAAGATGTCAATCCTACCTAAATTGATTTACAGATTCAATGCAATACCAATCAAAACCCCAACAACATATTTTTCAGAAATAGAAAAACCAATAAGCAAATTTATCTGGAAGGGCAGGGTACCCCGAATTGCTAAAAACATCTTGAGGAAAAAAAACGAAGCTGGAGGTCTCGCGCTGCCTGACTTTAAGGCATATTATGAAGCCACAGTGGTCAAAACAGCATGGTATTGGCATAAAGATAGATATATCGACCAATGGAATCGAATAGAGTGCTCAGATATAGACCCTCTCATCTATGGACATTTGATCTTTGATAAGGCAGTCAAGCCAACTCACCTGGGACAGAACAGTCTCTTCAATAAATGGTGCCTAGAGAACTGGATATCCATATGCAAAAGAATGAAAGAAGACCCATCTCTCACACCCTATACAAAAGTTAACTCAAAATGGATCAAGATCTAAACATTAGGTCTAAGACCATAAAACAGTTAGAGGAAAATGTTGGGAGATATCTTATGGATCTTACAACTGGAGGTGGTTTTATGGACCTTAAACCTAAAGCAAGAACACTGAAGAAGGAAATAAATAAATGGGAGCTTCTCAAAATTAAACACTTTTGTGCATCAGAGAACTTCATCAAGAAAGTAGAAAGACAGCCTACACAATGGGAGACAATATTTGGAAATGACATATCAGATAAGGGTCTAGTATCCAGAATTTATAAAGAGATTATTCAACTCAACAACAAAAAGACAGCCAACCCAATTACAAAATGGGAAAAAGACTTAAACAGACACCTACCAGAAGAAGAAATACGGATGGCCAAGAGGCACATGAAGAGATGCTCAATGTCCCTGGCCATTAGAGAAATGCAAATCAAAACCACAATGAGATATCATCTCACACCCACCAGAATGGCCATTATCAACAAAACAGAAAACGACAAGTGCTGGAGAGGATGCGGAGAAAGAGGCACACTTATTCACTGTTGGTGGGAATGTCAAAGGGTGCAACCACTGTGGAAGGCAGTTTGGCGGTTCCTCAAAAAGCTGAATATAGAATTGCCATACGACCCAGCAATACCATTGCTAGGTATCTACTCAAAGGACTTAAGGGCAAAGACACAAACGGACATTTGCACACCAATGTTTATAGCAGCGTTATTTACAATTGCAAAGAGATGGAAACAGCCAAAATCTCCATCAACAGAAGAGTGGCTAAACAAACTGTGGTATATACATACGATGGAATATTATGCAGCTTTAAGACAAGATAAACTTGTGAACCATGTAATAACATGGATGGACCTAGAGAATATTATGCTGAGTGAATCCAGCCAAAAACTAAAGGACAAATACTGTATGGTCCCACTGTTGTGAACGGACATTCGAGAATAAACTTGAAATATGTCATTGGTAACAGAGTTCAGCAGGAGTTAGAAACAGGGTAAGACAATGGGTAATTGAAGCTGAAGGGATACAGATTGTGCAACAGGACTAGATACAAAAACTCAAAAATGGACAGCACAATAATACCTAATTGTAAAGTAATCATGTTAAAATACTGAATGAAGCTGCATCTGAGCTATAGGGTTTTTTTTTGTTTTTGTTTGCTTGTTGGTTTGTTTGTTGTTGTTGTTTTTTACTATTACTACTACTTTTATTTCTTTTCTTTATATTAACATTTTATATCTTTTTCTGTTGTGTTGCTAGTTCCTCTAAACTGATGCAAATGTACTAAGAAACAATGATCATGCATCTATGTGATGATGTTAAGAATTACTGAGTACATATGTAGAATGGTATGATTTCTAAATGTTGTGTTAATTTCTTTTTTTTCTTTCCGTTAATAAAAAAAAAAAAAAAAAAAAGTGAGGTACACTGAGACATAACTACCTTTAATCTTTTATAACAAAGGCAGCAATTAAAATTGCTTTTACTAAGCAAGTTTTGAAATGGAAGGTTTGATCCTTTTGCTGGCTTCCCTGCCCCCATACCCTCACTGAAAAGCCTCCCCTCTCCCCACACACTTCTCCCTCCTAATGAAAAGAGATAACTATTTTAGATCGCTTATATAATGCAGTGTCTTACAGAAAAGCACTGCCATCTTATACAAACTGAAAAAGCCAAGCTAGGGGCTTAATTTCATTTCCCTCCCTCATTGTTAATATGGTCTCTTCTTGTTCTCACTTCTCAGAAGCATTGTTAGAGAGGGATTGATTTGTTGGTTATTAAAAAATGGTCAATTACCCTGGTATTAGTGGAATGTGTATTCCCCAAACACAGTGTCATTTTCATCCCACGGAAAAGTTTGCCCTTTGTGTGCGGGTCTATTTGTTTGCTTTATTTCATTTGTGGTGTAGAGAGCCTAATAAGGAATCTGAAGAAAGTTTGCTCCATCTCCAGATTGAATTTCTTTATAGATCAGCCTCAGTACTTCATTTCCCAACTGGTTCTGATCAATACAGCTTGACTCGGCTTAAGGTTAGAGAAACTAACAAAAACCTGCTACAAAAAAAGTAGGACTGATTGGGCCCCTCCAAGACCGTCTTCATAAAGGCTCTCTTCATAGTGACCCTTCACACTAATTCGCAGCCTCGTAATGGGCTCCAGGCCTGAGCTGGACCCAGCCCCAAAGCTGTCATTGTCCAGTCTGCTTTGATTCTTTGAGTCACAGGCCAGAGGGCCTGGTGTGAGGGAAGATGAGTAATGGCCCATCAGGACAGGAGAGCCCCAGCTCAGGTCTAACAACTTGCTGTGTGCGCTTTAGTGAGTGGCTAACCATTTTGAGGGTCCATTTCAGCATCTACAAAATAAGTCAGGGGGACCTATTGATATCACAGTCCCCACTGAGCTCTGAAGTGTGAAGATTCTGTGTATGGGCATAAGGGCTTGCTGCATCCTCAAACATCTGCCTTGCTTTCCAACGGTGTACCCCGAAATGACTACCATTTGGGTAAAGGGCAGAAAATCCACTGTTTTTCAATCAGTGAGAAGAAAAGGCTCTCTGCCATAGGATTGTATGCCTCACTCTCATGCTTCCTAGCTGGGTGGTCTCAGCCAACTTGCTTTGTCTCCCCCAGGCTCTTTCCTCAATCTGTAGAATGGTGACGCCCAGCTCTGCCCATCACCCAGTAAGGGGCTGTTGGAGGGTCAAAGGAGTTCACAGTCGCGAGAAGCACTTTGGAGAGTAAAGCAGAACCTGTGAGAGGGGCTGTTAATCAGGTGGCCCCTTCATTGCCAGTGAACCGAGGTGGGCATACCCCCCCCAAACAGCAAAAATCTACCTGCCTCCCGCTCCCCACCCTCCTGGCCTCCCCGCTGCAGCTGTTGTTCATGCCTGGCCAGAAATCACTGGCTGTTTACAAGCTATTGGCGTACAGAAACTCCTTAGTGCAGACAGCGGCACCCATCCTCTGAGACTGCAGCAGCCCTGCCACACAAGCTAGGCCCACCTGTCCAGCCTGCCGGGGTGGACACCCTCACCCCGCTGGCCAGCTGCCCATCAGGGCTCTGCCTAACAAATTGAGAGCACAGAGTCACAGATGTTCTAGGTATGGGATTAAAGGCGAGGGTTAGCTGGCCCCAGGCATTTTTAGGTCAACAGTGGCATTCATAGACTTGGTGAAGTTCTAACATGAGGTGTGGTTATACTTTTCTCCTAAAATATTACTGATTTTTCCTCAAATGGAATATCCATAGATGCTAGTATCTGAAATTACACTAATATTCAGTGGTTGATTCTTTTACATATCTATAATGCTTTGTATCCCTACTCTGATCAAAGATCTGTTTTGCTCACTTTATATAAATGATCTCATTTAATTTAATCTCTCCAACATATCTGCAAGTTTGGTATTCATATAGTAAAATTTTTTTCAATAAAATAATGAACGAATAAATGAATACAGTTAAATATTGAGCCTATTTTACATGCAAGGCACTGGGAACCCAGAAATTAGCAGAATGGACAAGGTATCTGTCCTCACTGAGTTTATGAGATATGTTTGATGATCCCCACTTGTAAATAAACAGACTAAGAACACAGAATTCAAATTAATTTCCTCAATCCCAGAGTGGGAAAACATCAGATCAAGGGATCAAAACCAAGTCTGACACTAAAAGGTCACTGGTCTGAAACTTATCTTCCTGCCCTAAACAATGTTAAAACTCTACGAAACATATGAAGACCCTGTTTGTGAGCATTGGCACCCATCAGCACAGGACTGAGTTCCTTCAGAAAAGAGAATTGCACAAGATGAGAATCATATTTGTCCTGGCTCTCTGTGTGAGGACACTTTCCCAACTTCATCACAGAGAGGTGGAGCCCAAGTAGGGTGGCAGTTGGTCAACTGCGCTACAGTGGCAGTGATCATGTTTTGGGGACTGAGTACCAGAAAAGAGGTCACAGTGGGATGGGAAGTAAGAGGTATGTATGAGGGTGCCCACTGCCTTTGCCCAAGGCAAAACTCCACAACCCTATCAGAGAGCAGCTCTGTGGGCTGAGAACTGAATGTAAAAAGCCAGAGGTCATGGAGTCCTGGGAGACATTGGACTTCCAGTCCTGCAGAATGGAGAGACCTCACTGAGCACCTTAACGTTCAGTTTAGAGCTCAGAAAGGCCAAGTTTTATCAGTAAAGATCAATCCCTAGGGTACGGATCAGCTCCTAGTGAAAATACAAAAAGGAAAACCTTAGCAAAGTAGAAAACCAAGCCTAGAAAATGTAGAGGATCTGCCAATAATTTCATGCCCCACTCCCACAAACAGGATGTAATCTATTTTAAAGAAAGATAACATGACCCAGATTTCCTACAATGTATCTCTCCAAATGCTCAGCATTTAATAAAAGAATTTCTAAACATGTAAGGAAGCAGGAAAATATGAGCCATAATCTATACAACAAATAAGTCAGTACCAGATGTTGGAATTTGCAGTCGAGAACATTAACACAGCTACTGTAAATAAATAAAGGAGGCAAAGAGAAAGATAAATATAATAATTGAGATGATGGGGAAATCTCAATAGAGAAGTGAAAACTATTAAAAATGAGAAGAACTAACTATTTGGAAATTCTGAAATTGAAAATTACAGTTCTTCAAAGTTATAAAATGGGTGGGCCACAGTGACTCACTGGCAGAGCTCTCGCCTGCCATGCCGGAGACCCAGGTTCAGTTCCTGGTGCCTGCCCAGGTTAAAAAAAAGAAGTTATTAAATGACTTGGCAAATTAGAGATGAAAGAATAAAGAAGGAGTAAACTTGAGATTGATCAACATAAATGATCCAATCTGACGAATATGGGGGATGTGGAAAAAAGGATAAAAGTCCCAGTGTTACATGGAACAACATCAAGCAGTCAATATCAACGCATAATTGGAGACCTAAACAGAGAGGTGGAGGATAATATGGTAGAGAAAATATGTCATGAAATGATAGCTAAAATGTCCCAAATTTGATGAAAATATCAACCTATAGATTCAAAAATCTCAGCAAAAAACCTGTAGCAGGATAAATAAAAAAAAACTCCAGAGTGCAAGAAGAAAGATAACAGTATAGAACTTAATGATTAAAGAGATAACAAGGGAATACTATGGGTAACATTTTCCAAATTAATCCCAAAACTTAGATGAAATGGACATATTCCTGGAAAACTTGACAGTAGTGACACAAGTTTTTGAAATTAAAATATTTGTTTTAAAATTTATATGGAAAAGCCAAGGACATAGAAATAAAAATAATCTTGAAAATGAAAAACTTAGAAGACACAACTATATAATTTCATACACTATATATAAATTCAGTAAAAATCTACAATAATCAGTACAATGTGATATTGACCTAAGGATAGGCAAATAGATCAACAGAACAGAATAAGAGAATCCAGAAATAGACTTATGCATTTGGATAAATTGATTTTCAAAAATAGCATGTTAGCAATTTAACAGGGAGGGGAAATACCGTTTGGTAAGTGGGGTAAATAGAGGAATTTCAACATTTTCCTAATCAAACACAAACCATAATTTAAGATGGATCATGTAAAAAAAAAAAAGCTAAAATTATTAATCTTTAAGAAAAAGGAGAATGTTTTCAATTTTTAGCTAGGCAAATATTTAGAAAGGAAATAGAAATAACTAACCTTTAAAAATTAGCATATCTAAATTTTCAAAATTAAATATTCCTAGTCATTATTTAAAAAGAATAAAAAAGCAAGCTATAAGGGGTGCAAGGGTAGTTCAGTGGTAGAATTCTCACCCGCCATGCAGGAGACCTGGGTTCAATTCCTGGTCCATGCCCTTCCCCCAAAACAAACAAACAAGAAAACAAAAACATTCAACAAATGGTGCTGCAATAATGGGAGACTCACATGGAAAAAAATGAAATGTGACCTGCCATACAGCATACAAAAAAAAAAAAAAAACAAGCTATAGACTAGGAGAAATTATGCATAGTACATTTATCTGTTAAAAGACTTGTATCCAGAACATAAAATGAATGCTACAGCTCAATAATTATAAAAAGACAAACAAGTTTATAAAAAATAAGCCAAAGACTTGAACAGATGCTTTACAAGGGAGCTATACGAGTGGACGAGACGTCATAGAAAGATAGTAGCATTATTAGTCATCAGGAAAATGCACATCAAAACCATAATAAAGGGCGGCCACAGTGGCTCAGTGGCAGAGTTCCCACCTGCCACGCCAGAGACCAGGGTTCGAGTCCCAGTACCTGCCCATGTTAAAAAAAGGAAACACAATGAATTACCACTCCTAGAATGGCTAAAATTTATGATAACAGCCAAAAGAATGACTGGGATATTGAGCAACCAGAATTGGGCTTTGGAAAACTGTTTGGCAGTTACCTATAAAGTTAAACAGGGCTATCCTGAAACCTAGCCATTCCCCCACTAGGTATGTATCTACCCAAGATAAGTAAGAATATATGTCTAAGAAATAGACTTGTATCAGAATGTTTATAGCAGCTTAAGTTAATAGTCCCAACCTGGAAATAACCCAAATGTCCCTCCATATGAGCATAGATAAGCACATGGTATTATGTTCGTTCAATGGAACACTCATTAGCCATAAACATGATGATATTCTGATTCCCATAGCAACGTGGATGAGTCTCAGAAACATTCTACTGAGTTGAAGAAGCCAGACAGAAAGTGTCCCTACTGCATAAGTTCATTTATATGAAGTTCGAGAATGGACAATACCAATCTCCAGTAATTGAAATCAGAAACGTGGTTGCTATTGGGTCAGTCAAGAATGAGTGCGAAGAGGCATGGGAGAACTTTCTGAGATGTTGGAAATGTTCTGCATTTTTTATGGGTATTTTTGTTACATGGAAGCATGCATTTATCAAAACTCATTGAATGATACCTTTAAAGTCTATTTTCCTATGTATGAAGTTTACCTCCGTTAAAATAACCCAGTCTATATGACTCCGAAGACCAGGATCTTTCTATCATTCTCTGCTGAGAATCAGGCAAAAAGTTAGCAATGGGGAAACTTACTGCCCTGAAATGAGGCAGCACATTGGGGAAGAAAAGAATGGATTCCTCTACAAGAAAGACACATGTGAGCAAGCTGTTTCAAAGGGTAAAGGTGACATAAAATTTTCTAATTATCTAAAATAACTATTATTATAAACTGTTAAGGCAATTTTGCACTCTAGCTACCAAGATAAGGGCTTTGGAAACACTGGGCTTTTTGTCAGTTATCTATTGCTGTGTAACAAGTTACCCCCAAAACTAAGTGGCTTAAAACAACAAATTTTATTCTCTCACAGTTTCTGTTGGTCAGGACTGCAGTGACAGCTCGCTGGGTGGTAGAAGCCCAGGGGCTCTCACAGTGTTGCAGGTCAGCTCTTGGCAGGGACTGCAGTCATTGGAAGAGGGTAGAGCCACTTCCAAGTTCACTCCCTTGGGTGTTGACAGGCCTCAGTTCCTCACTGGATGTTGGCAGGAGGCCTTAGACCCTTGCCAAGCCAGACCTCTCCACAGGCTGCCTGAGTGTCCTCACAGCTGGTGAGTCAGCCAAGAAGGGGGTCCAAGAAAGAGCGCAAGAGCAAAACGTGAGCCGCAGGGTCTTTATACTCTAATCTCAAGAGCAACATGTGATCATTTCTGGGTACGGTGCAGGGCAACATGCCAGCATGGAACCCAGGAGGCGGGGATCACAGAGGGCCGGCTCGGAGGATGGTTCCCACAGTATTTTTGTCCCTGCTCCACAACTCACTACATGTGTAATTGGGAACAAGTTCCTTATTCTGTTATAGACCCAGTTTCTTAATCTGTGAAATGGAAAGAAATAATTACACCTATCTCAAGGGATTAAGTTGGGCAATGTTAAGAGGTGCTTAAAATAGAGGATGAAACAGTAAATTTTGATAATGTTATCTTAAAATACAATTTAACTGGTATAGTCATAGGGACATCTAGGATCACTCTCTTGGCCACGTAGCCTGCTTAAACGAGCTTACACTGGCCGCGTAGGTAGATCAGCTTTGTAAAGCAGCACCTTCCTTCTAATGTGGACCCTGACTTCTATAAATGAAGTATAGATAGTAGCTCCTCCCAACTTCTGCTTTATAACTCCATGGTTTTAGTCTTTTGTTTGCTTTCCTCCATTAGACTGAGAACTCCCTTGAAGGAATTCTGTGCCTTCCTCTTTGAATTCTCAGCCACTGTTGGACGTTCATATTGATTCTCAAATAGCCAGTGTTCCAACAGTATCTGCTGCCTACAGACATTTTACAAAGCAGAACACCCTGAAGGTGAAGTCAACTGTCATGTATGTATCAGTCAGTTAATGCCTGAATAGTGCCACATAACAAACCACCACAGAACTCAAAGGCATACAGCAATGACCACTTACTCTCATGCACATGCGCCTCCAGGTCAGTTGAGAATCAGTTCTTCACTGTGCTCAATTGGGCAGCTCGTCTTTAGGTTGTCAGTTAGCTGTTGACTTGGCTCCTTGCTGCAAGTGAGGCTCAGGTCTGCTCCACATGGGCCCACTGTGGGACCTGGACTGAGGGGGAGCACCTAGTCTGGGGAAGCTCTCCTCAGGCATCAATCAGCAAAAGCACAAGGGGGCGAATAGAAGCATGCATTGCATTTCAAGCCTCTTCCTGCTTCATGAATGTTACCATCCATTGGCCAAATCAGGCCACATGGTGAACCCAAAGTCAGGGGCTGGAGAAGCATGTGCTCTGCTTGCAATGAAAACTGGGGCCAATAAATCTACTACTGCAGATAAGGTTGTAAGATCTATGTAAGAACCAATTACTGCTAGAAATATTTGACTTGTTGGGATGATTTGAATATGGTGCTTTTACTTCTGTAATTGGGAAACACCTGAGAAATGAGTCAAACTGGAAGTCTGGATGAAAATGATGTGATACAAAGAACACATAGATTTTTGATATTCAACCCTACTTTCCTCCACTTGTTGCAGCCCTTTGGTGAGTCTTTTAATCTCTCTGAACCTCTTTTTCCTCAAATGTTGAGGTACAGACCTGAGGTACACTTACCCAGGTAGTGAAAATGAACATAAATTAACATAAATGCACTCATTTGACACTCTTATGTGCTTAATGCTTGTTTCCTATCTGTTCTGCTAGAGTGGCAGGGAAGATGGAGGGAGCTTCGATTTTCCAGCAAGCTTCTGAGCCCTAGACTAGGGCAGGGAAGGACTTGGCTTTCCAAATTGGAAAAGAAGTAATAAGGGGAAATTCAGACCACATTCACTTTCTTATTGCTTAGAGACAAATGAGTGATTAACTGTCATCCATTTTAGGTACTAAAACACCAAGTTATTGCCATAGAAACATAATTACAATGAGTAATTCAATGAAAGTGTTTTCTGAAATCTTTTTGAATTGAAGTTCTAAATTTCTATCTTTTTTACTCAATTCATTTAAGCATAAGTCAAAAACTGTAGCACCTGCCTTATTTTCTTCCAAATCAAATCAGTGAGTTATTTGTGGTAATTTTATTCAAATGAAATGAATGAAATCTGCTCTTACCTTATTCTGAGTATAATACTTCCATCTTTTACTTAGGAAGTGGGATCTAGCCAACTAAAGCAATCTAGAGTTTCATTGTTTTGCTTTTGCATCCCAGTAAAGGTCTGTGAACAGGTCGACAGCTGTTGAGAAGGATCTTCCACAACATCAGAATAAATCTGGATTCTCTTTGCTGGAGAATTCCAAAGAAGAATTCTTTAAAACTCACGAGAGACCTCTTAGCTCTTCTCTCGTCTGTCCCTCTATTTCACACCCTTCAACCAATAAGCCAAAAGCCAACATACATTGTACACACAAAATACAGTTCAAATCCATTTCACACCCTTTGTCTATGACCAAGCTTCCAGCTATAGCCTCTTGAATTGTCTCTCTGCCCCTACTCTAATCTTCCATCCCAATTCATTCTCATGTAAAAACTGCAATGGTCTCTAAAACACCCAGAATAACATCAATCCTCTCTCCTTCCAGCCTCTCAAAGGCTACTTATTGTAATGATGATAAAGCCCCAGATTTGGTCAGGGGCCAACAAGGATCTATTTCAACCTGTGTGATCTTACCCTGCCCATGTCTCAGCTTCATCTCTAGTTACTTAACCCAACCATGCTGATTTCTGGCTCTTTGATGTTCTAGACTTTCCCACCTTAGGATTCTTACATAGGTTGTTCCCTCTGCTGGAATGCCCCTGTCCCTACTCGTCACACATTGAGAACCTTCTCATTATTCAAATCTCAACATCAATGTCACCCCCACATAAAGGTCTTCCTTGAGTCCCCAAATAAAGTAGATCATCTGATTATTCTCTGCATCATCCCAGTCATTTCCCTCTTAGTACTTAACCAAATTAGTTATTATGTGTTTATGGTTTGACTTGTTTAATGTCTGACTCACTCATTGGATATAAGCCCCATAATGCCAGTGATGATATCTGTGTTTTGTTCACCACAGTAAAACAGTGCAGTACCCTATGCCTGTCCCTGGAAGATGTTCAATAATTCCTCCATAGGGAGGAATGAATGAATGAGTGAGTAAATGAAGGAAGCCAAGAATCAATATTTATAAGAGAACTAAAATACCCTAAAGCTCCATCAGAAGATGCTCACTGGAGCATTGCCCATGGAACCAGTGGGAATCTACTTTGAAGTCAGGGAATACTCCTGGGGAAGAAAAAAATCCAGCCTAGGGGCAAGAGAGCCTAATACTGTTCTTTATCTGCTTCCAATTTCCTGGGTGGCCCTCAGCAAGTTTTGGAGTCTCTTTGAGCCTCAGCTTCCTTGCAGTTAAAATGAGAGGTTACGGTCAAACTGGGGATGCGCAACCACAAGGCCCATGGGTGCCTAAGGATGCCCATTTTATCTTATTTTAGGGTAGTTAGTTCTGTCAAATTTTAAAATGTTCTTGACTCCAAAAATATTAAGAAACACTGGATTAGGTTGACTATAAAGTGCCATATGTCTCTGACAATCTGTGCTTCCATAAAAGGAAGATGAGTGTACTGGTCAAGATTAGATATGGCAAGATATGGAAGAGACCCAAAATAACAGTGTCTTATACAAGATTAAGATTTATTCATGTCTCTCTCTCTCCTATCAGGCTGGAGGAGAAGATTCCAGAGCGGGCAAGGATTCTAACTGCCAGAGGCCCAAGATCCTTCCACCTTGTTGCTCTGCCGGGCCTGGCATGCGGCCCTTGTTGGACTGGATATTCCACCCCATCGCTGTCTAGCCACCAGGATAGAGGTGTGGGAGAGGTAAAGAAGGGGAACACCCCTGTATTTAAGGACAGTGGCGGAAATGTCACCCAGCATGGATACCAGCTTCCCTTTGGCTATACCGGGCAGAAGGAAAGGTGTAGTCTTTAATCTGAGTAGCCATCTGCCCAGCTGAAGAGTGGGGATTCTGATACCATGGAATAGTAGGACAATGAACATTCTTGGCCAAAATCAGGGATTCTACCTGAGTCTGAAATAAAGCTGTGTGTCATCGCTGCCTACCTCCACTAGGCAAAGGGAAATTAGGCCTGCAGGCTGTTCTGAGTCACTGGGGATTTGCACATCTTGGATCATCTTGTAGACGCTCAGGCTGTGAGGGAATTTAAGACTTGCTTTAATCCTGTGCTTTTTGGCTGCATAAATCCTTCCTTAGCAGCATTGTGGTTTCTTCCTGTGTTTCATTTATCCCTGTACAGAGTGAATATCTTCCAAGTACCTTCATCGACTGCATGTAAAGGTATGGTGCCAAGCCCCATATATGGAGTCTCTGCTCCCAGGGAGCACACAGGCTAGTGGGGAGGGAGACAACAGACCATATACTTATCAGTTCTGATGTAGGATGGCAGGAACACAAAGAAGGGGACTCAACCCAACCCTCTTGGGAAACTCATAGGTCAAGAAAGGATTTCTGTAAGGGGGAAGAGGGCTAAACTGAGTTTTGAAGGACCAGCAATGCAGCATAGCACTTGGCATGGAAGAACGAAAGCAGCACTTAGCTATGAAAAATGATGATGCAAGGGAGAGAGGAGTGGAGGAAGGGAATAAGGACATGAGAAAGAAAAACTTATTGCACAGAGAAAACAATGGCAAGGCATTTAGATTGCTGATCCTGTGACAATTACAACTCATCTTAGGCTAAAAAATATATATGCAACAGTATTTTCATTTTTGGAAAATGGTGGTCATGTTTCGTGGAACAGGCAGGCTATGCCCTTTTCATGAAGAAACCTCCATTATGTCATGTCTTCTGTGCTTGTTTGTATGTCCGTCTGAATAGCAGAGGGCAGAAGTCATACCTGTTTACCTCTGTCTACTCAGACTTTAGTAGGCATTGACACAGTAGCAGGTTCAATAATTGCTTTGCAAATAAGTGAGCAAGCTGTATTAGCCTGATGAAGTGGGGCAGGCCTTCTAAGCAGAGGAAGCAGCATGTAGAGAGGCAGAGCTTCAGAGAAGATGGAGCAGCAAGCAATTCTTTTCTGCTCACAGATAATGTGCAGAATTAGGGTGGAGGGAGTGAGGCTGTGGGATGAAAAGATGGCCCTGCAGATGTACTTCCTCAGGAAAGTTTCACCACCTTCCATGGAGTACAACACTGACAGCAGGAGGCTTTCTCTCATGGTGCTACCTTCACTTGTAACCATGCCTTGCGCCATGGTACTTCAGAGCACAGGCTCAATTTCTGAATGAAAATTTTGACTCTGCCACTTACCAGCTGCATGATTTTGGGCAAGTTACTGAAAGTCTCTAGAATGCAATTTTCTCATCTGGAAAAAGGGGCTAAAAATACCTGGCTTATAAGCTTTTTGGATGGTTTTAATGAAAGAATTCACTCAAAGGGATTAGGAGAGTACTTTTATCATTAGTGCTTAATACATGTTAGCTATTAGATTAGGTAGATGCACAGACAGATAGATGATACAGGTGATAGATGTAGGTAAGGAGATAGAGAGATAGAAAGAAAGAAAGATAGATGGATGGATGATGGATGATGGATGATCCTTGTGATTAGTTCATTAAGGGGTTTTACCCTACTACATTAAAAGTGAGAGGCAGGAACACATCTAACCATTATGAGGGCAGCCTGGCAAAATGTCTGGAATGGAGAACTCAGTAAATAGAGTTTATGGGATGAATGTTGAAGATGCAGCTGGAGAGGTAGGCAGAAGCCAGATGACATAGGACATTGTGAGCTGTGCTAAGAAGTTTGGATGGTACCCTGAGGGCTAGTTCAGATCCTGGAGGGAAATTAAATGGTCTGATGTACAGCAGCATGGAGGGTGGGTTGGGGGGAGCAGGCGGGAGGCCCAGAGACCAGTCACTCCCCACTGGCCGGCATCCAGCGTAGCCCTGGCACTAGCTGATGAGAGCCTGAATGGAGGAAGAGGCAGCACAGAAGGAAAAAGGGTTCTTACTTCCTCTGTGACTGCATTTAGGTAATTTAGCATCACTCAAGCCTAGTTTTTGTATTGGGGAAGTAGAACTAAGAATGCAATTCTCCTAGGGATTTTGTGGGAAATGAATAAAATATATGCAGAGTGATTGATATATACTCAGTCTGGTAGATAATCAACACATTTTACTCCACTTCCCTTTCCCCTTTCCTTTGCTAACACATTTCTCCCTATATCACACACACACGCACACACATGCACACACATATACACACACACACTCAACTTCATTGGCTAGTATTTAGGGAAATATAGTCTAATCTTTTAATCATAGACTCCTAAGGGTGGAAATACTCTTCAAGACCAATTATTCCTACCTAGAGACCTGTAGAAATGGCAGGGATCCTAGGTCACAGCAGGTTCACACCTATACAGAAATGAAGAACCAGAAAGATGAGGTCATATAGTCAAGGTTGCACAGCTTGTAGGTATTACAGGTGGTCTGAGTTACATGCCACTGCTGATTCCACAGCCATCACCTCCTTTTCCTACTGAAAGCCAATCCCAGGTACAATGGGGGTGTCAGCCCACTCTAGGAGCATTTATGAACCATGTTCACAGACCACGTGTCCGCCCCAGACAAAGCTGAAACCCTGGAGCAGTGATATCGGCGATGGGCGGCACAGGAAGTGTCTGTCAGGGACTTGCCACTTGCTTTCCTTATATTACTCCTTTAATTATTATTCCCATTGTACAGATAAAGAAACAAAGACTCAAAGAAATAAAATGATTTCCTATAGGTAATAGAATCAGGATTCAGAAACATTCAAACATTAAACACCCTCCGTTAAAGAGTTTGTATTTGAGATGTGATTGTGTGCCAGACACTCCACTAGGGACAGAGTGCTCTGCCCCAACCTGGCAGCCTTACTCCAACCTCCAGGCTTCCGGCCACGGCTCACTCATGCAAAGTCCCTTGAAAATTTCATGTATTGAACCCCCAGACCAATTTCTCTTCATTATTCTGGTATGGATATTTTGTCATCATTTTAAACTGCAATTTGATATGATTTATTCTCCCTTCATATCCTACAGGATGTTGAATTTCAAGTCCATTTAATTGAATAGGTGGTTGAGTCAAAACTATGCAAAAATAATATGCTAAGATAGGAGGTAGGGAAATGCGAAGATCAATAAAATAGGATCCTCACCCGAAAGGAGCTTACAGTTTCATGATAGATAGTGTAAGGCTTAAACAGAGGTACTAGACCAGAAAGTGAAAGGGAAGATAAAATGGCACTTGACGAAGTGTCTGTCTACCTCACACAGCTGGGTGCTTTCCAGATGGCGTCACACATAACTTTCACAAGAGCAGGCGGAAGCAGAGAGAGTCGAGAGCTCAGAAAGAGTAACCGAGCTACTCTCTGGTAGCTCGTGCTGCTAGAGCTAGTGAGTGATTCTGACCAAGTCTGCCTGACTCCATTCATTACCACACACCATCATCACAACACATCATCACCAGAAAGCAACTAGATGGGGATAGAGGAGGAAACAATATTCGGACTGAAAATCTCCATCGCCTTTAATTGTTCTCTTGAAAATTGGCCTTAGAGATCACCTGGTTCTAGGAAGGCAAATGGATATGTATGTCATGGGCCAATGGGAAAGGCAGTTTCAAAACCCCCTGATTGGTGGGATAAGGTCTCCATGGCCAGAGAACTAATAGTATTTGTATGTTGTTGAAGAACGTGAAATTATTCCCAGGCCTGCTGCTTTGGTTCCCAAACCCACAGTGGTGGTTGTGTGTGAGTTTCAGGCATAAGGATGACCTGGTTAAGCTCAGGTGGTTGGAAAGGTGATAGGACAAGAAAGGTTCAGCCTGGGAGAAAATAGTTGAGATGGTGCTGGGGTCCAGACCAGGCGAGGGATTCAGGGTGGAGACATCCAGTGCTAACAGAAAGAGTCTAAGAAGATGGTCAGAAGACAGAGGCAGATCAGGAGACACAGGCAGCGAGGACAAAAAGGGAAGAGTAAAATCCTTGCAAACAGCCAAGGACCGTGAGATAAAACCAGTACCAAGTCCTCAAAACATGAGGCAGGTCAGGTCCAGACTCAAGAGGGAAATGAATATCAATTGGAACTATGCTGGTCAGTTTGGATATTCTAATGCATTTACTCCTCCCAACTGCATCTAGGATAGCTGCTGTAACCCAAGTTTATGGATTAGGAAACTGAGGCTCAGAGAGGCTTGTCACAAGCTCTCACTGGAAACCTGGTCTTTTATTTCTAAGTAAACCCATCTTTCCACTGCACCAGTGGTTCTTCATCAGGGGTGAGCTTGTCCCCAGGGATATTTATCAAAGTCTAGAGAGATCTTTGGTCATCAAAACCAGGGTGTGATACTGACCACTGAGGGTAGAGGCCAAGCATGCTGATTGCTGTCCTCCAATGCCAGGGCAGCCTCTCCCCCATTGGAGAAACGCCTGGCCCCAGATGCCAGGTGTGCTGTGAGGAAAAGGCCTCAGCTATGCCCTGGATGCAGAAGCCATGTGTTGTCCTGCAGCTAGGCCGGGAATCTGATGGCATTTGCCTGGGGTTTAGACGACGGATAAGTGAATTCTTCTCACTGTTGCCAAAAATCCGGCCCTTACATTTCCAAAAGGCAACATAATGATGATAAAGCAAAGTGCATTGGATTGGAACTCAGGCTTTATTTGTACATTTATTGAGTGCCCACTATATCCCCAGCACTGTTTCAGACTCAGAAGATACAGAATTGAATAAAAATCTTAACTCCTGCTGTCTTGGAATTTATATTCTCATGAGAATACAGATAATGAATACCTCAGCATGTGGCTGTGATGCAGAGTTTTTAAATGAGAGAATATGTGGAAAAGGGGGGAAAAGAACAGGTTCCTGGCCCTTCACATTTCAAGAATCAGAAAAGGAGCAAGACCCAGCAAAGGGGATGAGACAGAGCAGCATGGGGTGGGAGGAGAACCAGGAGAGTGTGGGTGTCCTAGAAACCAAATAAAGAAAGGGTTTCAAAAAGGACAGAGCAATCCTTTAGTCAGAGAATGTGGTTGCAAATTCTGGCCTCGCCACCTTCTTTCAGTGAGATGGGTCATGTGGCTTCCAAAAACGTGTTTATCACCCAGAGGCTCAGGTTATTCTCCTAAAACTGGGGACCTTGAAGATTTCCATGAGAACAAAATCAGCCAGAAGATATGGAGTCCCTTAGGAAATTGCTTTATGGATGCAAGAACTCCTCATAATGCTCTCCAGTAAACCGAATCCAGATTTTGGTTTCATGGTTTTGTTTTGTTTTTTCATTTGAGAATATCAAAACAAAGCAAGGCTAGTGAAGGGAACAGGAGGAGCTCTTGTCTGACAAATAGCAATGTCAGCCAGCCCAAAGTAAAGCAGAGATGATGCAACACAACCAATGGAGTGCATCAGAAACAACCTGATACAACAGCAGAGGGGAGATTGTTTCAAGTTGGTTAAGGATGCTCTGGCTAAATTTTTCTTTTGTCATTTTTTAACACTTTTTATTGTGAAAAATATATACAAAAGAACAATAAGTATCAAAGTACATTTTAACAGTTCAAGAACATATTTCAGAGTTTGGTATGGGTTGCAGTTCCACAATTTTAGCATTTTCTTTCTAGCTGCTCTAAGACGCTGAAGACGAAAAAGAAATGTCAACATGATTCAGCTGTCATACTCATTTGTTAAATCCTAACTTCTCTGTTACAACTCCTCCTTCTCCTTTGAGCCTTTTCCAATCTTTAGGGGTTTTTGGGTTATGCCCATTCCAACTTTTTCAACGATATGAAATAGAGGATGGAACTGGTTGATCTTCTTAGAGAGACTGGCACCTCTGGGTTTCAGGATTTACCTGGCCTAGGGACCACCTAAAGGTTTTAAGTTTCTGAAAAGTAAACTTAGTGCATGTAACTTTTGTAGGGTCTCAGAGAGAGCTGTGGGTATTCTTTAGGGTTAACAGGAATGAAGTTGGTTGGGGTTTGGCAAACCTTTTTAGTAATATCTAGCTGAAGCCTGCATAAGAGAGTAGCCTCCAGAATAGCCTCTTGACTCTATTTGAACTCTCTTGGTCACTAATACCTTATTATGTTATATTTCCCTTCCTTCTTCTGGTCAGGAAGGCATTGTCAATCTCACAGTGCCAGGGCCAGGCTCATCCCTGGGAATCACGCCCCATGCTGCCAGGGAGATTCACACCCATGGACGCCATGTCTCACGTAGGGAGAAGGGTGATGATTTTCCTTGCAGAGTTGGGCTTAGTGAGAGAGAGGCCACGTCTGAGCAACAAAAGAGGTTCTCTGGGAGTAATTCTCAGGCATAATTATTGGGAAGCCTAGCTTCTCTGCCACAGAAATAAGCCTCACAAGAGCAAGGGCTTGGCCTGTTGACTTGGGAGTCCCTAGTCTTTGAGAGAGTATCGGGGGTTTCCCTGGTGGGAAAGTTTTAATAGTTCCATATTTTTTCTCAGTCTCTCAAGGGACTTTGCATATCATAATTTATTTTTAACAAATTTCCTTCATGGGCAGTTTCCCTGGCATTAGAGTAGAGCCAGCGTGGTCTAAAGAGTTTTCTATTGTCTGGTGGGAGGAGAACCTGAGGGTGTTTCCCCAAGGATACTTGAAAGCTTTGGGGAAAGTGAAAACAGGAAATACACGTCAGGTAGGTAAGCCCAAAATGTTCACTAAGGTGATGACTCACATTTTAAATCTAGGAGGAACTAAAGAGAGATCCTCGATTCTTAAAAATAGCAAATGTCTATGTTAGATTTACCCTAGGCCAGGCACTTCTAAGTGCTTTGAACGTATTGATGTACTTTATCCTTATAAGAATCCTATAAGGTAGATACAACGGTGACCCATTTTACAGATAACGAAACTGAGGTTGAGAAGTTTCTGGAGATCACACAGATACTAAGGGGCAGAGCTGGGTGTGAACGCAGAGTCCATGCTCGTAACCCCTGGTCTATGTTCCTTGTCACAGCAGAGATGAGTTAGCAGATGCAGACAAAGGTGAAGGGGCTCAGCCAAGCTTGACCTTCTGGTTAGTGACAGGCAAGGGTAAGCTTTCCGTTCCTCCCATCTGTGAGAACGATCACACGGTCAATGTTCTTTTGGAAAATGAAGTTTCTGGAAATTTTAGGACCTTTATGAAGACTGTCTATGAATGGTGGGAAGGGGCAATAGATTTCATCAGAGCTGCAGCTGAATCAGCCTCTACGCCAGGAGTACCCCGACAAGGCTTGGACGGTGCTGTTCTGCCTGCCCCGGGTCTTCTCCCCAGGCTACCAGCCTCCTGGGGAGACAGTCTGGGCCCCCCGTCCTCACAGACCTTCAGCATGGCTTTCCCAAAGGCCACACATCCAAGGGAAGTGAAAGTCTCTCCCTCCAGCAGTTCTGCAGCGTGCAGAATCCTTGGGAGCAGCTTCTCAGGCAATCCCGGGGAAATCACCCAACCAGCAGCCAGATACGTGTGTTTTCCTCTGGAACCCACACAGCCCAGAAGAGAATCAACGAGGCTGAGTTAAGGTTGTTAGAACAATCTGTTACGATTGTAGAAATCCAGGCAATACCTGGAAAGCACATCTCAGGGAACAATTCTGGGCCAGTGAGCAGTGTGGAATGATTGCCTGGCCGAGCCTGGTCCTTCCCTGCTACCGCCAGTCCTGCTTCTGCCGGTCTCTGAACACCATCTGGTCAACAACACCTCCCAGGGGCCTGGCCCAGCCTGCCCGGGGGGGATGACACCCTTCCCTTTCTCTGTCTTTCCTTCTCCTGCTCTGAGCAGGAAAATCCAGGATGAGTTCTGCAGTGAGGAAGACATTTCCTTTCTGACTCCCATTTATTGGAAACGAAGAGGATATGCCTGTCGGTGCTAAAGTTGATGGGAAAATAAAGAGAAGAGTGGACTTATTTCTGTACTTTCGAGATTAAAAGCACATTTTTCCTGATTGATCTTGGAACTTAGATTTTTTTACTCAACAAAGCAGGAAATTTTAAAAAGGTATATTTTTTTGTTGTTTTGAATAATTGAACAAAGAACATCAGCTGACTACCTACTTAATATGGATAAATTGATAAGGATGGATGGATGCAGGGGCAGTGGACGGCAGGTGGGTGTAGGGGTGTATGTATGTTGAGGTTGAAATTTACAGAGGTATTGAAGGTTCCTAGTGAAGCAGAGAACAAGTTACTGGAAGACCACTAAACCCAGGCTCTCTCTTAACTATACATTTTGTTGAGATATAATTGCAAAGCATACAATCAATGATTCACTGTATCATCACCTAGTTGTGCAATCATCATCACACTCAATTTTAGACGATTTTTCTTACTCCAAAAAGAAAAATAACAAATGGACATAAAAAAGAGAACCCCAAGTGCCCCATACCTCTTATCCCCCCCATTATTGACCCCTAGCATTGGTGTGGTACATCTGCTACTGTTAATGAAAGAATATTAAAATATTACAGTTACTATAGTTTGTAGCTTGCAATATGTATTTCTATTTCATATATCAGACTATTATTATCTCTTTGTACAAGTGCCCTGCATTTGTACTAGTCATGAAAGAACTTACCTGTATTTCTAGTGTTAATCATAAACAATGCCCAGCACAAGGTTCTCTGTGTTATACAATCCCATATTTTAACCTCTGGCTTTCCTTCTGGGTCTCTTTTTAAAGCTGTTTACATGCCTACTAGGTGCCAGGCACTGTGCAGAAGGGTTCACATAGAAAACTCTTCCTAGCCCTAGGGAGTGGCTACTATTATTGTAGTAAACTCAATATTTAAACTCAAAGAGACTGTGCAACATGACCAAAATTATTCAGCAAGTGGCAGGATAGTTAACTTTCAGCAGGGTGAATTTTTACCCAGTAGGAAAAAAGGATTGGGGAAAACTAACAGAAACTTTATCCCTGTGTCTTCCTTGCCACGGACTGTTCCACAGTGAAATTTCTCCACATGGGTCGTCCCCCCACGGTGTCCTGCTCACCGAGCAGATGTCCCTGACAAGGACCCAGCTATGTCTCTGCACATCTCATCGTGAAGCTATGGCCATTATGTTAATACACAGTTTGCATTGTAGCTATCCTTCTTTCTTCCATTCTTTTCCTCACTTCTGCTACCTTTGGTTTGCAATTTCCAAATGTAACCTCAGCACTTAATCTTTTTCTCAGGCTCTCTTTTCTGAAAACTCGGGAGACGTGAACATTCACAAATGCCATATTTGTAATTCTGAATTCAGTGTCCAGCTGCTTGTGACGCCTCTACCTTTCATCTCTAGCCTGGCAGAGATCCCCAGTGAACTCGTCATTCCTCCCACTGTGTGATTCTGTCAGAAGAGTTTAAGCCTAGGAGTTGAAACCTTCTGGGGCCACAAGACACCACATCTACCACAGCTCCTTTGAATTTCCTAAGACCAGTGAGTGAATAACTCAAAAACTGCCCCCAGAAATAAGTAACACATGTAAGCACAAATTTCATAATTTCAATGTAAGACTATACTTATCATGATTTTATAGTAAGTTCTAGCTTAACAATTTCCCACCAGGCAGAAAACTCCCTGAGGGGATGGACTGAAAAATGTCTCATTCACCATTGCCTAGTCTTGAATTTGTCACATAAAGATAAAGTTGTTGACTGAGTCTGTGACAAGTGCTTCTTTGGAAGGCTGTGCAGCTCACAGAGCTGCCCCCACAATACCAGGGAACCCCGTGGCGTGTCTGCAATGCAAGACCCCGAGGCCAAACCAGAGCTTGTGGATCTCAGGTGAACACCCATCCCTCTCTCTCCTCAGAGTTTGAAGGTTGGAACAAAAAGATAGAAATTAAAGACATTCACAAATTCTTTGTCCATACATAGTGTGAAATGTGATTTGGTTATGAAATACCACCACCATGGCTGGGTGGTGAGGGAAAGCCAGTGGCGCCCAACATCCCGGTGTCTCCTGGCTGCTGGGTTTCTGCAGGCAAGATAGCCATGGTCTTCAGTGAGCTCAAAAACACCAGAGGAAAGTGTAAATAAACAAATGAATGAACAAGAGCATTAACGACTTCTGTGATATTCTACTAAGGGGCGGCTTGCCCCCTCCCCACTTTGGCCCTTATTTCAGAATCTGCCCCATTCCTTGGACCTGAGGATTAAGGTCTCTCCATACTCAGTCAATTACAGATCGTGTTCCATGTCAGCATCCCCCAAATGCACAGTTGGATTCCTCTGAGTTGCCTAGGCAGCTTCCTTTAGCTTTTTTCCCCTTCCATTGTACCTCATGTCCTACCCGTCTAACTTCCTACATGCCCCAATCTCCTGCAGCTCAGTAAATGACAGTGTCTGCTTGTCAGTGGGCAGGCCTTGCCTTACACCAGATATGGAGCCTTGTCTAACACTCATTCATTCATTCATTCTTTCAATAAATGTTTATTGACCCTCAGCCGTGTGCTACCAGGAATATGACAGTGAACAGAAAGACAGAAATCCCTTTCCTTCTGGAGCCTACAATTCAGTAATGGGGAGAGAGACAATAAACAAACAAATGATTATAACTGTTAGAAAGAAAACCAGTAAGGTACAGAGAGTCAGTGAGTCACTCACCCATTCACTGAGTACATAGTTATGCAGCCTGACTGCATGGGGGACACGGAAGGAAACAGGAACTCATCTGTTCTTCAAGGGGCTCATGAGCTGGTGAAGAACCAGCTGGGATGGAGGTTTGAGGCTGCTCAAAAGGAGGCACAAAAAAGGAGCTGTCACCTCTACTGAAGGTGAGGAAATGATATAAGAAGGTAAGAAGGGCTTTGAAATGGGATTCTTAATCTGAGAAGATCAAGGAGGGTGGTCATTTTTCAGCTTGAAAAATATTCTAATCTAGACCCTTGTTACACAAAGTGTGATCTTCAGACCAGCTACATCAGCACCACCTCAAACTTCTTGGAAACTAGGAATCTCAGGGCTACCCCAGATCTGCTTAAATCAGAATCTACATTTTAACAAGACCTTCTCAGTAACTAGTATGCAGATTAAAGTTTGAGAAGTACTTTTCTCAATCAGTGGCTTTCAAACTTTGCTGCACACTTGAATCACCTGGGGAGTTTGAAAATTCTTAATGCCCTGCCATACCGTCTACCAATTATACCAGAATTGCTGGGGCTTAGATGAGACATCATTAATTTTAAAACTCTCCAGGTAACTGCTCTGCCTTATAAAAATTTCTTCTTACCCCTGACCCATGTGTTTTGTCCCCGGCAAATACTCAATTGTCACACAAAGGGACTCATTTGTGAAATAATAATTCTTAACCCAAACTTTGCAGTTATGGCAACCTAGATCATAAGCCCTGAGAAAGCTTAATCAGAGGAAGGAGAACTTCCAACTGGTAAGTGGGGGAGGATGTGAAGACTTTCAGCAAGTGTGAAATGGATTTCCCCGCCTGGTGACAAGTTGGCAGATCCGGCCTCCTGCAGATGGCTCAGCTGCTGCAGACACAGTGCCGGTCTATCTGACACATACGTGTTGGGCTTCGTGCTCCTTCCTGAGCCAAAGCAGACAGATTTGGGAAGAGAGGACAGCGGGTCTTGAGACAGAAGGAAAGCACGCTGTCCCAAGTCCTCATCAACAACAGGCTCTGTTCTTGAGGAACAGCCAAGATACTTATTTCTCACCAAAACTGAGTCATACTAAAAAAGCAAGAAGTGGAGCCAAGAGGCAAACTTTCCTCAAAAAGTTTCTTCCCAAGCCTCAGTCTAATATGATTTGTCTGTGTGGATCCTTCAGACCACTGCTTCCCAAAAATCCCATCCCCAACACCAAATCTACAGGAAGGGACTATGGTTGAAAGCATGGAAAAGTGGAAGTTTCCCTCAACTGGAGTGTCTAAAAAACTTAGATGAAAGCTCTAATTATGGCAGGAATTGCTGCTATGCCTTTGAAAAGCGATGCAAAGCCTCTAGATCTCCTTCCTTGGAACACTGTAAAAAACCTTCATCACCATTTTATACTGTCTTCCTCATATTCTTGTCCCTTTCCCCACTGCTGTCAGGATCGGGAACTAGAGATCTACCAGCTCTCCCAAGGATGAAATGAGAGATGTGATTAGAGACAAAGCCAATGGCCAGGAATTTCAGAGTTCATCATGGCGTTAGTCATGAGCCAATGTCTCTACCTCCCTCTCTCTATTTCCTAGTTCTTCTTTTATTCTTATTCTACTCTAGTTGGTCTCATCTACTCTCATGGCTTCTATTTCCTCTATCCAAATATATGTCTCCAGCCTTGGCTTAACTCTTGAATCAGGTTACCCAGGTGACTCAAATTCAAATAGTCTACAACTAAGCAATATGGTTTCCCTGTTCCATACACTCAGCAGAACCTGAGCCCCTTCTGAAGGGCCCCACTCTTCCTCATACATTTACTTCTTCTCAAAACTTGGCTATCATTCGTGACTCCTCCTTTTGAACTACAATGAATTGATTTCCAGCTTCTATTGATTCTATATCAGAACATTCCCCCCACTTCTGTGCATGATCCCAAACTGTCATTACCCATGCAGAACTCTGCTTCACCTGCTCCCAGTAGGAGCAGTCTTGGGACCCTCCAACCCCCCACTTCTCACAGCAGCAGAGTGATGTATCTGGAGGGCAAATTCAATCACGTCATTCCTCTCCTTGAAACATTTAGACAGCCTTCTGCTGTCCCTAGGATAAAGCCTAAGCTTCTCATCATTCCTTCAAGAAAGGTCCTCAAAACACAGCCTCAGTTCACCTAAGAACCTTCTCATACCACGTGCTCTCAGCATAGTTAACTTCTTTCAGTTTTTCAAACACTCCATAGTCTTTCTCACTTCTGCAACTCTGTACATGACTGGATCTTCTTTCTTGCAATGCCCCTTCTTCTGGATGAATTTGTCTCATTTTTTAGCCTTCATCTTAAGTTCCACTTCCTACCAGAAATCCACCCACAAAGAAACTGGGTTGGATGACCCTACTGCTCTCAAAGCCCTGCCCACTATGTTTTCTTCATTATAGAACTGAAAACACATCTACTGTTTATAGACGGAAACCTTGTCTAGATAGTAATCTCCATGAGAAGAGGATCCTTGTCCATATACCCATAATTATGGTATAGGAACCAGAGTAGAAACTCATTAAATATTTGCTGAATGACTGAAATGACTTCTGATCTCCCAAGCCCTCATGGAGACAAGTCTAGTCAATCCTTAACAAACATAATTAAGTAATATACATCAAACTACCTAGCACTGTGCCTATAACTGAGAAAAGGGGATGAGGGGATTGAGGACAAGAGTCAAAATAAAATAAAAATGAGGTCTATAATTAAGTGATGATGTCATTGTGATATGAATTAATGAATCATGTACCCCTAAGGCTCAAATTTAAAAAGCATTGCCAATACAAGGGATTTTAACTAACTACCAACTTTCACACTCAACTGTGTTGGCTTGAGCTGATCCCTCTGCTGGAATGCTTTCTTTCCACCACAGCCACATTCCAGACTTTGAAGAGGGGACAGTTATTCTTAGCTGAGACCCAAATAGGCAAAGATGATGAAGTAAATGTAAAATCTTGCAAAGTTCTATCTGCAGATACAGTTTAGACAGAAGGAAACCCCTCATCCTTAGAAGATTCAAGCTTCCTTTAAATATTCCATTTTTGGTACTTGAATGAGTTACTTTCTTCACAGGAGCATCAAACCATATTGCCCATTAAAAAAGAAAAAAAAAACACTCCCAGAACCCTGTCTACAGTTCCCCCAGGAGCTCTCCTAGGTGCTGAAACAGCCCTCATTTCCTGCCGCAAAACCTCATTTATCCAGCAGAAATTCTCTTTGTATCTTCATCAATGACTTGGAATTTATTAGATAGTATAATCTTGGTGCATGAATGCTGTTGAACAAATATACTAATACTTCTTTGTCTGGTCGTTCCTACTGTCTCTTTCTTCACAGAGGCAAGTCCTGTGTGATGTGGGCATGTAATAATGTAACATGAACATGACGTCTTGTACATTTGTCTCTTCTAGCCTGGATTACCTGTGATTCTTGGGGAAAGAGGAGTCAGAAAATCATGAGAAATGAGATGGAAAAGCAAGTGGGGGACATATATTTTATCTCTTCAGAGGTAGACTTAAGACTTGCTCTGAATGCAATTTTAAACCAATACTATGGTTTCCCTCTCTAAAAGATCAATCTCTCTCTCTTCCATACCTTAAAAGAAACCTCCCTAACCACTCCCACTGCACCCTATCTTAGAATTTGTTTACAAACTGTCAATATGGGCTGGCGTCTTAAAGACAGAGTTCTGGGTGATCAGCCTAAACCAAGGGTAACTTACATTAAAAAAAGATTCTTAGATCTAAGATTCAACATCAAATAAGACATCACAGCATCATAGCACCTCATTTCAAAGAATCAGAGAAGCAAATAATAAACATGAACTGAATCCCAACCGCATGCCGGGAACTGTGCCAGTCCTCAATTAATCCTTACACCAACCACAAGAAAGAGGTTTTTAATCCCATTTCAGAGGAGAGAAAACCAAGGTCAAGGAGATTCAGTATTTGGCACACATTGAATCAAAGCCAATGAACAGGACAGGGGTTTGAATCATCATCTATCTAGCTGTTCTGGAGGCCCTGTAATTCCATCTAACATAATGAAATGACTCCTGTTTATTAAGGACTGACTGGGCTGATGAGGACACTAAACATTTACACACATGATCTCATTTAATCCCACAATAGACACTGTTATTAGCCACATTACACTTTTTAAAATAGGAGGAATGAGTCAGCCAAGTTCTTGTCTAAGACCACAGAGTTGATGAGGGGCAGAGCTTGGATTAAGAGATGAGTTCCATACTGCCTGACCCCAAGGCCTTGCTCTTAACCTTTCCTCAATAGATTCTTTAACTAACCTCAAAACAAGATGACCTTAAAGTTTTCTCTTCCAACCCCAAATGTCTTTATTTTTATGACTGTAAACATGGTTCTAGGGCTCAGTGTATTTCTTAATTGATCCTGCTCCAGGAATTCCTTGGTGTTTTGGCATAAGAGGCACAATGAATTCTTGAACTCTATTTACCTTATATGCATTGGAATTGGAGCAGAAGACACAATTGGAGCTTTTCTTCTTAAACTCCTTTCCTATCCTTAGGCCTGCTGATGATCATAAGAGAGATTGGGGGATATGGAAAGCCCACTCCTGATGAAGGATGGTAGGGAGGTGCATAGGTACACCACTTTATTGATGCAACAATCTGAAAGCTGCAAATAATGCATCTGGAAAACTAAGCAACACTTATATTGTGGAAACTTGAGGGATAAATAAAATGGAGATGCTGCCTCTGAGCCTCCTGCCCCTGGGAGTCACTCTCCATGGAAATGGAAGCATGGCCCAACCCTCAGATAAAGTGGTATCACCCTACTCAGTGCAGCTGAGGCTGATCCAACACTCCATTTATCCCCAAAAGCCCTTTCACTGTCCTTCTCTTCTTCAGAAACCCTAGAAGACCTCAGGAGATGACCTCAGACAAAAGCAGAGAAAGTGATTGACTGACTGATGTGATTTACTCACTAATTTCCTCCACAGTTTCCCATGAAGCCTAAAATATTGTCATTAGAGGCAAGACTTGAGTTAGAAAGACAGCATTATAAAAGGAAAATATTATACTATGTCATTAACTATTCTTTGCAAATATGACATCTAATGAATGCACATTATACTTTGGAATATTTTTATAATTGGAAATTAAGGTTGTTTCCGTTTTCAATACTTTAATGCTACAATTAACATTTTTATATATACAGATCTCTGTCAGAATCTATTATTTACTCAGAGAAGTATACTTGAAGTGGATTTTTAAGTCAAAAGTTCTGAAGCTGGTGAAAATGAACATTGGTACAATTTTTGAAAACACATTTTTCTAACATCTATGATTTTGAAATGTTTCAAGTATTTTTTATGATTTGTTATTAAGCCTGGTGTCCTCTATCCTGGACTGGTGCCATTGATTTTTTTGTGTCTAAGTCCAATCAGCCCATTGGGTTATCCTCAATCTCTGTAATCTTACTGGCGTGTGTCCATTATTACAGCCTGCTATTGTCCTTTTGAATTTTGCTACAGCCATAAAATGTATGATTTGCCCTGACCAACCCAGGGTCAAGAATTATAACTACGCCTTTGGAACCTCTACCTGTAAAACCTGTCTCCAGGTTGAAATGGATCTATTAATACTCATGAGCACATGTTCATCCAGCAGTCTACTTCTGTAGGGGTGTCCCCAAAAACTGTAACAATCTCCTGTGCACCATTTCAGAGAAATGCCAGTAAGGAAAAATAACTTAATGCCAGGGGATCACATTGTTTCCTGTGGATAACCACTGCCTCTATTACCCTTCCCCCCCCCAAAAAAAAAAATCTGTAAGACTATATTCCAGAATTGCTCTAGGCAGACAGATGTCCACTCAGAGGAGGTAAGTTTACACTTAAGATATGAGTGATAAGAGGGGTCAGCCACAGAAATACCAGGAGGAAGAGCTATGCTGAGGACTTGGAGTCTCCTGGGTCCAGGCTGAGGGAATGAGTGGAGGATTTGACAGAGAATTGCAAACAGAACCTTGAAGCTGTGGCAGGTGGAGCTGAGAGAGGTACCAGCTGGCCGGAGCTGACAAGGAAGAGAGTGGAAGCAACAAGCCGTAGGTGGATGCTGTTTTTATGACATTTTCTTCAAGTAGTTTTGATTTCTGTTCTAAGATTCTGTTCTTTAATTCAACTCAGAATTTCTTTTTCCATTACTGTTGATGTAATATGTCATATATTTATTTATTTTTTAGCTTCTCCCAGAGGGAGTCTTACCTACTACAAACATGGCACAGTGTTTGTGTATCCATGGCATGCCCTTTGAGAGCACAGGCATCCAACCCAGGATTGGGCGGGAGACATTTCCATGTCAATTATGGAGGATTACAGGAGACCAAGGCCGCTCCTGGCACCTTTTTGAGTAATGGTCAGATGCCAAAGAGTTATTTAGGGCTTGGGGGTTCTGGAGACAAGGGCTCACATTCTTAACCTGACCATCTTACTTCCCCTCAATGGGTCCCCATTTCCTCATACATAAAACTAATTCTTTAAGTGAGTCTAATAAACCCACTCTTATGCCCATCCTGATCAGTGAAAGCAAATCCTCTGCTACAACAGAAATTTGAGTCATCTCTCGTGGATGACTGTTTTGTCTATTGACCAGGAATCACCATCTTCTTGATTCTCTGTGAAGAAAGTGCCAATTCTTTGAACCAGAGTGTGGACACCTCTCTGGCAGAAGGCTGCAGAATAAGGCAGAGCCTTGGATGTACATTAGCTATGCTTTCAGAAACCTTTTGTACTCCTTGTAAAAGTGTGTTTTAGCAAAGTTTTTACACTTCTTTGTTCCTTTGCCTCTTGCTCACCTTTATCATTCATTGGAGGTTTTTGGAACATTCCATCATGGCCCAGTTGTGCTGTGAGCATGGAAATTGAGTTTATCCAGGCTTCAACTAGAACATTAAAAACAGAACAGTAGTCCCTTGGGACAATGTTGGAGGAACACCTACTCTCATTCTGTAAGTTTCTACTTGAGGCATCTCTCTGAGCAACCAAACTCCTCAAGTGAACTCATTGAGCATGCAGCAGCCTTGTTCATCTGTGTGGTAAGCTCACAGGGATAACACACTCCTCCACCCCTTTCAGCTGGGTGACCTGAGGGTTCAAGGCCAAGTTCAGTCTGGGAGGTGGAGGAAATAGGAAGCTCAAATTGTAGCAGCATATTAAGCTGTAGCATCCTAACCATCCAGTCCAGTTATTGAGCTGATATTTACACTTCTCTGACTCCAGCATGTCACTTCTCGATTTGTTCCGTCTCTGTGAGACACAGGAGTTATTGACTGTGGCCCTCACAGTCCCACGCATTAGAGGGGTGATCTGGACCCTTCCGAAATGGGCCCTGGAATCATCATTTGGAGACTAATCAGTGCAGAGAGACACTGCTTCTGGCAGTGGTGGAAGGTCTCAGTGCTCCAGGAAGCTCTGGCTTTGGGGGATTTTCATGTTAGTTTGCAGCATTTTCTATTGGGGGTTGCACCAATGACTTAAATGACACCAGCCACAGACTGCTAGTGAGCCTTGATCCTCAGGTCTTGCTGGCTGATCAGGATGTGAGCAAGAACCACCGAGGCAGGCACCAGCTCCAAGGACAAGGAGAGTCTTTTAGGACTGAGGAAGACCCATCTCAGAACAGTCAGAGTTCCAGTTTACGGGCCTTTTAGTCAGCAGTAGGAGGGATCTTTCTTCTTTCTTTCTTTTTCTCTCTCTCTCTTTTTTTGGCGGGGCGGGGGGGGGAGGTTCTTTTATTGTGTTTCTCAGCAAGGGCTGCAGCCAGGATTTAAAATAATGAAAGCAGCTAAATTCCACATAGGCCATAGAGCACCAGTGTATGAGCATCAGATCTTGAAATGGAACTGCTGGGCATGAGTGGTTGAGCTGCCCAGTGTTCTTAGAATCAGTTGTTCCCCATGTTGATACATTGGCCCAGGCCACAACTTTCTATTTCAGAGACCCAGGATGTTGCTCCATCCACTAAAGATTGGTGGATGTCAACAGTGACTAAAAGGTAGAGGAGGATCCCATACCTTAGGTCTGTGCTAACTTCTTGTATTGAGTGAAAAAACAATGTGATGACAGTTTTATATATGATAGACAAAAAGGGTATTGAAAAGATCTGGGTGAGGGATATTCTCTTTCTAAATTACAGCTTGCCTCAAAAATCCCAAAAGAATTGAACTTGCTGAGAATGCGCCTCAGATTTGCTATCAAAGCAGGAAAGGAAAATGAAGTGGTGAGGTTGACGAAACCTGGGCAGAAGGTTGGTTTCCTTAATGGGGTTTGAGACCTGCGTCCAGTCTAAACAGCCGAGTTAAGTGATATATTAGAAGACACCCTAGCCAGGTAGCAAAAGGAAGCAAAGACATACCTGAACCTGCCATCTGGAAAGACAGAGATAACCAGAAAGAAATATTTTAGTTGTTTACTAGATCATGGAAAGTCCATAAATGCAATATAAAGAGAAAGAGTCGAGAACTGAGAGATCTAACTTAGAGTGACTCTCAGAAAGGAACTTCAGGTCCAGAAAGCATGCAGAAGCTTGTCCTCACTGCCACAGCAGACCCCTGCCTGGGCCCCGGGGCAGTCATATACTACTAGGCAGAGCTGAGGGGGGAAAACTGAGGAGACTGGTAGAATTTAGTCATTTTCAGTGGGAAATTGTGTAGACAGATGTACTCTAAGGGTACCCACCCAAATAATTCATGGAATTAGGACCTAAGGCAGGTATGTTTATTACAGGGGAGTAGGTAAGTAATACAGCATCACTTTGGGGCTTGGGCTAGTTGTCGGCTTGTGGATTAACATTCCTAGTGGGAATGTATGGGCTTAGAGGGACACATGTGGTTGGAAAGACTGGAAATGTGATGTTGTTTTATTAACTATTTAGACTCTTTGAAAAAAGAAACTTGGGTTTGAATAATTTGGAGGTTTTCAAGAAGCTGTACCCACTCCCGCAGCAACCCCAGGCAGCCTGGCTTTGGGGAGTACATGCATCCAAGTCACCTTCCTTACAGCACCTTTATGAACTTATTTAATGTCAGTGCGGGACCTCGGGGATTTGGGCTGGATGACATGGCTGTGCATAACTGGAGATCTGGAGGAATTAATAGTGAGTGATTTTTTAGCCCGAAGTCAGGGGACTTCGTTTGGGAGGTTTCTGTTGTGAAAGTTAAACTGCCAAGGCAGTTCCAGGAGGAAGGGTTGTCATTTGGGGATAAACCTATAAAGGTGGGAGCACCTCCTTGAAGGTGAGAGCTGCACCTCTGCTTGACCACTCAATGGAAGGACAAGATGCTGGTCCTTCAAGGGGAAACACTTTTCCCTCTGCTTTCAAGTGTCTTCCAGCCTCTCTCTAGTTCCTTGGGAGGCTAGCAGAAGCCATCCAGGCATCCTGTTTGTCTCTGGGGGAAGCTTGCTAGGGCAAGTGCTCCCCTCTGCAATTTGGGAAGTTGAAGTTGATTTCAAAGAGAGGTGTATTAGGAAACCCAGGCACATTCTTCCAGCTAAAATCTATTCTCCAACCCTGACTTTTCCATAATAAAACTGATCATTTTTAACTTATCATTTGTCAAATGGCTGCAAACTGACATGAGGTTGTATATGGCTGTCCACCCCACCCCGTAGATACCAACAGCTGCTTAGTGGAGATCAGAAATAGCAACAGAGATTATTGAGAGACCTCAGGAGAAGTGAAATTCAGTGGAAGGCGCTCACCCTGCATGGTCCATCTACTTCCACACCCAGGGATCCCTTTGCTTTTCCTAAAACTGCAGAAACTCTGGGCTTTGGTGTGCTGAATGGTATTTCCCTTACACAGGATAAAACTATACAACAATAATCACTTTTTATTCAGTTATATATCATATTCAAAATTACATGCTTTATTTTCACCATCCTTTAAGCCGCTCCATGAATACTTCAAGAGGTTCGATTATTATTCCATTTTAGAGATAAGGAAACTGGCTGAGAAAGCTTGAATGACCTGTCCTGAGGTCACAATAATAGTGAGTGGCAGAGCTGGGATTCAGCCCTGGCGTGGTCTGACACCGGAGCTCACACTTTTAATCACTCCACTCTACAGCTTTTCCTGAAATGTGATTTTTAACACTTCATAGAAGGAAAGATGAGGTCTACATTATAATCCCCAAACCAACTCCCAAAAGATTTTTCAGCAAATATTTATGGGGTGTCAGGGGCATGAATAAACAGGAGCTCACATACACTGTTGTAGAAATTTAAGCACATCTTTACAGAACTCAATTTATTGATGTGCAGGAATTTGTTTTAGGAAAAATAATTTTATCAGGGCACAAAGATATATGTGCAAAGAAGTTCTCTAAAACATTATTTGTAAAGGTAAAAAAAAAATAGTTTAAACAACTTAAATATCCATTACCGGGAGGACTGGTTAAACGCATTGGAGTAAACCCATCTAACGCAGATTATCTATGATAATATAGATCCATATGTATTGATTCCATAATATGTTAACGGAGATTAGGTTACACAAGAATATGCATAAATCCCTTTACCCTAAAAAATTTTAAAATGTGAGTGGGTTTGTGCAAGCAAAGCCTGAAAGGATTCGGCAATCAAATATCAGCAGGGAGGCAGGGTAGCCTGGAGGTTAGGCGTGAGGACTCTGCAGCAGGAGCCTGGCTTCCATTCTCAGCACCTGCTTGTGACTTTCCTTAACCTTCTCCACCTCCATTTCCTCGTCTGAAAAGTAGAGACTGTGAACCTCACTTCATGGTGTTGACGTGAGGATTATATGAGAAGATTTTGAAAGTCAAATCTCAGCACAGACTGTAGCACACTCCATTTTATGGAGTGGGGCATACATTTGGGCAGGGTTCAGCTGTGCAGTTCTTGACCCCCCATGGCATCCCCTCGCCTCATCAGTGGTCCATTGTCGGTGGATGAGCTGGTCCAGAGCATCCAAATGGCCCCTTGGCATGGGCAGCTGGAAGCCAGGGCTCAACTGGGCTTCTCAATTGGCATCCCAACACACAGGCTTTCCAGCACTGTGGTCTCACTGTAGCTGAGCATTTTAGGTGGCAGTCGGCTTCCCCTAGACAAAGTCTCTCAAGAAAGCCAGGTAGAAACTGCCAGCCGTTCTATGACTTTTCCTCAGAGGTCACACAGCATCACGTTGACCATACTGTACTAGGTGAAGGAATAACAAGCCCTCTGGATACAAAAGGAAGAGATATAGACACCCTGGGTCAGAGACAAGAGTGTTAAGTTCTCCTTGAAGATGTGCAAAGGCCAAGGAGGATATTGCTGCCATTTCTGGAAAATAGTCCCTGCTACAGAATCTATATCTGTATATCTTAGCATTTTGCAGAGATGCAGCATATGCATCTATAATCTAATGTATCTCTCTATACAGAGATATATGCACACTCTACATAACTAAATGCATGAGCACACAAATAGGAGGTATGTATAAAGTTGTGTATACATACTGCATCAGAATTTCTTCAGTTGAGGAGGCAGGCCTGTTGCATGTGAAGTCTGAAATGTTTGTGCAGGAAAGTGAAGAAAAGAGGAAGGAAACACTCCCTTGTATCTACAGTACAAGTTTTGCCCTTTGCTATAAGATGATCCATTTTTTTTTGCCTCCCCTGTTGCTATGGTATCTGCCACTTTCTTTATAACAGAATCTGTTCAGTTGCATCCATGAAGTTGAGAGGCTTTTCTGTTCTAAGAAAAGAACAAGATGCTCCCTGGGCCAGAATGTCCTTGCTTATCCTCTTTGGCTGCCCTCCTTGAGTCCCATCTCCAGGTTCCCAACGCTTCTCACCCTCATCTTGGCCCACACCCCTAAGATGGTCATGCATGCTAGAGCTGAGGTCTGCCCCAGGCTGTCTGTGATCTTGCTGGCTGTGTGACCTTGGGCAAGTTATTCGTCTCTTTAAGCTTTGCCCATCTCTCCTATCCCGTTTGTAAAACAAGGCTAAAGCTGTGCTAAGGCCCCTTCCAAATCAACCTCTCATGATGTTTCTTTCTGTTTCTCAAGAACCCTGAGCCTTTTCCATCTGAGGGCCTTCAAACACAGGCTTCCTCTGCCTGTCAGACTCTTCTTCTGATCTTTATACAACTTGCTGCTCCTTATCTTGAAACGTCACCTCCTCCCAGAGGCCCTCCTGGATCTGCCCTTTTGTAACAGATGTGCTCAGTGCTGTGCTCATAAGATCACTGACCCTCAGATCCCTTGACCACATGTTGCCACCTGGCTTTCTGGGTGTGTTTTCACTCCCAACAGTCGACCTCAGAGCCTCATTGTTGGCAATCGTAGGTTGAATTGTGTCCCCAAAAGATATGCTTAAGTCCCATGCCCCAGTACCTGCGAGTGTAACCTTGGTTGGAAATAGAGTCTTTGCAGATGTAATCAAGTTGGGATGAGGTCATCCTGAATTAGAGTGGGCCTAAGTTCAAAGGCTGGTGTCCTTTTAAGGAGAGGGAAATGTGGGCACAGACATCTAGGAAGAAAGCTAGCAGATATCAGAAGGAGTGATATGTCTACAAGCTAAGGAGCAGCAAGGCTTGTTGGCAACCACCAACCAGGAGAGAGGCACAGGGCAGATTGTCCCTCTGAGCCTCCAGAGAGCGAACCCAACTTGCTGATACCTTGATTTTGGACATACCTCCAATTCATCAACATTTATTTGTTTACTTTGTAAGCCTCTTTCAGCCCTGCTGAGGCTGTGTGCTCCAAGAGGTGGTTTCTGTCCTATGCACCATTTCGTATCATAATATGGTGCCTGGCACTGGAAATGTGGCCAAACAGCTTGACTGAAGGAGATAAAGGATATTTGTGTGATTATTGTTCTCTAGCTCCCACCTTAGCCCTCTCCTGTGTTCTTGGTGCAGCCTGAAAGACCCCCACCATTGTACCCCAACTAAAGCCAACGGATGCTTGGAAAAGGCCCAACCTCACTATTTACTGAGTGAGAATTAACACTAGACCAAGAAACCATTTTTACTTAGTAACTTAGTTAAATGCGATGCTCATGGCAAGGGAGATAGTAATGAAACAGTTCTGTCACAACTTGCTGGAGACATTGTGAAGTAGTATAACCCTTTTGAAAGCAAGTTGATAATACTGATCAAGAGTTGTGAGACGATTCATACTCTTTACCTCTGCTGTTTCACTTCCTGGAAATGTAAACTGGGGTCTTAATCCAAAAAAAAAAGTGATATTCATGAAGATATTCATGGTGACGGTACTCTTAATAATAAACAATTTCAAAGAACCAAAATGTCTAACAATAAAGGAAAGGCTAAATGTAGCAAAATGACTGATATGAGGATAATGAAAACATTGAGACACAAAACGCACTGCCCTTTGATTACAGCCACCGAAGACTGCGTGCAGAGCAGACAGATGTTCTGTTCTACAAATCCAAGTTTCCTGCAATGGTGTTGTGTTCATTTCCTACTTTTAAAACTATCCTGCAACTTCTCAAAGCTCAATGCCAACTCCAAATTCCACTGGATGCCCTTTCATAATAGTCCCCCAGCCCACACCACTGTCTCACTTTTCTAGTCCCCCGGCCCACACCACTGTCTCACTTTTCTGAATTCTACATGATTTATAATGTGTATGACATGATCCAGCCCTTTATTAAGAATAACAATATTAATAGCTACCATGTATTGAGTGCCTGCCAGGAATCAGAAACTGCACGTACTAGTTACTCATCTCCTACCCTGATGAGTGGGAAGATACCCCATTTCCGGATGAAGAAATCGAAGATGAGAGACAGGACACACAGCTTTCAAGAGCTGGCCTCTGCCATTAGCAGCTTAGTGACAATACCACCCTTTCAATGGAGGAAGCAGATGCTGTGGGGGCCCCACCCACGGCCCCCTGGAGCGTGTTTTTCCCATTGGAAGCTCCTGACTCCACGCCTGATGCTTCGGAGGGTGGTCCCCCTACACAGAGGACAACCCGGAAGTGTGGAGAGGGAGCAATCCCAGGCAGCCCCCGACCTGTTGGTGGCTGGAGACCGCAGCTTCCTCCTCCTTAGTTCAGACGGTTCCAAGGGGTGGTCGGCCCCTCCCCAGCAGGCCTCAGGTACCCGCAGCAGAGACCCCCTCACTGACACATGGATTGGCTCCCTCCCTTCCCCTCTCCTCCCCATCACTGTGTCCCTGGATCAGCTCCCGAGTAAACCACTGGCTCTCAGCCCTGCGTCAGGGTCAACCTCCAGGCAGCTCCATCTTAGGCTCCCAAGGGCAGGAAATCTGGTAGGGAGGTTGGCCTAGGACCCTTGCCCTGATGCTGTTTTTATTTCAGCCTTTTTGATTATTTGGGGGATTGGGTGGGACAGCTTCAGAAGAAGGCAGTAGAGATTGCGGGGGGTGGGGTCCCTGGGGAGGACATGGAGGGGAGCCAGCCTATGGCGTGCTGCAGCTGTGTCCACACCAGGCAATCTCGCCCGCTTTGCTCCTGTGCTCCAGCTCCTGGACGGCAGTCTCCCGTGTCTCCACCCTGCGTTGCCTGCAGCTCTACCCTTCATGGTGATTTGGCCTCAACTCACTCAACTTTCTCTTTAGGAAAAGAAAAAGATGTCTGTAAATTGTAAAACCAAGCTGATGGTCCTCCAGGAGCCCACCATAGAGGGGGGCAGGTCAGGGAAGAGGGAAACCTCTCAGAGTCCCTGCTCTCCTGCATCCTGGCTGGGTGACCAGGAGGCCTCTTAGCCCTCTGAGTCTTGAGTCTCCACTGCACCATGGGAGCAAGACCAGTGCTGTCCAGGGGTGGGTCGGAGGATGGAATGGCTGCCTGGCGTGCAGGGGAGACATCGTCAATACAGACTAAACCATCCGCTGCCACCCCACCCCTGCTTGAGTATCCTGCAGCTGCAGCTGGGCCCCACTCTTCCCGAGAATGGCCCCTGAGCCCCAGACCCAACATGTAACCTGTCACACCTGCTTCACCACAGCCGGGCCATGCCTCCTCGCAGCCCCTACTGGGGCCCCATCCTTTTCCAGGGCCTCTAACCCAGACTGCCTCCACCCTCGACACTCTTGCCTCTGCCCTCTGACACTGCACTGGGCTCAGCAGCCAACCTCCTTGTGTACATGGACCTTAAAACTGTCCTCAGCCCCTGTCCCTAGACCTACTGCTAACTGCTTGGGCCGTGTTAAGATGAAATCATTATCATCATCATCATTATATTCATCTTCATCAAGTCTTTGTGCAGTGTTTGAAATCCATTACTCCTAACTCTCTAATTATGTTCACCCAGTTACAATGAGGAACTAAAGCTCTGAGTCTTAGGCTCAGTGTTGGGAAGGGGCTGAGCCTAGACTAGACTCAGGTTTTTCCCAGACCCAAAATGAGAGCCCAACTGGCCTGGAGGGACTCACAGCACACCATTAAGCCTGAGGTGGGTCTCACATGGCCATTCTCAGCAGGCGGAAGGTACAGTTCACTAAGGCCCACCTGGTCTGACTACATCCTGTGACTCCTGTTACACCCCTCGGCATAGCCTCCAAAGAAAGGGCAGAGCACACTGCTATTTGGAGAAGGCAGGGGACTGAGCAGGTATGCAATCCCACCTGTCTGGACATGCCTCCAAGTAGCAATTCTTGGTGCTGAGAACATAAGGTCTCCTATGAAGGTAAACCCACCACCCATGAGAAAACGGTAGCCTGGTGTTCCAAAGGGGATGCTTTTCCTAAGAAGCAGACAACAATGAGGCAGAATCCACCCACAGAGGGCAGGGAGAAATGGTGGGATAGGGAGGTGAAAGATTTAGTTTGCACTCTAGGGCAGCTAGTAAATAGCCAGGAACTGTCTGGAACAACTGTTTAGGGGACATCTGTGACCAGACGCACATCATACACCAGCCTGGAATGGGTGGAGGGGCCAAGATCACAGCAAAGCACCATAAGTAACTTCTTCCTCGCTGTGAAGGCAGGACCTCTCCCATACTGGCACAGCAGGCTGTCTCAGGTCTCTCCTCACTGGGAATCAGGAAACAGAAGTCCTCTCTACTGGGAGCAAGGGAAGGAAAACTCAACCAAGCCCCTGTTGCAGATTTGATTAACAAATTCTAACAGTTAAATACACACCCTGAGCATAGATAAAACTACAAGGCAAACCCAAAAGAAACTGAGACATTTCCCCCAGCAGCAAGGAGGCAGGGATGACAAATAAAAACAGGCTTTTGCAGTTGTCTGAGCTCAGAATACTGGAAAAGAGCTGTGCCCTAAGAAGGAGGGCACATAAAGCTCTGGCTTTTGAATGGCGAACCTGGGGGTCCGGGGACCAGCTCTGTAAAGGCTTTCTTTTTTTTTTTTTTTTTTTTACTTTTTAGCTGCCTATTAAAGAAAGCAGCAGGCATTCTCAGTTTTCAGCATTACTCCAGGCAATGGTGGAATTAAAGAAGACTGAAAAACAGAGTGGCTAAACAGGTGAAGGAGATAGTTCCCTAAAGGGCTTATTTTTCCCAAGCAAAGGGGGGAGGGCAGGGCCCAGCACAAGTGGCCACTCTCATTCTGAGAATTTAGACCTCAGAAACTGACATATCAGCAGCAGTTTCAACCTACCAAAACACAACCCAGATGTCTCAAATACATTCTCAGCAGGGGGGAAAAGGGGCTGCTTGAGAGTCCCATAACATTCCCAACTGCAAGAGTGGCTCCCCCATCCACACCCCTCCAAAAAAAAAAAAAAAGAGTGGGAGCAAGGCCCAGCACAGGCAGTGAGTTATTTAGGGAATTCAGACCCCAGGGGCTGGAAAGTAGAAACAGTTTAAGCTCTCCTTTAGCCTCAGCCTCAGTCTCAACCCCATGGCAGGGACAGGGTCTGCTGAGAATTAAAGGCTCCACACCACTTTATGCCGGTGGTGCTGACGGCTGACAAGCACCACCTGCTGGGCAGAGTAGGAAACGCACAGAGTCTAGAGGCTCCACAGCGAATGCTGGCAGACTGCTGGGTCCAATGCGCAGGGAAGGCTGACACTTATCACACCCTCTTCATGAGTTCTAGACCGATCCTCTCTAGGAAAATCTGACCGAGGTCAGTCCTGTCCTGGGAGACCCTCCTCCCAGAGCCAGATCACCAGGTAAAAATTGCTAGAGGTAATGAAAGGAATGTTCAAAACAGAGACAGACAAAGCAAACAGAAGATTGGCATTCCCTGAGGAGGAAGTGGATGAGAAAGCTTTTTCCTGGGGGTGAAACAAATGCACACAAAGAAAGGGAAACCTCCAAATCTTCCATACAGGAAGGGCAAGAATCAGAAAAATAATAGCTGAAAAATTCTGATCAGTTAAACAGAAGCTATGCTAGGGGTCTGGAATAAGCTGAACTGAATGTCAAAGAACAGATAGGGAACAAAGCAACCACTGAGAAAACCCTCGGCAAAAGAGAGAAAAGATCTCAGGATAAAGTAATAAGGAAGACAGATGCCTAGACATTAGGAAAATTCACGAGTCATACTAGGACATACAAAGAAATTGCCCAGTGAAAGGAAAAAGCTAAAACTTCAAAGGAGATACAGGGGTTGAAATACCTAATTAAAGATGTTCAAACAAATCTTCTATGTCAATTCAATCAGCTGAAGGAAAATGTGACAAAAGAGATGAAAGATATAAAGAAGACATTGGGGACCATACAGAAGAGCTTGAAAGCTTGCAAAAACAAATGGCAGAATTTATGCAAATAAAAGTCACAATAGAAGAGATGAAAAGCACAATGGAGGCATATAACAGCAGAGTCGAAGAAAAAACAATTAGTGAACTTGAGAACAGGACATCTGAAATCCTACATACAGAAAAGCAGATAGGGGAAAGAATGAAAAGACTCCAGGCCTCAGGGAGTTGAATGAGAACATAAAGTGCATGAATATAGATATTACGGTGTCCCAGAAGAAGAGAAGGGAGACGGGGAAGAAATAATGATGGAGGAAATAATCACTGAAAATCTTACTCTTCTGACAGACATGAATCACAGGTCCGAGAAGCAAAGGGTGCCCCAAACAGAGTGGATCCAAACAGACCTACTCTAAGACACTAATAATCAGATCTCCAAATGTCAAAGACAAAGAGAAAATTCTGAAAGCAGAAAGAGAAAAGCTCTCTATCACATACAAGAGAAGCTCAATAAGAGTAAGTGCAGATTTCTTAGCAGAAACCATGGCAGTGAAAAGGCAGTATTTTAATATATCTAAGATACTGAAAGAGAAAAATTGCCAACCAAGAGTTCTATATCTTGGAAAACAGTCCTTCAAAAATGATGGTGAGTTTAAAATATTTATAGATAAATAGACACTAAGAGAGTTCATGAATAAGAGACCTTCTCTACAAGAAATACTAAATGCTTCAGGTAGATAGGAAAAGACGGAAGAGAGAGGTTTAGAGAAAACTGTAGAAATGAAAATTATCAGTAAAGGTAACTAAAAGGGTAAAAAGAAAAACAAGCAAACAAACAAGAAATGACATTTAAAATTCAAAAGAAAAAATGGTTGAAGAAAGCACCGCCTTTACAGTAATAATATTAAATGTTAATGGATTAATCTCCCCAATCAAAAACATAGACTGGCAGAATGGTTAAAAAAAAAAACAACAGAAACCATCTATATGCTGCCTACAAGAGACTCACATTAGACCCAAGGACCATGTGATTGTAAAACCTTGTAACTGAGAACTCCAGAAGTTAACAGGATAGGAGTAGGCTAAGTTTACCTCTGCTCCGAGGAACAGCTAGAGAAGTGATAGGAATGAGACTAGGACAGCAATTCCAGGGTGTGAGTGAACTGGGGGGATCTTCTATACTACATAGGGAGGCCCTGGTTAAAGACGCTTAAAAATTGTGATTCAGAGAACTGGAGACCATCCAGCTAGCGCAAATAGCCTAACGAGCCCCTTTTCAAATGGAAGCCTGGAGCACTCAAGTGTGCGTAGATAGGGAGATGTGGAATACGAAGTAAGCCAAGCCACATTCCTTGAACCCTCACACATGCCACCCCTGCCCTGTGACCTGTACTCCCCCCACACCCCATGGACCTGAACCCCATTGCCCACCACCACACTCCAAGCACCCATGCCCCAAACTCCCTGAGTGTCCCCATCCCACACCCCTCACCCACATGCATGCCTGCTCCAGATCAACCCACCACTCCCAAACAAGTGCAGTTTTGCCACACCTGTCCTGAGACCTGTGCATCCAGGCACAGCCTCTCAACCTCCACTTCCACCGCCCTGCTCCTGCAGCCTGTGTATCAGGGTTGAGGGCACTCATTTTCATTCCTGGCCCACACCCATCCCAGCCCATATGGTCAGGCAACCCCACCTTGCCCCCCTGAGCTCTGTGCATGCATATATCAGCATCCTGCCCTCCCAGATCTGAGCACCTGCATGGGCGCCCACACCATAAGCCCCAGCTCTGGGCAAGTGCTGACCTATACATCAGGGCAACACCTGCCCCCAACCCACACAGGCACCACCCCAACCTGCAATCCCTGAGCTCTGTGCATGCACAGTCCAGGGCCTCAACCCAAGATCTGCACACTCCAAGGCCCTGCCCCCCACCCAACATGCACACTTTAGGACCCCGACCCCAGACCTGCACACTCCAGGGCCCTGCCACCTGATCTGCACACTCCAGGGCCCCACCCCTAGACCTGCACACTCCAGGGCCCCGTCCCCAGATCTGCAAACACCAGGGCCCCGCCCCCAGACCTGCACACTCCAGGGCCCTGTCCCCACATCTGCACACTCCAGGGTCCCGCCCCCAGACCTGCATACTCCAGGGCCCTGTCCCCACATCTGCACACATCAGGGCCCCGCCCCCAGACCTGCACACTCCAGAGCCCCACCCCCAGACCTGCACACTCCAGGGTCCCGCCCCCAGACCTGCATACTCCAGGGCCCTGTCCCCACATCTGCACACATCAGGGCCCCGCCCCCAGACCTGCACACTCCAGAGCCCCACCCCCAGACCTGCACACTCCAGGGCCCCGTCCCCACATCTGCACACTACAGGGCCCTGCCCCCAACCTGGGCAGAAGTACAGCAGCAACCTCCCCTCTGGGCACCCAGGCATCTGTGCACTGACCACTTGACCCCTGTATTAGCCCACTGCACCACATGCATGCACACCCCTGCCCCACCCCCAGTGCAAGCTCCCAGCTCCCACACCTGGCAGGTGCTCATGTGTCATCTGTGCACATATCCTCTGCCCTATACTCTTGTGTACCCCTACCCCACATCCACTACACCTGTACACCAAAGCAAAGACCCCATCCACCTGACATCACCTGCCCCTGGCCCATGTTCCACAACCCCCATGACCTATGCCTCACCCCTAACACTCATGCACCCACATCACGGTCCCCCAGACTTCTCCCCCTGCACAAGGACACACACATACACTGCCCTCCTGTGCACCAACCTCTGTGCCCCAACCTCTGAGTCCTGTAGCCCACACCCTGAGACCCACAATCACCATGCTCCACATACTCACCCACATCCTGCCGGTGGACCAGCCCCCATGCATCCACACAGCCCCCCTCCCCATCCAACCTCCCGTCATGCTCTGCCTCCATGTCCCGACACCATACCATGCTCCAGCACTCCAAGGCCTTCCTGAGCTGCACCTGCCCCCAGGGGCCCAGCACCTCACCTCCAAAACCCCACGCCTCACAAATCATGCTCCCAGGAACCAGTATAGCATCCCCGACCCGTGCCTATACCTGTGCCACAGCCAGTCACCACACTGTTGTGCCCCACCACATGCCATGCATCCTGCTCCACATCCATTCTGCAAATAGAAAGCTTTTGACTACTGAAGGAAATTGACTTCCACAGTAATCCTACCAAGATATTTATATGCCTGAAGGGCAACAGAAGATCACAAAGCATATCACAACTTAGACAGATATAGCCCAGCCTAATGACCAGATTAAAACACCAGAGGAGACACAGATGTTGGAAAAACTAATCAAAGACATTCATACAACTCTAAAAATAAAATCAATGGGGTTGCTAATGACATAAAGGAGATCAATAAGACACTAGAAGAGCATCACGAGGAATTAGAAAGAATAAAGGGAAAAATTAAAAATGCTGTAGACCAAATAAAAAATATACTAGAGACACACAATAGAAGATTTGAAGAGGCAGAAATAAAAATAAGTGAACTAGAGGACAGAACAATTGATTTCAAACACACAAAAAGCAAATGGCAAAAAAGATGGAAAAATGTGAATTGAATCTCAGGGAAATGATGGACAAAAACAGCACACAAATATAAGAATCATTGGTGTCTCAGATGGAGAAGAGAAGAGGAAAAGGCTGGGAAGATCAGTTGGGGATATAACGGGCGAAACCTTTCCAACCCTTATATAAGGCAAAAATATGCAAATCAAAGAAGCCAAAAAACTTCCAAATACAATAAATTGAAATAGGCCTTCACAAGACACATACTAATCAGTCTGTTAAATGTTGAACAGAAGCAGAAAATCCTGAAAGCAGCAAGAGAAAAACAATCTACTACATGCAAGGGAAACCACATAAGACTGAATTTAGACTACTCAACTGGCACTATGGAGGCTAGAAGGCAGTGGTATGATATATTTAAGATCCTGAAAGAGAAAGCCTTCCAGCCAAGAATTCTGTACCCAGCCAAATTGTCCTTCAAAACTAAAGGAGAGATTAAAGTTTTCACAGACAAACAAAAGCTGAGAGAACTTGTCAACGAGAGACTGGCCCTACAAGAAATACTAAAGGGAATTCTACCAGTTGAAAAAAGAGACAGGAGAGGGAGGCTGGAAGAGTGCACATCATTGAAGAGTACCAGTAAGGATAAATTAAAGAATAAAAAGAGAAAGAGGGAAAAGAACATATAGATCTGACAAATAAAATCCAAAGGATATGATGTTGGATTCAAGAAACACCTTTACAGTAATAACTTTGAATGTCAATGGACTAAACTTACCACTTAAAAGATATAGATTGGCAGAATGGATTAAAAAATAAAATCCAGCTATGTGCTGCTTACAAGAGATTCATCCTACACAAGAGGACACAAATAGATTGAAAGTGAAAGGATGGAAAAAGATATTCCAATCAAGTTGTAACCAAAAGAAAGCAGAAGTAGCTATACTAATATCAGAAAAATAGACTTTAAATGTAAAGCCATCATAAGAGACAAACAAGGACACTATATACTAATTAAAAGGTCAGTTTGCCAAGAAGAAATATAAATCATAAATGTTTATGCTCCCAATCAAGAAAGTCCAAAGTACATGAGACAAACATTGGCAAAACTGAAGAGAGCAATAGACATCTCAACAATAATAGCAGGAGACTTCAATATACCACTCTCCTATATAGATAGAACAACCTTAGACAGAGGATCAACAAGGAAATAGAGAACTTAAACAATTTGATAAATGAATTAGACCTAATAGACATATAAAGGTCGTTCACCCCAAAACACCAGGATATACATTCTTCTCTAGTGCTCATGGAACATTCTCCAGGATAGATCACATTCTGGGGAACAAAACAGGTCTTTATAAATTTAAAACCTTGAAATTATTCATAGCACTTTCTCTGATCACAGTGGAATGAAGCTGGAAATCAATAACCATCAAAGAATGAAAACATTCACAAATACATGTATATTAAATAACACACACTTAAACAATCAATGGGTCAAAGAAGAAATCGCTAGAGAAATTAGTAGCTATCTGGAGATGAATGAAAATGAGAATACAACTTCTCAGAAGTAATGGGATGCAGTAAAGGCTTTACTGAGAGGGAAAATTATTGCCCTAAATTCCGATAAGAAAAAACAAGAAAGAGCAAAAATCAAGGACTTAATTACTCACTGGGAGGAGCTTAAGAAAGAATGGCGAACTAACTGCAAATCAAATAGAAGAAGAGAAATAACAACTGTTAAAGCATAGTTAAATGAATGGGAGAACAAAAGAACAATAGAAAGAATCAATAAAACCAAAAGTTGGTTCTTTGAGAAAATCAGTAAAATCAATGGACCACTAGCAAGACTGACAAAGAAAAAAAGAGAGAAGATGCAAATAAACAAAATCAGAAATGAGCGGGGGATCATTACTACAACACTGAAGAAATAAAAAAAAAATCATAAGACAATACTATGAACAACTATATGCCAACAAACTAGACACCTTAGATGAAATGACTACATTCAAACAAGCTGTAGTGACTCAAAAAGAAATAGAAGATCTCAACAAACCAATCACAAGCAAAGAGATTCAATCAGCTATCAAAAATATTCCTACAAAGAAAAGCCCAGGGCCAGATGGCTTCTGAGGGGAATTTTATCAAGCATTCCAAAAAGATTCAGACTTTTCAAAAGAAATAAGGAGAAAGGAACACTACCTAACTCATTTTATGAAGCTAACATTACTTTGATACCAAGATCAGGTAAAGATGCTATAAGAAAGGAAAACTACAGGCAAATCTCCCTAATGAACATAGATGCAAAAATTCTCAACAAAATCTAACAGCCCATTAAAAGAATTATACACCATGACCAAGTGGGGTTTATACCAGGAATACAAGGATGGTTTAACACAAGAAAATCATTTAATAGAGTACAACACATTAACAAATCAAAAGGGAAAAATCACATGATTGTCTTGATTGATGCTAAAAAAGCACTTGACAAAATTCAACATCCTTTTCTGATTAAAAATGCTTCAAAAGATAGGAATCAAAGATAACTTCCTCAAAATGATATGTGAAAAAACAAAGAGCAAAATCAGGGGATTCAACCTTCCAAGCATTCATCCTTCCCCTTGTCCCTTCTAACTCCATGAATAAATGAATGAACATATGCACAAATTATTCAATTGACCTATAAAATTGAAGGAAAGAATCCAGGAACTTTTGGGGGATTGCAGAGCAAACAACTACCATCTCAGCCCCAGACAGAGCGGTTGGGGAGGAGGCTTCACTCTTGGGGCCAGGAAAGGAAAGAACCTTTCCACCCCATGGCAAAATGAGTCCCAAGGCAAAGATAGTGAGTGGAAAACAGGATGGAGGTAGAGAAAAGAAGTGGGAGAAAGAGGGGAAGGGAGGCAAAAAAGAAATGCAGGGAGCACCAGGCCAAGGCTCCACACTGGGGGACCTGGGGTGGGCGAGGGCCATGTGAGAGAGTCGTAGGGAGCGAGATGGAAGCAATGGCCCACGCCCTTCATGGCAGCCCAAGCTCTGCCCCCATCACCAGGTCCCCTCACGAGGGACACCAGGGGGAAGCTGCTCAATGGAGTAAGAGGACGTTGAAAATATTGAAACCAATGAACAACCAGGAAAACAACATCATTGCTTCTTCAACGCTGAAATCCGTCATCTGAGCTGTGATGGACTGCCATTGGTGGCCAGTGCCTTCCCTCTTTACTGGGTCTGAGGGCGACAGTGAAGCCTCTGCTGTGTCAGCACTGGCCTAGCTCTGGGGAGGAAATAGGAGTAGAAGGCCAGACACTGCCCTCATGGGGTTTCCAGTTTAAACACAAGATATACAGAACAACCCAAGGCAGTGTGGGCACAAGGAAACGCTGCAGGAGCCACGGTTTCCCACATATACTGGTCATCTTCACGTCTTCATGCCTGTGTGTCAGCTCTCTGCCGGCCAAGCACTCCCCACTCATCAGTGGACCAGCGCGTGCTCCTTCTTCGTGTATAGATGTGGGAGCCTCCGTCCTTGGTGCTGCACCCGCCCCACCCCCAGACCGCTCACTGCAGAGTTTTGGGCCTAACCCCCTCTAAAACAGAGGTTTAATGGAGACCGAGGTCAGAGAACACAACTGCTATGTGATTCCTCCATGAACAAGCAAATGAATGAGGGTTTCAGAGCAAACTCAGCAGTTAAGATGCATGATCCTTGACATGTTCAACTTCTCCAAGTCTTGGTTTCCTTGTATATAAAATAACGAGGTGCCCCACCAGCCACAAAGATGTTATCCACATTTGTTTGTACTATGGCATGTACTGCCCAAAATATTTATATTAATTTTCTACATGTGAAATCACATGATCATGTTTCACGTGGTCTTGTAAACTACATATGCACCCCGTCCATGCCACCCTCCCCCCTTGAGGATCTCTGAGCATCGCTCCATCCTTCCCATCCGAGGGTGCCTCAGGGCAGGCTGACACACAGCATGTCTGTTTTCACACTGTCTACTGGCCAACAAGGAAGGTCAGCAGTGGAGCAGAGGGTGAGGTGGCAGCGCCGCAGCTGCAGCTATGATGAGCTGATGCATGGACCAAGGGCCTGGTGGGGACAGGTGGTGGGCCCCGCGCTTGGCTCTCAGCATCTCACGGCAACCTCACAAGAGCACGCAAAGCACAAGCTGCCACCATTTCGTTTGCCTCGGCGGGCTCAGGCCCCCGTTTAAGGCAGTGCCCCGTCGGTGGGGCCCTGGACATGAACCTGTGTGGCCCGTCAGCAGCCTCCGGGCTGTGCTGGCTGCTGTGGTGGGGAAGCTCGGGATGCTGTGGGGGCCGAGCAAAAGGCATGTGCACAGGAGCAAAACCACCCACGGGAGTTCAGTGTAGCAGGGCCCCGTGCAAGGGGAGGAGAGGCAAGCTGGAAGGACAGCTCTTCACTGGCTGCCACCTGGATCTGGGGCAGCTCGGGTCCTGAGAAGCAGTGGAACCTGCCTGGATAAAGGTGCCTGCAAGTGCCTGGAAGGGCTCCCTTCTGTTTACCTCCGCTTCCTGGTCCCAAGACCACTCTTAACTTAGCAATTTTCCTCTCTTTCATAATTTTTTATTCTTTTCTGCTTTTTTACTAACCAGACCTGACAGGCACAAGGATAGAGTCACCGCTTGTTTTCATAATCATTTGACAAGCTCATAATGAAAATCACTTATCAGATAAATATGCTGCAATTAGCCTGGAACCACAATGCCATCTGTGTTTTTTTAATGCCCAAATGTGGTTGAAGTCCACGGCAGGAGCTTTCCTGAAGATGTGCAGAGGGAGGCAGGATGACGCAGAGGGGATGGCCAGGTGTTCTGGACAGAAGGCTGCAGTGTCGGGGAGCTCTTTGGGTGGTTCAGTTGGTTGAACTTTAAGGTCATTTCTGGCTGGGTTGCTGAGAGGAAACTGTCACTTCTTGGGGTTTCAGTCTCCTCAAAATGGAGAAGTGGGCAGCCACACATCTGTCCCCTTCTCTAATCACTTTGTTAATTGGTCCTTGAAGGGAATAAGTCCTGTTTGATGGAAAACACAGCATGTTGTTCTTAGCAGACACTTGACAAATATTTGCAGGCTTGAATTGCATAAGGGCTTCTCTTAAGTTCAGACCAGCTCTCGAAGTCTCAGGTAAGATGGCCAAGCCCAGGGACTACCCCAAGGGGGAAGGTGGGCATGGTGGAGAGGACCCGCGTGACAGAATGAGAACAGCTCGGGTCCTGGAGAAATAGGGCTCAGCTAGGTTTGGTCTGGACCACTACAAGATTAAGCATTGGGAGATTCCTTAGTATCTCAGGGCAAAAGCTGATGCCCTGATTAAGTTGATGCCCTCTGTTCCCTGAGGCACCACTTCTGCTTCCCGCAGTGCCCTCCTTTGTGCTCCCAAGGTGACCCTGGGGAGCCAGGAACCCCTAGTCAGATGTGCTTGCTTCTGTTGGGAATGGCATTTGGCTGCATGTAATGAAAACCTGACCAGGACGACTTAATCAAAGGGAGTATCTGCAAAGAGGTACGTGCCACCAGAAGTCAGAGAAATAAAATGAAAACAATAACGTGATACCTCATTCCACTCAGCAGACTCGTGACAAGTTAATATTTGTGAGACTACAGAGGAATGGGAGCAGTCATACATGCTTGGTGGCAGCATAATCTAGGAAAACAACTTAGAGAAGCAACTGGATGTTCTCTGGTAGCACTGGAGATGGGTAAGCACTGCCATCTCAAGAGTGCTGGGTAAGCTCTGCCGTCTCAAGAGCGCTGACAACACACCACCCTGTGCACAAGTAGTCACCTCCAAGGGCAACCCAGGGTCAGTCGAAACAACAGTTGGAAGGGAAAAAAAAAAAGAAAGAAAAGGACCTGCCTATCTACCAACAGAGAAATAGATAAATTGTGGTATTCCTGTGCAATGGGATACTTATCCAGCAATTAAAATCAATCCATGAAGTAATGAAAATATTCTAAAAGTGATTGTGGTGGTGAATGCACAGCTGCGTGATGCTACTGTGAGCCATTAATTGTCCACTTTGGATGCATTATTTGGTATGTGAATGTATCTCAACAAAACCACATTAAAAAAACAATCCATGAGACATTTACCAACATAATATTGAATGAGAAAAATAAGCTATAAAAGACTCACAGTCCTAAAAACCTATATGCAAATTTAACATACACAAAACAAAAATATGTGTCACACTTGTGGAACTGTGCATATACTGTAGAAACATATAAATGTGGTTTGATGGGATGGGCACAGTTCCTAGATCTGTGAGGAGGAGGAGAATTGGACAGGTGGACTTCAATTTTACTTGTCTTTGTTTTTTTTCCCTTTACATTTAATAGTGTATGAGGCAAATATCCAGATGCAGGGCTTTCCCTTATAGCTCTCTGTGCTTTCTTAGTACATTTCCAGACGTGGAACGTTTAGGAGCCTGGCAGGTGCTTGCGTGTCTGGCAGTCTGCACGAGGCAGTGGAAAACCCTGGGGAGACCAGTCCCCAGCTACATGGATGGGGGGTCAGCCTGCTCCACTAGTGTGGTTTGTCCACTCCTCCCAGCTTGCAACATTTGTCTTTCTCTGATCTCTCATCTTAAGGTTTCAAATGGAAACTGCACCTCCATGCCAAACTCCGGATAGCTTTTACCACCTGTGCTTTCTGGAGCAAGGGTCAGCCTCTAGTTGTTGAAGAGCTATCTTGGCTTAAGTTTTATAACCCATGTGGTCTGGTCTCCTAGTTAGGACCTTTAAAGGCTCTAAACAAGAAAAATGGGGGAGGCAACAGGGGCATTCTCTACTAATTACATGGGCAAAAAAAAATTTAAAAAGAAGGAAAAGATAGGAAAGGTTTTGTGTGTGTCTGTGGCCTCTTAAACTATTAATCTATTGTGAACTTTTAAATAAAGTCAATTCTCTGGCAGTAGCTGGGAGAAGGGGTGGGAGGGTCCTGACTATCTCCTGCCTGTCTGCACAGATTAATACATTCTGTCTGAATACCAACCTTCCTGTGCTGGTTTGAAAGGATGTATGTCCCCTAGAACAGCCATGTTTTAATCTAAATCCCATTTTGTAAAGACAAAATAATCCCTGTTCAATACTGTATGTTTGAATCTGTAATTAGATCACCTCCCTGGAGATGTAACCCAATGAAGAATGGTTGTTAAACTGGATTAGGTGACAACATGTCTCCACCCAAGGGGTTGGGTCTTGATTAGTTTCTGGAGTCCTATAAAAGAGGAAATATTTTGGCGAAAGAAAGATTCGGAGAGAGCAGAGAATGCTGCAGCACCACAAAACAGAGAGTCCATGAGCCAGCAATCTTTGGAAATGAAGAAGGAAAATGCCTCCCAGGGGGCTTCATGAAACCAAAAGCCAGGAGAGAAAGATAGCTGATGACGCCGTAGTCTTAAGTTCAGTAGAATCTTTAATGGGTTGCCTGGCAGAAACGTCTTTTTTCTGGGAATGAAGACCTTTAGCTCCACAGTGAGCTTTGACCAGGGTACCCCTTTGGTTTGGGTCTTAAAACCTGGCTTCCAGACAAGGCACCCAATTCTCCAGGCTGAACCAGGAAGGGCAGACTTAGCACCAAGAGTTTTTGCCTTCCAGGCAGTTTATTTGTAAGTTTATTGAGCAACTGCTATGTGCCGAGCACAGTCCTTGATTTCAAAGAGCTGCTTACCTTTTTAATGGGAGAGAGAAAAGTATTGCCAAAACAAATAAACCGACAAAGGAATGAAATAATTGCTGGTTGAAATAAATTCAACGAAGGAATTCAACAAGGAAGAGGGAAAGATTCATAGAAGATGGGTCTACTTGGAAGAAGTCAGAGAAGCCTGGGTGGATGCTGATGCCTTGGTTGAAGCATGAAGGAGGAGTAGAGGAGGAGAAAACCCAGGAAGAGAGAGAGCAGCCTGTGCAGAGGGTGGCTCAGGGCGCCTGGAGCCTCGGGAGCCAGCAAGGACTAGATGCGAGAAAGGAGGAGCCCAGGTCAGAAAGGCCTTGAAGGGTGCAGGTATTTAGCTATTTCTAGGTAAGTGGAAGTTATTGAGTGGTTGTTAGCAGGAAAGGGGCCTAATTTAAGTTTTTAAAAGTTGATTTTTGCTGCTGAGTGGAAAATTGGAGGGAAGCAAAAATGAAGCAGAGAGACAGGTTTAGGGGGCTGTTGTGGTCATCCAGGTGAGATTTGGTGGTGACTTGCACTAAAGTGGAAGGAATAGAGATGAGTGATGCAGGCAAAACAGGACATATTTTGGAATTAAAGTCATGAACAAAGTATACACAGATTGTGATCAGTGCTCACACATATGCATTTAGGGTGACCAGTTAGGAAGCAGCAGAATTGGGAGTGAGGCAAGGGGGGCTCCTGAGTTCCTGAGAAAGCCCAAGCATCACTCTAGGGAGCTCAGAGCACAGGGAGTCAGTCTGAGGACAGCACATGAGGTCAGGGGGAGAAACTCAGCTTTAAGTGGGGACAGGAAGGCTGCCAGAAGTCAGAAGACTTATAAAATTCAGAGCTGGACCCCCGACTCCAGAAAGAATCTACATGAAGGATGCACAAGAAGAATGTAAGGAAACTGACTCCCTTCTTAGAGAAAGGACCTCGGCAAAAGGTGTGGGAGAGGATTTGTCCTTGGGCTCCATCCTGACTGCCAACCTTACTCTCTGTGTGGTTCAATTCCACAGAGAAGCATTGAGCATCTTCTCTGGGTCAGGCATTGGCAGTACAGGATGGAAAAGGGACAATCCCCATCTTCAAGGAGCCTGCAAACTAGAGAGAAATGACAAGTAAATAGGCAGTTACCTAGAGTGCCGTGAGGGATAAAAAGCCTGGGGAGAATTGGTATCTAACCCAGTCTGGGAGGGGAGGAGGGGCCTTCTGGAAAAGGAGTGGCTAAGCTGAATCATGAAGAAGAAGTAGACCCACCACCACGATTAACAGGAGACCACTCCAGCACAAAATCTAAGGGGGTGTCCCCCAAAATACAGTACTTCAAGATGAATAATATTGAATGCAATATTTTAAAATTAAAAATTAATGCAAAATCCATGATGAGCAAATATCAAGTTTTTAAATGAAAACTAGATCAATAGCACTGACTTTTCCTTCTGTCTCACGCTCTGCTGTGGCTTGGCACTTAGAATCTGGCCACATGAAGGAGGGCGTCCTGAGCAGAAGGAACTACATGAACAAATGCACAGGAATGCGTAATAGCGTGATGGGTGTGGCAATCACTTACAGCTACTTTTCTGATTTGCTAGCTGCTGGAATGCAATATACCAGAAATGGAACAGCTTTTAAAAAGGGGAATAGTTGCTAGTGTATAATTCTGAGGCCTTGAAAATGTCCCAATTAAAGCAAGTCTATAAAAATAACCAAATTAAGTCACCAACAAGAGGTTACCTTCACTCAAGAAAGGCTGACGTCGTTCAGGGTTTCTCTCTCAGCAGGAAAGGCATATGGCGAAAATGGCAACATCTGCTAGCTTTCTCTCCAGGCTCCTGCTTCATGAAACGCCCCTGGGGGCGCTTTGCTTCTTCATCTCCAAAGGTCATTGGTTGCATGGGCTCTCGTGGTTCTCGTGGCTTTCTAGCTCTTTTCAAAATGCTTCCTCTTTTAAAGGATTCTAGTAAATGAATCAAGACCCACCTGGAATGAGTGGAACATCTTCCTCCAATCGAATGTTAATACCCACAATTGGGTGAGTCACATCTTCGTGGAAATAACCTATTCAAGTTTCCAACCTACATTATTGAATAGGGATTAAAAGAAATGTCTGCGCCCACAAGATTGGATCAGGATTAAAACATGGCTTTTCTAGGTTACATAATCCTTTCAAGCCAGCACAGCTACCTACCCGATACAGACTTTCTTCTATATTCGATAAGCAAAGCCCAGTTTCATTTGGAAGAAATGTGATCAGCTCAAACGAGATGCTTACTTTTTCCCAGCATCCATTGCAGCTCTGTATGGCAAGGCCACAGGTTCTAATCTATGAAAAGTAATCAGAAATCTCCCCTGTGGGAATACTTTTATTCTGATGAAAGAGAATTAAGCACCCAGCATCAGCATTACTGGTTTCCCTCCTCTTTCTTCCCAATATGAATGATGACACAATGCCTGTGCTGTGGCAGTCATCTGTAAGCCTGAAGGAAAGACCAAGACAAGTTCAGAGACCTCTACTCTGACACACGTGTGCAGCTGGACCACCACCAGCAAGGGGCACCGCCAGATTTTCTGTTTCATGGAAAAACAAAACAAAGTATATTTTTACATAAGCCACTGCGTGGGATTATCTCTTTACTTGCAGCCAAAGGAACCCCAGCTGCCATGATGCTGGGTGGGAAACAACCAGCTTCCCGCACCATCCAGAGCACCTCCTTGTTGGCTTTTTATGTGATGCACCTTCGCTGACCTGTAGACCTCGGGAGCCTGGCATCTTCCTGGGATTCAGTCCTGCCTGACACTCAGTAATTAAAGCCTCCCATGTAAAGTCAGAGTCACGTCTGATTCAAAGTCTGTATCCCAAATGCCATGTGTCTGCTGCCCCAAACCACTGCCTGGCTCAGAGCCTGCTGCTGACACATGATCTTCATCAGCCTGTCCCCTCCAATGGTTGACCGCTTACCTGGCTTTTGATCTCAACCCATTCAGCTTGGGAACCCTCTACAAATTTGAGTCAAATTCCATTACTTCCTCCTAACTTTCTTTCCCCATTCCAGCCTTGATTCCTAGTTCTGTGTTGGGAACAGTCTTGGTATGACATGGCCATGTCTAATCATATTTTATCTACATCCTGCGAGATGGTGGACTTTGTTTTTTCTAGTAACCAACACATTTATCAATTCATAATTTATTGTACATTATTAGCTTCAGCTTTTTGTTACACGATTATTTTCCAAATTGCAGGCTCTCACTTTAAATTAATGCTGATTATGGCTTTTCCCTAGGTGAATTATCGTGCATTTATCTATGTTAAATCTCGTCTCATTTGCTTCCCCAAATTCTTTTTTCTTTTAGCCTCTCTAATACTCATTGTCTTTGGAATTTGGTCGCATCTGAAATGTAATCAACTTGTCTTTTTTCTAAATCAGAAATGAGATTAGAATAAATGCTTCTAACATTTATAGAGAAGAACTAGTATTTATTGAATAGAATACCATAGACCAGATATCTTACTTGTGTTTCCCCAAAAAGCAGACCCTAAGGCAAGGACCTGGTGCATATAGTTTACATGGAAGGAGAAGAAGTGGTGAGGGAGGGTGAAAGCCACACAGGGAAGGGAGCAAAGGCTATGAAGGGTAATAATTGAATAGGTTACTTCTGCTGGCCTCTGGAGCTCAGTCTGCTGAAGCCCCTCAGAGGGACTGCATGGAATTCTGCTCATTGACTCCCCACCTCACTGGTTTATTGTTGCTCCAGGGAGCCTAGCAAACTTCAGTGGCCAGAGAGCACTCTCAGGCAGATGCCAGAGAAGGAATATTTTCCATGTACAAGTGCTGTGGGTGACCTGTGAGCCAAGAAGAGATGAGCTAGGCACCTGTCACAGTCCATCCCTTGCAGCACTCAGATCCACTTTTGCTCCATATTAAGTCCACTTTGTCTTGTAACTGACTCTACAAGACTGTATAAGGTGAGTCCTGGCTATTACTTGCCTACTTTCCCTAACACACATTGGTGATTGCCTTCTGCCTAGATGCATACTTCAGCTGGTGTAAGTTGCTTTACCCAGTGGGGATACCTCTGAGCCCTTGATTACAATACCCTTGCCAGGCCATGGCTGATGAATTGTACATTCGCAGTTACCAGTGGGCTTGAAAATACAAAGAAGCATCCCAGAGAGTTTACTGTGTACCTTACTTATCCTCTTTTCTCCCATTATAAGCAGCCCCAATACTTCGTGATAATCAGTCATTTACTCTGGAAAGAATAGTAACTCCTTTCATTGCCTCATGGTCTACCAGCATGAAGAAGGCCATATAACCAGGCAGCAACTATAATCTTAAGTTCAGTAGAATCTTTAATGGGTTGCCTGGCAGAAACATCTTTCTTCTGGGAACGAAGACCTTTAGCTCCACAGTGAGGCTCTCTGGGGCACCTGACATGAGAAACAGTAATCAGCACACTTCACGTCCACTCCTGTAGGTCCATTCACTTGCCTCCTCCATAGACTTCCTTGTTTCCAAGCTTCCAATCTTGCTCCTTTTATGTCTCCAACCACCTAGTTAAGCCATTCAACACTGTATATATCCTTTCCCCAGACCACTTTGACTTCTGTAATCCAGAACCTAAGGTTTTCTCTGCTAAAGAGAGGCAAGAGTAGCAAGGAAAGAAGGACTGTCCTTCCCTTCTGACCAAGGTCATTTTACTTTAGCTTACCCACAGCTTCACTAAGACCTGAGCATTGAACATGGTGAATTCAATGAGGTTAGAACCTATTTGTTGGAAATCAGAAAAAATGCAGGACTGAACAGATCAAATAAATAGATTACAGCATAATTAAACCACTTAGCTGAACCACCAGCAGCCTAATCATTTGTATATTTCATTTAGGCTTAATAGTAAAAACAATTCAAGGCGATAAAAAATAAGAAATTAAGGAGGACATATGATTCATCAAGGGGTGAAAGAGTACTTTCTAAACAAGTCAGGAAACCCAACACCATAACAGAGAAAAATAATATACATAATACTACAGAAGAATGAAGTTTCTTGCATGACAAGAGAGTACAAAACAAAATCAAAAGGTAAGTGTTGCCTTGGGGGTAATATTTGCATCTCTTGTGATAGCTAAAGATGATGTCGAAAGAGGGCTTACCAATTACTAAGAAAATACCAAGAACCCAATAGAAAAATAGGCCGCGAATAGGAAGAGGCAATTCATGGCAGAGGTTCTCCAAACGGCCAATAAGCATAACCGTTCCTAGGTAGATACCAGTCTATTTCAATTAAAAAAAAAAAACCCTGTTCTGTACATTGGAGAACAATTGCATGCCGAATGGAATGAAAATAAAGTGTCTAAGCCTTTTGGAATGGGGACGCGAGAGTTGCAGATGGGAGTTCGCTCTGACTTGAGCTCAGTGGTGCAAAGCAGTGCTGCCAGGTGAAGGGGCCCGAGACTTAGAGCTCCAAGAACTCTGCTGGAAGCACACAGGAAAGTGTAGAAAAGTGATGAGCCTTGTTCAGACTTTGGTGAGTAAGTCCCACTTATTCATATGCAGACTCCATCAAGTCTGGTAAAGGAAACGGAGCCGGGTCTCATGGCTGTCATTTACTAGCTACCAGAGCTTCCTGAGCTGGACTTTCCCCATCATTGACAGACAGGGAACTCTGCTGCCCTCGCAGGTGAAGGCCATGCACTGCTGGGTATAAACTCCTCTCCATGACATGTGTTCCTTCCAGTGGCATGTGCTCAGACGAGGACACAGCACTGACTTTGGGTTTGCTCTCCATGATTACAGATGCGAAATGCGTTTTAGAAATAAAACGTGCTAGAGCAATGAATCCCAAATAGAACTGGAGAACTTGCCCCAAATCCACCATCAAAGAATAAAGACGTCTAGGGCCCCTCCCTAGTCTCAGGGCCCAGGGACTCTGCATTTTATCACAAAGGCCGCAGAGACCCAGTGGAGTTTGGGGATCGCTGCTGAGGCTGGAGGCTGTGGGGACCTGGCAGCCAACCACGGGGCGGAGCAGCAGAATGTCACCAAGTGGCAGGTGCCCTGGGGAGCGGCCTCCTGGAGCCAGAAGACGCGGGTTCAGTCCCAGCTCTGCTCTCTCCCGGCCGTGTGGCCTTGGGGAAGACGCTCATGGTTCACTACAGCTGCTGAAACAAATTACCACAGACTTGGGGCTGGAAACCGCACTCATCTACTCTCAGAAGTCCGACAGTGGTTTCACGGGCTGAAGGCAATTGTCGTGGGGTTCACCCCCAGTGCGGGCTGGCGTGGGGATCTGATTGCTGACCCTTCTCAGCCCCTACAGCCGCCTTCTTGGCTCCAGGCCCTCCCCCACCTTCAAAGCATTTTGTTTCGTGTCACACTGCCACCTCCTTCTCTGGTCAAGTCTCACCTTGTCTCTGTCTTGTTACTGCATTTACGACCCACCAGGATAAGCTCCTCCTCAAAAGTTCCTTAAGCACCCCTACAGAATCCCTTTTCCCACATAGGGTAGCGTCCCCCAGCTCCAGGATTGGGGCCTAGATGTCTCTGGGGCTCCCCAAAGCCAACCTCTCAGAGCTTTTGCATTTTTAGACCGGGGGTAACATGCTCACCTGATGGGATGCTGATGGGGTCACCTCATGCCGTAACACAGGTACATGGGGAAGCATCTGACACAGGGCCAGGACATAGGAACTGAGCAGCAAACACTGGCTGAATTTTAGGAGCTGCCTGCACGGCACATAGCCCAGGACTGTGGGAAGCCGCCTCCTGGAAATCCCCTGCAGTGAGGGGTCTTTACTGGTTAGCCATCCCACCTGCTGCGGCCAGGAGGGCACAATCTTAGGGTCAAAACAGCACTCAACTTCCAACACATGCCCAATGACTGTGGCAACCAGAGTCCCCTTTCCCTGTGTTCTGAGTGAGATGGATCTCGCAGTTTAATTCTGACAAACAGAAATTGCTTTATCTCTTACTGCTCTTTCACCCTTAGGGGAAAGTAGTGCTATTTTTTAAAAAATCCTCAGAACCTTTTACTATGAATCTGCCAGCAGATACCCACGGCTTCAGATAACCCTCCAATACCAAGTCCTCTTCTTTGAGCATTTCTTTTTTTCACGCACATTGATTTCATTCCTTTTATTCCAGATATATTCAGGTACGTACAGTTCGCATACTGTGTTCTTTAATCAGAGTTGTGCCGTTGACCTGTTTTAATCAGATCCCTGCTTAGAAATTTACTCAGCACGGAAAATAACAACTGTTTTCTTTCTTTCTTTTTCCCTTTTGCTCATAACCAGGATCATGACAAACACTAGCCATCCCATCCACAGCGGGAATACCTTCCACCAGGGCCCTGTAAAAACATCAGGTGTGAAGAAGTTTCAAAGACATTTTCTCAAAACTCCCATCAGCTTGACTCTCAGGCTGAGGCAGCTGGGCGGAGAGAAAGGAAACGCGGAAAGAAGCAGCAGCGATGGCTTCCCCTAAGAGGCCGACAGGCCACTCGGCCTTTAGCCAGCTCTGCCTGGGTCAGGGCGCAGCCTTTCTCAGCCTCAGGTCCCACAGCCATCAGCACAGGGGCTCACTTCCCACGGTGTGGCTGTGAAGTCAAACTAAATAATATGTGTCGGGCAAGACCCGGTCCCGGATGTGCACGTGTGGACGTCTATTTATCTCCTGCATCGGTGTATATACTGTCACTCATCTATCATTTATCTATAGTTATCTATCAATCTATTTGCTCTCTATCTATACCTGTATCTATCCCTTCATCCGCACCTAGTGCTATACCTATGTCTCCATAGGTAGGTTATAGGGACATGATGAGATAGAAAGACAGATATGGATGTGGAAATAGTGGTTACGGCTACAGACATAGATGTAGATAAATGTTTGTTTTCTTCCACCAAACAGATAAGTAAATGATCTCAGGGCAGATGGCTGTGCTCATCAATCCCTCGCTTACTCATTCATTCCATTAACGATAATTGAGTATTCACTGTGCCCAAGACTGAAGCTCAGAAACATAAAGCTGGACCATGATTTCTGCTTCCCTGTCCTGCCTGGTCAGTAGCATTAGCACCCACGGAGCAGAGGCCGTCAGAGCCTCACCCATATCTCCCCGCCCCCCTTACCTGTTCACTTCGGCCTCACCTCCAGCTGCCAGAGTCCGCACTCCTTCGCCTGAGGGTTTGCTTCCCAAGTAAATCATGGAATCAATTCCTGCCTCTGGACCTGTTCAGTGGCCTGGTAGTCCAGATCAGCCCGAGGCGCTAAGGAAGGAGAGCCACGGCACAGAAAGGGCCCGGGTCCAGGGCCTCCCTCGGGCAAGCCTGGGTCCTTGGACGGCTGGAGCAGCTGGACATACTGGCCCTCAGGATGCGCATTATTGGGGCTGGTTTCTACAGCACCCTAACCTCCTACCCTAATGCTGCACCCTCCAGGCGCTCTCCGGCTAGAGGGGAGACAAACAAAAAGGAACAATAATTAGTGCCTAATAAAAGCCAAAATAAAAGTGGGTGCGAGTTGTCAGGACAGGCTCATTCTTCCACACCGTGTCTGAACTGATCCCCCCACGACCCCAGAGATGGAAGATGAGCCCATTGGCAGGGGTAGACGGGGGGCCTCCTCTAGGCCCCCACTCACAGGACTTCGCCTCCCACATGCCATACTCCCTTCTGTCCCCGAGCCTTCAACGGCCGCCACCAGCCCCTCCCCGGATGGCCCCGAGCAGACCTACGCCTCCTCAGGTCTCCGAGGGTCTCTGCTCTGCCCCGCGTCACGTCCGCCCTCCTGGTTTGGGTGAGCACAGGAGCCCCAACGCGCCCTTTCTCCACGCTCATCCTGCTCACTCTGCTTCTGCCTGGGCTCTGCCTGGGAGTCAGTAGGTGCTGCAGAAATTTTCTTTGAATGAGTGATTGAAGCTCAGAGAGGTGAAGGGTCGAGTTACAACAGGTGCAAAGCTCAGAAGAACACCTGGCACCTCAAAGAGAGTCAGTGCTGCTTTGGGGGTTGATATTATTATCACGTCTTCACTGTTAGAAGAAGCAGAGACGAGCTCAAATCCCAGTTCTCTCTCCCAGCTGCTGCGCAGATGGTGCAGGACACTCTTACAGGGACCTTTCCCTCCTCCCCTCTGCCGTCCCCACAGCCGGCCTGCCCAGCCTCAGCCACAGGTGTGTCCTTCCTCTGCCAGGTGAGGCCTCTCCCCTCACGTCCCAGGGCAGTGCTTGAGGTGGGGGCAGGAGGGGCAGAGAGGAGGTAGGAGGGCAGGTGACCAGCTGTCTCGGTCACCCAGGCCTTCCCAGATTGGGGCCGGTGAAAGTTTTTGGGACGCTCCCCCGTCCAGGGGGCACAGGGTCTGAGGGAGGCAGGGGGTGCTGAGAGGAAGTCGGCTTGGCCAGGAGATGCCTGAGGGGGAGGCGAGGCCAGGCCCATCCCTGGGGGTCGGAGCAGGTTGATCTGAGCCTCTGCAGGAGCGTGTGGGAGTGAGCCCACTGCAGGTGAGTCAGCCTGTCCCAGGTCAGGAAAAGCACGCCATTGAGCAGGAACCAGGATTGGACACACCCCCTTTCTCCATGGTGGTGCACAAGGATCAAATGCAGGGGGACGCGCTCCCCAATCCATAAGGGGCGCCGGAAATGACAGCACTGATTTAACTTCTCGAATAACTCAAGAAACACATTTAATGAGCATTGGGTGAGAGACGCCAGGGTTTCTTTTTATTTTGTTTTGTTTTTACTACTGCCTTTAGTTTAGGAAGCGTGGACTAAGCTGCGTAAATTGAACGAGGAGCAGGAGAAGCCTGAAGACAGCAGAGAGTCTAATCCCTGAGAGAGGAAACTTCTAAATCTGAATGAGGAACGACGTCCCGTCCATGAAAGGACTGAAACTTATTACTCAGACTGTCCATGTGGCCAGATATGCCTCAGTATAAGGCACATGGATTTTTGTGACCCGCCCCACAAAACCCTCTCCCTGTTTGTTCACAGAGCCAATAAGCAGCATTGACTGCAATTTTATTCTAACCTGCAAAGACTCACTAATATCTTAGCATCACAAAATCAACTCTGGACAGGCCACCTGGGGCAGGGGAGAGGTGCTGCTTACCCCTCTGTGGCCATCACAGGACACTGCTGGCCTGCTAAGTCTATATAAAACTTCAGAATCCTTCTCAACACACCTGTATAAGCTATATGGAGAAAAAAAGAGCAAAGGAAAAAAATTTAAATGGATATAACATAAATTGTATGTTATTGTAGTGTAACTAAAACAATTTTGTGGAAAAAAAGAATTAACTTTTCATCACTCTGAAATCTTCCCTGATCTTTATAAACATAAATACGCATTTATTTTCCTAACTGTATTCAGCACATCTACTCTATTTTCCTTTCTCCCTTCTTAATTTCCCACCATTTAATTCATGCAACTGGGTGCTGTGACCCCCAGTGTAGAATATTTTAGCAACCATATATTAGTTCATTACCTTATTATACTAGAATTTGCTCTCTGATCACCTTCTTCAAAGTTTGCTGATGTAAATTTTTGTTGTTGTTATGGCTTATTCAATAGGCATTCAGCAGCAAATTAGAAGTTGCTTTTATTTAATCTTACCTAAATTGCTAATGAAGCAGTTCTAGTTTGCTAGCTGCCGGAATGCAATATACCAGAAATGGAATGGCTTTTAAAAGGGGAATTTAATAAGTTGCTAGTTTACAGTTCCAAGGCCAAGAAAATGTCCCAATTAAAACAAGTCTCTAGAAGTGTCTAATCTAAGGCATCCAGGGAAAGATACCTTGGTTCAAGAAGGCCGATGAAGGTCAGGGTTTCTCTCTCAAGTGAGAAGGCACACGACGAGCACAGTCAGGGCTTCTCTCTCGGCTGGAAGGGCACATGGCGAACACGGCATCATCTGCTAGCTTTCTCTCCTGGCTTCCTGCTTCATATGAAGCTCCCCGGGAGGCGTTTTTCTTCTTCATTTCTGAAGGTTGCTGGCTGGTGGACTCTGCTTCTCGTGGTTGTGTCTTTCTGCTCTCTGAATCTCCCACACTCTCAAAAATGTTTCCTCTTTTATAGGATTACAGCAAACTAATCAAGACCCACCCAAATGGGTGGAGACACATCTCCACCTAATCCAGTTTAACAACCACTCTTGATTGAGTCACACCTCCAGGGAGATGATCTAATTACAGTCTCAAGCATACAGTACTGAATAGGGATTAGAAGAAAGGGCTGCCTTTACAAAATGGGGTTAGGATAAAAACATGGCTTTTCTAGGGTACGTACATCCTTTCAAACCAGCACAGAAGCTATGCATTTTGAAAAGGGGTTTTTGGTTTTGTTTTACCGGAAAGGCAGTACATTGGCCTAACCTTTTACCTCAACCTCATGTCTGGAGACGCAGCAGATGTAGCAGGGATTTACCCAAGTGTTGTACTGGAGTCAGATGCTAAAAGCTGGCCCCATAGAAATAGCAGGGCCCACATTCCCGACCTGCTAAGAGGGGGATCTCTTGCCCTAGGCCCTCCAATCCGGACCCCAGATCCCCAGCTACCAGGCCCTTTGTCAGGCGGAGCTGCTGCAGTCTGTCTTAGTGTGTCAGGCTGCTGTAACAAAGCACCACGGACCAGCTGGCTGAAACAACTCACAGCTCGGGAGGCTGGAAATCTAACGTCAAAGTGTCCACAGGACCATGCCCCCTAAAGGGGAGCACCTGCCCCATACCTGGCCCCTGGCCCCTGGCGGGCAGCTCGCCGTCCGTGCATTCCTGGGCTGGTGGCAAATCCTAATCTCTGCCTCTGTCACGTGGCCGTCGGCTTGCTCTCACTCTTGGCTGTGAATTCCCTAATGGGTGAGCTGTCGTGTGGATCAGAGCCCACCCTCATCCAGGCTGGCCCCATCTTTGCTGCTCATGTCACGGATGTCCACATTCACTGGATCAGGCTAGGACTTGGATGTGTCTCTTTGGGGATACAATCCACTCCATAACACAGTCTCACCAGTTAGTGCTGCTGAGCTCCACGCCCGGACAGCGAAGGCCGGGAGCACCTCCGGCTTTGGGCACAGCCTGAGATGTCAGTCCCTTCACCTGGGGGCCTGTGAACTCCCTTCTGGGATAATAATGCTTGTCAGCAAAGTGCTTTGAGATTCTTCCAAGAAACCCAGACCCCCAAGACAAGGTGTTATTATTTAGTTGATGGGAAACAAATATCCACCTAATAACCATAATTATATTGTCAAAACCGCTTAAAATATCCACTCTGTGGGACCACAGTGATGCCAGGGAGTTTTGTGGCTAGTGAATTGGGGCATTATCATGAGATTAAAAAAAGAAAAGTTGCATTACCAAATAATTCATTGGAATAATTTGGTATTTCAAAGATGACCACCAAGCAATTTCAGGGACATGTAATTACTTTTTCACCCATTATTTTATGATGCATTTCTCAATAGCTGTGTGGTTGACTGTGCTTGGAAAATGGAAGAATAATGGATAACAAGTCATTAACAGATCAAAGAAATAAGTCTGGGGGCGAAAACAGCTTGGATTTTCTTGGTCCTCTCCTATTTTTGGAACTCAAACCTCATCATCTCACTGATATGAAATGATTAGGCTAAGCAAATTCAGAGTCAGAAAACATAACATAGGTCACCAGTGGCCAGGACAGTAGGGAATGGGGATTAACATTTACTTGGTCAGAACTTGCATTAGGTGTTATGGAAGAGTTTAGGTAATGGGTGGTGGTGTCGGTAGCACAGCATTGCAAATGTAATTAACAGCATTGAATTATGTATTTCATGTGATTAAAAGGGGAAATTGTAGGTGATATGTGTGTTATTACAATAATTAAAAACAACCATAGGACCATACAGTGCTAGCAGTGAGCTCTGAGCTGCACCCTTGATGTCTGGTGCTCTCACAAGGCCCTGTGCCTTCGCACATGTAACTTCGATTGGTGAGATCTCATCACTGCAAGCATCATCTGCTCTGCAAACCTCTTCTGACTTCCCAGGTCGTTAAGGTGTCCTTTCCATGCTGTGCCAATGTTCCACAGACACACTCCATTTAGACCTACCACATTGCACGGAAACAGTCTGTTCCCTTATGGTAGTTTCCTGGAGGGCAGTGATTGCTTGCCAGCCTGTCTTCTACTGAGTGCCTTCCTGCTTTCTGTTAGCAAACATTGAAGAAGCCCCAATATGGGTCAGGCACTGTGCTAGGCACTTGAGACACAGTGGCATGCAAAATGTATCCCTGCCCTCTTAGAGCTTCTGGTTTAATGCCCTGTTATTTGGCACTGCAGTCTTGGCTTATGGCACAAAGCTTGCCATGTAATAGGTGATAAATAAGTGTGTGAAGAAGGAATGGCAGAAATAGAGAGGGAAGGAAGGGGGCAGAGGGAGGAGGGGGGAGAGAAGACATGGGTCAAATATAACAATATAAATTCAATTGGGACAAATCCAAGGTCTTGTTTTGTATGCCCAGAATGTAATTATACAGCCTAGGAGAGATATGTCTTAGCCGAAGTACATGGGGGACACAGCCTAGGTTGTGGTTGACTTGAAGTTCTCCTATAATTGACTTCACTGAATTTCTATTAATAACTGCATTTGGGAGTGCCACTTCTTCCTGCCAAGTGTGTGCCAGCGATGAGATACAACCAATTCCCAACAGAAATACAGGCTCTAGAGAACAGAAGGGGTGTGTGTGCTCTTTAGTGGAGGTGTTCTGTCTTCGTCATCACGGGGTGTGATTTACACACACATGCACACACACACGCACATGCACACGCTGAACTCCTGGTTGAGTAAGCATTGGGCGGAAGGTGGATGGATGAATGGATGGATAGGAATTCATTTTCCAATGATCACCTTCCTCCTGGGGAGAAAATAAAAGGCTAGGACACACAAATGAACTTGTGATCTGAGCCCCTGGACAGGAACTAAGCTTTCTCACTACAACTTATCAATTGGCATCTATTTGTCTATTGCTATGATTTGTTTAGAAGGCATCAGTTTCCCTGAGAATGGATGTTTTCTGTGCAAACTTTTGAAATGGAGTTTCTAATGGAGTTTAACCATGAAGCTGACCTGAGATCAGACTTTGACAGGTGCTGGCCTCTGTTCAGATACTCTCTCTGCATTAGGCATCCCACCCCACAGCCAACCTTGATCTTATGTGGTCTTCTTGGCCCTTAATCCAGCCCAGCCCAGAGAGCCCTGGCTTGTACTTCTGTTCCTGATAAAGCTCTCAGGGGTTCTCTGTGGCCTCTAACAATGGCTTTCAAAAAAATGTGTGGGAAACCAAACTGTGCTACACATTATTGCTTCTATTTTATTTTAGTGGTAATATATAATTTACCTGCAATTTTTAAAAATGTTAAAAGGAGACACATTTGTGGGTAATAAGAAAGTGAGCAAAATGGTCTTGTCTGATAAAGTCCACATTCCTGCCTTCCTATCTCTCCATCTTATCAGTCCCCATTTCCCCCGAAATACCAGAATCCTAGCCACCCCAAGACACTGATGTCTCCTGTGCCATTACATGCTGTTCCTTCTACTTGGAATGCCCTGCCTCCCTTTACTCCTTGGCCAATCCTGCTTATTCTTCATGACAAACATTGTTACCTGAGCAAAGCTACCCCTAGGTTCTCTACCAGCAGTATGATCATGTCCTTGTGATAGAATGTGGGTTTCTCTTTGTTTCTAGGTGTAGCTTCCCTTAGGGGTAGACAGTGTCTTCTTTGCATCTGCAGCCCCAAGCTGAGCACAGAGTCTGGCAAAGCCCAGTTGTTCGATGGATAGTTTGCACATGAAGTGACGAGCCCCAGAGCTCACATGAGACACGCTGGCACGGGAGTCTCAAGTTAACATTCCTTGAACCGTGCAACTCTACTTGCCTCTTAAGATTTCTGAGGCCTTGGGGACATGAGGATGTATTCCTGACGCACATCTCATCCTCTGAGCACAATGGGCTCATTAGGGAGGCCCTTTTTGCAGCATCTGCCTTGTTCATTTGTTTCAACTTAATTTACTTCCCTGGGCTTGCTCCCCTTACCACGCCTTTGTACTTGATATTTATTTACCAAATTTATCAGCAGTGTCGGGAATTTAATCGAGATGTGTGGATTGTGAAAGGATTTACAGTGTTGAAATGTGTGTGTGTTGGGGCCAGAGCTGGAGCCATCAATCATGCCTGAAAACTTGTCAACAAGGTGAAATGGCCAGATGTCTTCTTTTCAGAATTTTGTAATTCTCTTTGAACAACAATAAAAAATGCTCCATCTAGAGAGTATGTTTCTCTTTTAATAGATGTCATCTCCAACTCCGAATGTCTATATAACAAAATGCATGGGCTATTCTCTATAACTCTTCCTACTCAGATCTGATTTAGACCCAAATGACTAGACTTAGGAAAATGGAAAGAGGATTGAACACAGAGCCCCTGTTATAGTGATATAACAGATGCAACGTAGCCTATGGAAATGGGAGAATTGTAGCTTGTATTTTGGGTCTTCGGTGGGACTGCCATGTTTTTGGGTCTGCTCTTCAGTTCTGAGTCCCAGCGACTCCACCTTTTGGGTTTCTCTCAATCTGAACAGCTTCTGAAGGGTGCAGGGTAACAGAGTGAATAAAGAGTTACACCTGGAATCAGAAATGGCCTTGGGCAAGGGGCAAACCCTCTGAGCTCCAGTTTTTGCATCTTCTCAATTTGTGCATTTATTTGTCTTAAAATTGCCATGGGAAACCAAAGGGAGAATTCATGAAAATCATGAAGCAATGTATTTGGCATGCTCAATGAACTTATTATTATTAAAACAAACAAGTATGAAACAAGGAATGTGCAATAAAACAATTGCTTATGGCAGGACAAAGATCAGTAGCGCCATATTGTGGTTCTCAGTGACGATCAAACTGTAATTAGTAAAATAGCTGTGTTATTATTAATATCAACTCTCTTTGGTTCCTTCTAAAGGTACAGAAGGAAGAGTAATATACTGGAAGGAGGATCCTGAGTTTGAGTTGTGACTCTTTTACTAACAAGGGTTGGATATTTAATCTTTTGGGGTCTCAGTTTCCACATCTAAGAAATGAACTTAATTATATCATTTAGCTATTGCTGCATACAAAACCACCCCCACATTTAAAATGGCTTAAAATAATGCTTTTCCGTAGTGCTTGCCAGCTTTTGACTTCTCACTATGCCAATCACTGCTTACAAAGCTCATTGGCTGTCAATCTGTCTTGGAACTAGGAAGACCTTTATCTATTAGCCTTGCCCATGTTGCTAAGGGCGGGGGCACCTGGGTCCCTCTGTCCTTGCTGCCCATGACTGCTTTGGTCCTGGCAGTTAAGATGGCAATGTAACCTCTGTTGCTCCACGGTTTTACCTTCCACATTGGCAGCAGGGAGCCAAGTTCCATAAGAGCATCTCTTGTGGTCAACCCCAGCCCAGAAGACATCCATAAGTAAACTTCTCAACCGTACCAGTGCCCCATCCAGCAGTGCTTTTCTTATTGCCTGAGTGAAAGAGGTGTCCTCTGAGCCCTCCAAAAAAATATAGTCGGGTGGTGGGTTCTCTATCCTCACACACTATTTCCATTCTAACACCTCTGTTGCTTGAGCCTTCTGCCCCCTTCCTCAATACTCTCCACCTAATACATGGCAAGTTATTGTGTTGTCCAAGCCTCAAGAAGCCACCCCACTGGGATTCTAGGCCAGCTCCAAGTGTCTTTGCCAGAATGTTAAACCCTGAGTCAATACTCCAACTTCAGTAAATTCTCCCCTAGCCAGTCTTATATTCTCTTCCCCTTGAGCCAGTCCTTCCTGTATTCCCCAGGTCTCTGCCAACAGATATTGCCTAGATCCTTCCATTAATCTGGCACATGTGCTGATTCCTCGTAGTGCAAGGACTGTGTTCCCCTCGTAATTGATATAGAGGCAATGATGATAGGCAGCTGGATCGTGAAGAAGACAACCAGCATTTCATGAGGCAATGGCCTTAAGTGCAATGAGGCAATGGCCTTAAGTGCAGTGTCTACAGGGTGTCTGGACAGTAAGAGACAGTTCTCTCCTAACAAGGGGAGGGGGCATCTTCTGCCAGCCCAGCCCAAGGTTCATGAAACCCAGGAGTTTAGGTGCGCTCAGGCTCCTCTGCTCAATCTGGGTCTCAGAGTCTCTCTATTCCCCTCTCAGGTCCTAACATTGGCATAGGAAACCTGTCAAGACTTTCTTATTCATAGGTCTACCATTCTTACAATTAGCTCCTGGGTCTGATTTTCAGCTGCAACCAATAAGGGATCCTTGAAATGTTGTCATGAAGGCCTTCTGACTTTCACCATGTGCCTTGGGTTGATAATTAGCTGACAAGGTATGTGCATGTTTAATTTGGGGAGGATATAAGGGAGCAGGAGTGAAGGAACAGGGTGTGTGAAGCAAAACAAGAGCCAGTATAAGGGTGTATTACTAGGGTTAGGCTACAAGCTTCCTGGCCTCCAACTTTCCTTGGCCTTCTGGAAAGTGTCCAGAATGGCTCTCAGGGCTTTTCACCCAAAGGTCAACCAGGAGAAGTAGTATCCATTTGCTAGGTCCCTCATTGCAGAAGAGTTGCTGTAGGGGGTGCTAACTGTGTCATGTTTCCAGACTGTACATTGGTGCTTGTTGAGTAGAATTGTAACCACTTTCATGGTATCAGAGAAGCCTCAGAGTGGACAAGAAAGATGCTTGATGTGTTCTTGGGAAGAGAAGCCCCAGCAAGAGGGATGCTGAAGTCTGCATGAAGCTACCCTGCCAGGGCTGGGGTTAGCTGAGGGTGCCAGCCAGGACTGACACAGCATGCGTATGCTTCAAAGGGTTTCACCCAAGATGTTCCCTTCTAGTTCTAAAACTTTGATTAGTCTTGCCCTGAGTTGATAAGTAAAAACCAGATGTTAAGTGAAAATATCTTTCAATCAAGAATGTGATGACAGATTTCTTAAAACATCTGGATGTTGACAAAATGTATATTCAGTTTGCTCTCTCACAAACATGCTCACATGTGAGAGAGAAAAGAAGCAGCAGTAACCTCTAAGCATTATCAAGAAGGAGGTGAGCACAACCTCTGCCTGCCACCTGCCTCTTCTCACAGCTGAACCCCCCTTCGTGGGATGGTGCTGGAGGGAAAGTCCACTGGCAGAGACTGTGTATCGAGGTGAGGAGAGGCATCTATACAGTGAGTTTGACTGGATCGTGTTCCACCATGTTTGAAACCTTTCATTTCAATGTTTTGAGCAGTTCTCAGTGTTATCAGACATGGAAAATCAAATTCACCTTTAGAGCAGACACTCCTTTATTGGGGAAAGCAAAAGGGAAAACCCTTCCCTGTTGCCCATATCTGGGCATACACAGAGAAAAGATCTTCTCAAACTGATAGTTTTCAGATGCCCTGGATCCCAGCAGCTTACTGGCTCTCAATGAAAAGGTGGTTGTGATGGGAAGAGCTGGGTGTCTGCAACTTGTGTTTCTTAGAGAAACATCTCTTCTCTATATTTGGATTTTAGATGGCAATGAATATGAAATTTTTCGTTTGTTCTTAGACGTGTGCATAGGTGTGAGGAGGTGAGGTAGTGTTGGTGTGTGATGATTTTCTCACAGGGCATCAGCAATGAGACCTTAAAGATGCAGAAAAGGCACATGGTCTGGTTCACCATCTCAGAGCGCAGGAGAAGCTTCAGCTGACTCCTTAGTATATTGCTGATGTTCCACAAAGAGTAAAAGGGGGACAGAGAACTCTAGCATGCAGACCACTAGCTTTGGGCCTGGTATTACTTTTGGATGACTGTTCTGATAGTTCCATATTTAATATTTAAATTTCTTGATTCACGTGGGAAGGGATGAGGCTTCCATGAGGGAGTAGGCTTTCTCTAGAAAAAGCAGATCTGAAAACAGAGGAGAGGAGTCTCCAGGAAGACCTTAGACCAGGAAAGAGAGGGACAGAAAAGAACTCAAAGTCCCGCCCAGGTGGTGGCAAGAGGAAAACATTTCTGCCTAGTGAAAGGGACCAGAGTGGACACAGGCCAGCTCCTGGGGAGAAGCTCAGGGCTGCACAACACCACAGGAGCTTTATCCTGTTTAAGTGCCTTTGAATCGTAACTCCCTAGTGTTATCCGCAAGCCCTGGGGTAGGTTCTGGTAAACATCAGAGAATCACACACCTTGGCACCTTGGCATGGGGGGATAAAGGGAAGAGCTGCCTTCCTTGTCCCCTAGGGGCACTGACCAGCAAAGGTTGGTGCTTCCAGAAGGGCAGTGCCCAACAGTGAAGGGAGCCATGAAGGAAGAGACAGCTGTGGTGAAAAGTCAAGAGGGGCACCCACCCCAGTGGGGAGTGCGGAAAACACCCCTGGTATCCTCAAATAATCAGGAAGGAAGGACCCAGGTAAGAGGGGATGGGCCAGGCAGACTCGGGGGGTGGGGGGTACAAGGTGAGCAGTGACTTGGATTTTCTTCTTTTCCTTTCCAAGTCGATTCATCACCCAACTGGCCCCCCCTGAAAGTCCCCTGAGAAGCAAAAAGTACGAGTTCTCCAGAGCGCCCCAATGCACGCGGGAACCATCTTCCAGCTGAAAAGGGCATAGTCAATGAAACGCATATCTTCGTAAACTTAGGTCATGTTTTCCACTCTTCTCATCTCCCTTTACCCAAATTAACAGATAAATTGAATCTGTAATAAGCTTCTAATTAAAAATCTCATAACAATATACAAAATACAGAAGATAAGAAAATTTAAATATTAAATATGGATTATTTTCTCTCTCCTCCTCCACATTTCCTGTTATTTGGCATGTATAAAGCTTATTAGAAGAGAAGGAGACAGACAAACTTTTAGTATAATAAGTACAATGCTGGAGAAGGTTAAAAGACTGGCTACTTTGCAACCCATTAAGCCAGAATGAGACCGAGGGGTGGGCCTCCCCGCCTATACCTGGGGGTTGGGGAACGCCACCCCGCTGTCAGCTTGCTAAAAAATGGCAATCCATGCCAGATGCTGAACCCTCTGGAGGGGGGTGACAAGGAGAGTAAATGGACTGAAGGCCCAGAGGAGAGAGATGGAGAGATTCCAGGGAAAAGCGACCACTGTCTGTTCCCTGTGCCTCACTGGCTGGCAGTGACCTTGTCTGATTATGGAACATTCAACCCCTTTCTCCCATGACAGGGAGCACAGGACTGTGGTTGCAGGAGAAACAATAAAAATAAATCTCAAAATTTTGAACTTTTATAAATGATGATTATTACTTTGGCCCAAAGAAATTTTTAAAAATATAATAGAAAAACTGTAATATGTTATAATTTCATATGTAATTCCAAAGTATTATCAGGTTCTTGATGAATGGAAGAGGCTTACTCCTTAAGTTTGCATCCGCAGCTGAACAATTCTTTTCGGCATCTGAGACTCAAAGCTTTAGAAATCAGGATCAAAGCCTTCCCTCTGAAATTTTCTCATATAATTATAAACTAATTCATGACTGGTGTAAAATTACAGGACCTTAAAATCTACAATGGCAATGAGTGACATAAAGGATTTATCTAGAATTACAAGGGTAAGTTAACTAATATTTTCATGGGAGAGGGCAATGATAAGAAAAGCTGGCAACACTTCAATACTTCAATTCACAAGGACACACATTTATTTGTGTGTGATTGTTTAAATCCAACCCCATTCTGTGAAGGATTTGAGGGAGCTTATGTGTTCATCAAGATTAAAAAACAAAAATAGGGGGGGCCACTGTGGCTCAGCAAACAGAGTTCTCCCCTGCCACACCCGAGACCCAGGTTCAATTCCTGGTGCCTGCCCATGCGAGAAAAACAAACAAAAATAAATTAGAAAACTGGGGCAAAGTGACTATAAAGCTGGAATAGTAAGACGAAAACAAAAACAAAGTCATCCAGGAGAAAATCGTGCTGAGTGGTCTGCATGATAATTGAAGGTGGACCACAAACTTATTTCTTAGCAGGCGACAGTAAATTTTCTGTAGGGATGAAGGCTAGGGGGTCATTTTATACCTTCTTCTTAAAAAAAAAAAGCTTTCTTTTCATTTTATGGGGACAGAGTGTCTGTGAACAATTTTCAAAGCCGATTTGACAATTTAATGCTTTGTAGGTGGTTCCTTCCTTTCTTCCTTCCTTCCTTCCTTCCTTCTTACAACAATGATGTACTGAGCTCCTAGTGTGTGCCACGAGTCACGCAGTTTGCTGGGAAAAAAGAGATGGACAAGTGAAGGTCACTGCTCTCATCAAATTAGGAGAGACAGAGAAGCAAAAGGTCAGTTACTTATTAGGGGGTGCCGGTTACAGATGAATCTGTGGGGTGGTGTAGGCATAAGTTGGGGCATGCTATAATGTGGGAGGGCTGGGGAAAAGGCAGTCCCAAACAGCTTTCTAGCACTGACAGTCCCTTGGCTTCCATGGATTACATTCATTCATTCATTCAACAAGGCCTGAGACCATCCCCCATTCATAGCCACATCTCTGTGACTCCCATTGTCAACTGGGATGTCACACATTCTCAGGCCACTCTACCTCTCCTGCTCCTGCTGTACCGATCGCAACAGAGAATTTGGTAGTTCTATGTTTCCAGTCTAAGGGGTGATTTCTTTCAGATAATTGCCTAACTCTCAATAGAAAATGTGACTTTGCATCTATCCTACCACGTCTCCATTGCCACATATTCATAAAAGGAAAAAGGTTAGATAGGGAAGATTCCTGGAACTTGAGAGTCGAGGATCTTCATTCAGGTGTTAGCTTAGCCTCTGTTAGCTGTGTGACCTTAAACAAGTCAGTCAGCCTCTCTGAGTCTCAGCACCTCACCTGTAAAATGGAGATTAAACAGTATCTGTCTCATAGAATTAGAATTAAATGAAATACTGGATGTAAAATATTAAGTACTCAGAGGTACAAATTGCCAATTCCTACCAATTGTACAAATTGTACAAATGCCAATTCCTCCTTGGGTTAGAAAGTATCTCAGACAAATGTTTCTATAATCAATTCTGTTTCTCCACAAACAAGTGTGATCACCATTTACCAGACAGAGTAATGGGGTACAGTGGTAGTTAGATTCAGTTGTCATCTTGGCCAGGTGAACTTGGCTAGTTTTGTTGCTGTGGACATGAGCCAATGGTACGTGAACCCCATCTGTTGCTAATTACATTTGCAGTCGGAGAGGAGGCGTGTCTGCTGCAATGAATAATGTTTGACTTAATTGGCTGGTGCTTAAATGAGACAGCACAATGTAGCACAGCACAAGCAGCTCAGCATACCTCATCTCGGCACTCGCAGCTCAGCCCAGGCCTTTGGAGATGCAGAAAGAAGTCACCCCGGGGAAAGTTGTTGGAACCCAGGGGCCTGGAGAGAAGGCCAGCAGAGACCATCCTGTGCTTTCTCATGTAAGAAAGAACCTCAGTGGAAAGTTAGCTGCCTTTCCTCTGAAGAACTAACAAAATAAATCCCCTTTTATTAAAAGCCGATCCATCTCTGGTGTGTTGCATTCCGGCAGCTAGCAAACTAGAACAGGTACAGAGAAGAAAATCATAATCCTAGGGACCAGAGCCAAATCCAAATGCCGACTAGCTCAATGGCTTCTACCTGCATGGACACAGGGTCACAAGGCCACAGCCCCAGCTCCTCCCTAAAAACAGTTCCCCATGTAAGCTGACCCTACAATTCCCTCAAAGCCAGTCATTGTCCAGTATAATGGAAAGTTTCCAAAGACGGTTCCCAATGATGGACACCGCTCACGATTCCCAGACTTGTGTAAGTCCCCTCCAGATTTGAACTGGCCAACACTGCCACTCACTTTGACTAATAGAACATGGCAGAAGGGACACTGCATAACTTCCAAGACTTGGCTGTAAGATGCCTTCAGCTTTCCCTTTCATTCCTGGAGTACTTCCTCCTGGAAACCAGTCCCCTTGTTGTGGGAAGCCCATGTTAATGCAGAGGGCACTAGAGGAGAACCAAAGCCGCCCAGTCATCAGCCCCAACTGAGCTCCTATGACAACACCAACCACTAAACAAGCGCGTGAGCCAACTTGGCTATTCCAGCTCACTTGAGTCCTAGTGCAACTGTAGCCCCCGCCAACATCACATGGAGGGTTCTGAACCACTCAGCTGAGCTCGGTCAACCCATAGAATAGGGAGAGAAAATGAAATGGTCTGTGCTTTAAGCCTCTAGATTGGGGATAGTTGGTTACACCGCAGCAGATAACTCAAAGGAGCAGTGTTGGTCCTGTTCTTTGTTTCACACTTGTCCATGTACAAAACCACCCAGAGAAGCCCCTACTGGCTCTGCTGAGGATTTGAACATCCATAGCAAGGAACTGCTGTTGAGGTCTCAGTCCCTCCAATGTGCTGACCTCTGTGCAGAGGTAGGAGAAAATGCTCTGCCCCAACTCTGCTCCAGCCTCTGACATTAGAGCCCCAAAGTAACTGCTTGGATCCACAGACTCACATATTCCATCTTGCTCAAGAGACTGCTCTCAATCCACTCTCTGAAAGGTCTCAGTTGTTGTCAGGGGCCCGGCCAGATGTCCATCGGGGCTCTAGGCAACTCCCAACTGCCAGCAACTGTGTCTCTGGCCAAAGCTTTTACTAGGACTCTGCACAGTGCCAGCTGGAATTGTTGTGTGACTACCCCTACTCCCCTGTCCCTCTGGTGGGATAATGCTGAGGCATATGCTTTCAGCATGCCCCAGGGTTTATCCATGGGATTAAACTCCAGAGCCTGTTATGGGAGTTGGATTAAAATGTACTCTTTAGTGGCTATCTTCTCTGGTGAACCCGAATTAAGACAGAGATCTCAAGTGGAACAGATGCCATTCTTTTCCCTTCTAAAGCTCCTCCGCCCCCTTAGCATATATGAATTTATTTAATTTTAAATAATCCAATCTATACTTACCTAAAGAGGACACTTAGCAGCTCAGTAAACTAAGTAACTGGGCTTCAATGTCTCGCTTGGTTGGCTGTCTTGGTTGGTTAGGGCTGCTCTGAAAGAGTCTGAAACCAAAGAGTTGGCAGGGCCACCCTTCCTCTAGGACTATGGGGGAATCTCTCCAGGCATCTGTCTTGGCTTCTGGCTGTGGCATGCCCTGCCCTGGATGTCACCTGGCAGCCTCCTCTCTGCTGTGCCCAAGCTTCCTCTTCTTAGAAGGCCAGCCCTCGGGTTGAGCCCAGCCTGCTCCAGCATGACCTGACTTCAATTTGCCATTTTCCCATTGCTAACAGCCCTGTCTCTAAATAAGGACACCAGGACCGAGGTCAGAACTTGAGAATAACTTTTTGGGAGAGTCCATCCAGAACGGAGGCCAGGATAGTTATGGCGCAGTTTACTGCAACCTCAGAAGGGGCATCTGCAAAGCCCCCAGCAAGCCCCCTACGCACAGTAGGTGCTCAGTGAGCCTGAGCGGCATTTACTGAACACTTACTATATTGCAGACAGCGTTCCAGGCATCATCCATGTATCAGCTCATTTCATCCTTACGACAGTCCTCCCAGGTTGGTGTTACTGACGTACATTTCATAGAGGAGGAAGAGGAGGCTAAGAGAGGCGGCAAGCGGCAGTGCATGGAGCTGCACCCAGGCTCTGTGCCCCCAGAGCCCACCCTTTCAAGCCCACTGCTGCACTAATTCTTAGTATAACTACTAGCTAGTAATGCTAGTAATGCAAGTAATGCAACCTGAGATGTCCAGATACACTTTGTTTTAGATGCATTCAGAGTATTAAAATTCAAAGGAAAAAGGACAAAACCTGCTATTTGGTTAAATCGAGCTTATTATTTTGCTAGTGAGCTAACTCTAAACTGCCCAGTGGATTCAACGTGAGCATGATTTAGACTTTTGCTGCCTAACCCGGAGCCCCAAGGAGGGAAGGCGCAGTGCAGCAGATCTTGGCTCACTTTAGAGTAAAACTTTCTTATGGTCAAAAACGTTCAGCCAGAAAGCAGGCTGCTGGAGCAATTTCTCAACCACTAGGAGCATTCCAGCTGACACTAGACACCCTGGTCCTGCTGCTGGGGGGTGGGGCGTGGTGGTTTATGCATCGAGCAGTGGTTAGGACATTTAAGGTCCCGCCAAACCTCTGAGATTAATGGCCAGATAAGTTGACCTTTGTCACCCTAGGGCTGGAAACTATTACCCACCCACCAGGGCGATGGTGCCTCCCTGGCCCTTTGTGGTGCTGCCATGGAGATGAGAAACGCTTCTGCTGAAGCCCCAGGTGCTGCGCTGGGCGCCTTGGGGTGGCGGTTCTGGTGTGACCCCGACATCTCCTCTTACTCTGGGCAAGGACCTCTGGGGCGGCTGAGAGGGGCTCACCTGTCCCTGCCGGCAGTGGGGGCTCCGGGAGCAGAGCTGCACGCCTTTCTCTTCCCGGCTCGCTGTCTCTCTAAACCCCGAGCCCGTAGGTAGTGCCGACCAGTTCCCACCCATCAGGATGCGGGATCTGCTCCAAAATAACCTCTCCTGAATTTGGGTTATGAGCTATGAGAATGACTAATTTGAAATAAAGGGCATTTTGTGGTGAGGAAAGGCTGCCAGTTCGCGACTCCAATTGTGGGCTCCTAAAGACATGCAGGCATCTAATGAAAGCACCGGAAGCATTGTTTCTCAAACTGTTTTCCCTGAATCCCGTGCAGTTGTGGTCATTTCATAACAACTGCTGCTGTGGCACCAGTTGCCTTTAGCCAACATCAGACATGCTTTCCGCCCTCCCCAAGAGGGAGGCTCACACTTCCAGACATGGCCGTGGCCAATTACTCGACTGAATTAATAAGGCCTGCAAGGATACTGCACAGACGATTAATTTCTGTAATCCTCTAGAAAGTGGGGACCAGGTCCATCGTCTTCAAACCTCCTGATTCCGCCTCTGACGCCCCCCCAGAAGTTAGAGGATGGTGTCCCTCCTGCTTAACCAAAACTGAGACCTCGCTTTCCGCCTGACGCAGCCTCCTCCGGCCTCCCAGGGCTGCGCTGTTCCTGAGGCTCCAGCTCTGAGAAACCCAGGCCCCTCTCCTGCTCCTGGCCGAGCCTCAGCCCACCTTCCTCACCATCGAAAGGGTAACTGCAGTCCAGAGCAGGCAGAGAGCAAATACAAGCGCGGAGCCTGATATTCCCTCTCTTCTCCTTCTCCAGCTCCTGTGAGTGGGAGAAACACCTCGTCTGCCCAGGGACACGCTGGTGGGAGAGGTGTGCAGGGTCTCCTGGCTTCCCTCGGAGAGCAACAAGGAACGTGGCCACTCACAGGTCATGCCTGCTTGTCCAGATGCCCTCACCGGGTGGCTTCCTGCTTAGAGAGATTCCCCAGGCCGAGGCCTGGGACAAACCTAACACCTCTGCGGTGTGGTCCTAGCAGCAGCCATTGTCATCCCACATGCTCATGCAACACCAGACACTTCTCACGTTATCTGGGGAGACCTTTCACTTACTCCAGGGTCTTCCAGGCTCTGAGGCGGGCAGATCTGGGACGTTTTCATCAGCCCAAGGCAAAATGAGAAAAAGAACAGTGTCTAAGAGAGCCTTTCCTGGTTCCCCCACCCATAAGTCCCCTGTTACCCCACTTCTTGTCTTCCTTAACACATGCCTAAACTATTCACTGCACAGGCATGCGTTTGTTCATTTAACACCTTTCTCCCTGAAAGCTGCCCTTCCCGTGGCGGGAGCCCATGTTTGTTCACCACCGAATGTCCAGCAAGAAGGAGGTTTTCCAAGTGCTTCGCGGTGGTTTGGCACAGCAGGTCCCTGTCATCAGAGCCGATGATAGGGAGCCCACTTTACAAGGGGCCCAGCGGGCTGCCAGCCCCACCCCAAGGCAGGCACAGGGCCCTGTGGATGCGAGAGGCACAGTCGGCGTTTTCAGAATGAATAGATGAATGCAGTACGTTCTTTATGAAGCTAAGTTATGCCAATTTAAAGAACTGAACGTTATTCTAAGAGTCAATCCTTCTGTTGTCAAAATCCCCTTTCTTTTAAGAAATGATGCTGATAGTCAATAGGAGGGTGTTTTGTTTTGTTTTCTTTGAACATCTATTTTTAGCAGAATTAAACATTGTCCAACTATCTTGGCCCCCAATTATTTTCATGTGTTGAAAGTGCACCAAATGTGGAATTCAAGGAGCCGCTGCTCTACATGATCTTTTATTATTGTTACCATTATTATTAATAATAATTCACATACCATAAAATTCATGCTGTTAAAGTGTGCAATTCAGCAGTGTTGGCATAGTCTCAGAGTTCTGCAGCCATCACCACTATCTAATTCCAGATCATTTTCATCCTCTCCCGAAAGAAATTCCCTATCCTTTAACAGTCACCCCGACTCTCTCCCCTCATCAGCCCTGGGCAGCCACTCATCCACTTTCTGTATCTGTATAGATTTGCCTGTTCTGGACATTTCCTATACATGGGTTTTTGCTTCTTTCACTTGGTATAATGTTTTTAAGCTTCATCCATGCTGTAGCATGCATCAGTGCTTCATTCCTTTTTGCAAGTGGACCGTATTTTGTTTCTCCAGTCATCAGCTGAGGGTCTTTTGGGTTGTTTCCACTTTCTATTAGGACTCATGCTACTAGGAACATTGCTGTACAAGTTCCCGTATAGACATATGTTTTCAGTCTTCTTGACCATACACCTCAGGCTGGAATTCCTGTGTCCTAAGGCAGCTCTATGTCTAACTATTTGAACAACTGCCAAACCGTCTCTCAAAGTGGCTGCACCGTTTTCCATTCCCACCAACCATATATGAAAGTTCCAGTTTCTCCACATCCTCGCCAATACTTGTTACTGACCATCTCTGCTGGGCCTTGCAGTGGGCATGAAGTGGGCTCTCAACCCAGTTTTGATATCCAGCTCCCTAATGACTACAGATGTTGAACATGTTTTAAACATTTACTTTAGAGAAGATCTTTTATGTATCTTCTTTAGAGAAAGATTATTCAAATCCTTTGCCCATTTTTAACTCAGTAATTTGTCTTATTGTTGAATCATACAAATTTATAAATTCTGGATATAATTCCCTTATCAAATGTATTTTCTCCCATTCTAAGTGCTGTCTTTTAACTTTCTTGATAATGTCCTTTGATGAACAAAAGGTTTAAATTTTAATGAAGTCCAATTTGTCTATTTTTTCCTTTGTCGCTTGCGTTTTTAATGTCAAATCTAAGAAATCATTGCCTAATCCAAGGCCACAAAGATTCATGCTTATGTTTTCATCTTAAAATTTTATAATGTTAGCTCTTACATCTAAGTCTCTGATTCATTTTAAAATAATCAGTGAGTAGGATCCCCACTGTAATCATTTACAAGAAGATATCCAGTTGTCCCAGTATTGTGTTTTAAAGACGTTATCCTTCCCCGTTGAGCCATCTCGGCATTCTCCCCAAAATTCAGTAGACCATAAATGTGCGTGTCTTTCTGGACTCTCTAGTCTATTTCTCTGACCTATGTGTCTATCCTTAGGCTACTATCACACAGGCTTGATTGCTGCAGTTTTTTTTTAATGCAGCTTTATTGAGATAATGTTCATACATCATACAAACCACCCAAAGAATACAATCACTGGCTCACAGAATCATGACATAGTTGTGCAAACATTCTCATGCTCAATTTTAGAATATTTTCATTACTCCAGAAAAGAAAAGAAAAGAAATTCTCCATACTCCTTGCCCTTCCCTATTGATATTGCAGCTTTTTGTAGTTTTGAAATTGAGAAGTGTGAGTTTTCTGACTTTGTTCTTTTACAAGATTGGTTTATTTCTTCTGGGACCTTTGCATTTCCTTATGAATTTTAGTACCATCTTGTCAATTTCTGCCCTATGCTATCTTACTGAGGCCTCACCACAATCCTGAATGTCACTGGGCAGTGATGATGATTCCTTCTAATGACTTCCAGGGCTACGTGTGTTGGAACCTGATCGGAATCTTGGGCCCACTTGGAGACCAGATCTTCCTCTGGCAGCACTCACAGAAAGGCAGGAGAAGCCTGAGTGGATGGAGTCCCCTACGGATGCTCTGGGGCTCTTCACCCTGGACTCCACTTCTTATAGGCCTCAGGCCCCAACTTCTCCAGGGTTCCTCTGCCCAAGGACAAATACCAGTGATTGCCAAAAACGTTGCCACCTGGGAGCCCAGGCTCATGGTGGGTGCCCATTGTGGCCATAAACTCGTGACTGCAAACACTACCTAAATCCCCAAACTTGACAATCCCCTCCCTCCTTCCAAAAGAAGAGTGTGTATCTGTGGTGCCCCAAACTGCAGACCTCACCTCTCCACTGCAGCCTGGGACTTAGTTCACTCTTCCAGCTCCCAGCATCCCCTTGACTCAGCCCAGCTCAGAGAACACAAATCCTCTCCCAGCTTCTCCATCGGATCCATCAGAGTGTGGTTGGATCAGCCTCAGTCCAGGCTCCCTCCCCATTGAGGGCCACAGGTGACTGTGACTGCAGCTGAGTGGTTGTTGAGTAGGGCAGCAGTGGGGAGATGGGGCAAGACCGGGGGCATTCCTGGGAGGCACTAACAAGGACTGCTAGATCACCAGGAGTAAGTGGGTTGTGGATTTTGGAAAAGAGAAGAAAGCATGAAGAAAGTGTCCTGTAACTCATAGAAGATGCCCATTTACCCCTTATTTGGGGCCACAACCTGTGGTAAGAAATAGGTAAATATGGACTCAGCATTGCCCTCGTGGAGCATCCACCATTTTAAAAATTAACACAAATCATCTCTACGTTCTATTGTATTGCACTAAGCGTGGTACAGAAGAAGTTCAGATGCTATCAGAGCATATGCGGTAGGTGTTGCAGTCATGTTAGTCCAATAGCTGTTCCCACCCCCTTTTCTCTCACTGCCTTCAATAGTGGAGGCTAGAAAGGCAGATGCTTTCTCAGTCTCCCTTGTAGCTAGGAGTGACAATAAGATGCAATCTTGGCCAACAGAATGTAAAAGGAAGACTGCTGGGAGATCTTTGGGGAGGCTTTTATTTCCTGTTAAAAAGGACATCACCATTTGGCATTTCATTTACTCCTTTTCATTGTCTTAAACATGGATGTGATGCCTGAAGCTGTGACAACCACTTTGTGACGATGAAGAAACAAGCATGGAAATGAAAAGACTGCAGGTTAAGTGTGGTGGAATGAAAAGGTGAAAGAGCCCAGAGTTTCTCATGGTGTCTTTAAACAGACAAACCCAATCAGCAATCACCAATGTCCAGAATTCATTTAACTGACCCCAAAGTCTAGTGAAAGGGATCAGAGATGGTGTCATCTGTGGGTCCCTCAGCATTCTGTGCAGTTGTTGGTACATGGCAGGAATTCGGTGAATATATGTTCAACTAACTAGTAGTTCCCTTCACCTCACACAGTGCCCAGTACTCAAAACAAAAACCAACTGAGTTGTCTAATGAGGCACTGAGAGTGAGGATCTGCCCAAATTAACTGGAGATTATTTGCAGAAATGGCAGCAAAACCCTTTCCTTTACCCTGATTGCCCTTTCAAAGCTGTCTCCTTCTCTGGGCTCTGGCAAAAGAGGTCAATCTTAATATTCAGCTGTGTCCTTTTAAGGTCCCAGAATGTTTTGCTTCCTTCTAAGAGAATTCAAGATACAGGTATGAGGAAAGAAAATAATGAATTCACACAATGTCAGAGTTCAAGGATATCCTAAAACCCACCCAGGGTGGAAATAAAAATTGGTGCAACCAACCTTGTGGAACCATTTGGCAGCCTCCAATAAAGCAAATGCATTAGCAGTGCCAGCCACCCGCCTGTGGGTGTACTCCCCAGAGAAACACGATGTGTGGATGGGCACAGACAACAAGTCTGTGGCAGTTCATTGGCACAAGTGTCATAAAAGCACACATGGTGGAAACACCCTAAATATCTTTTCATAAGGGAACGTGTCAATGGCTTGTGATCTGGTGATGCAATGGATTCTACACTAAAGTGAAACAAATGTGTTGACATACAAGTGGGAACATGGGTACATCTCCATGTTCATGGATTGCAAGACTAAATATTATTGACGGCAATTTTACACAAAATGATTTACAGATTCAGTGCAATCCCAATAAAAAATTCCAGTAGCCTTCTTTGTAGAAATGGGAAAGTCAATCATCAAATTTATATGGTATAGGGTGGGCCACAGTTGCTCAGCAGGCAGAGTTCTTGCCTGCTATGATGGAGACCCAGGTTTGATTCTTGGTACTTGCCCATGCAAAAAAAAAATACATATATATGGAAGGGTTTTGAACAGACATCTTGAAAAAGAAGAACGAAGTTGGAGGATTCACACTTTCTGGTTTTAAAACTTATTACAAAGTTACAGTAATCAAAACAACATGGTACTGGCACAAGGACAGAAAATGGATCAATGGCTGTGGATCAATGGATCAATTGATTAATGGATCAATTGAGAGTTCAGAAATAAACCCTTATGTCTATGGTCAATTGATTTTGACAAGGATGCCAAGTCCACTCAGTCTCTTCCACAAATGGGGCAGGGGAAACTGGATGTCCATATGCAAAAGAATGAAGGTGGACCCTTATCTCATATCATATACAAAAACAAAGTCGGAATGGATAGAAGATCTAAATATAAGAACCAGAAATATAAAACTCCTAGAAGAAAATGTAGGGAAGCATCTTCAGGACCTTGAACTAGGCAATGGTTTCTTAAATTTTTACACCAAAGCACGAGCAACAAAAGAAAAATTAATGAATGGGACCTCATCAAAATTAAAAACTTGTGCATCAAAAGACTTTATCATGAAAGTAAAAAAGGGAAACTACAGAATAAGAGAAAATATTTGGAAACCAAATGTCCAATAGCAGTTTAATATCCAGAATATGTAATGAAATCCTACAACTCAACAACAGAAAGACAAACAATCGAATAAAAAAGGGGCAAAAGACTTGAATGGCCATTTCTCCAAAGAAGTTATACAAATGGCCCAAACAACACATGAAATTGTGTTTAATATCATTTGCCATTAGAGAAAGGCAAATCAAAAGCACAGTGAGATACCATTTCACACTGTTAGAATGGCTACTTTTCAAAAAAATGGGAATAGCAAGTGTTGGAGAGGATATTGAGAAATAGAAACACTCTTTCACTGTTGGTGGGAATGTAAAATGGTGCATCTGCTGTGGAAGACAGTTTTGTGCTCCTCAGAAAGCTAAGCATGGGATCACCATATGACCTGGCAATCCCAGGTACACACCCAAAAGAAGTGAAAGCAGGGACTCAGATATTTGCACACTGATGTTCATAGCAGTGTTAACTCACATTTACTAAGAGATGGAAGCAACCCACATGCCCATCAACCGATGAATGTGTAAACAAAAAGTGATACATACATACATACAGTGGAGCATTATTCACTATAAAAAGGAATGAAATTCTGATACATCATGTGGATGAAATAAGCAGAACACAAAAGAAAAAATATTGTATGATCTCCTTGATATGAGATAATTAGAATAAGCCAATTCATGGAGTCGGAAGCTAGAATGTAGGTTAGCGCAGGCCAGGGAGGGTCCAGGGAATGGTTCAGAATTTCTATTTGGGGTGATGGAAAAGTTTTCACAGAAGATAGTAGTGGTGGTAGCACAACATTTTGAACTTAATTAGCAGCACTAAATTACATTTTTGAATGTGGTTAAAAGAGGAAATGTTTAAGTTGTATATGTTACTAGAATAAAAACCAATAATAATAATAAACTCGTACTACTGAGAGAAAAAAGCAAGCTTCAGAAAGACACCAAAGAAGCTGACAGTCAGTTCCAGCCTCACGTGGAAGATGGAGGGACTTGGCACAAAGAAGCTTCTAGGCTTGCCTGCAGCCTCCCACCATCTCAGAGCAGAGCAAGCCGGCTCCCTCCCGGCCTAGAGCTCTCCCCACCACGTCGCGTTGGTCTTCAGCAGCCACAGCCATCCTTTCTGCCACTACCAGTGTTCCTACGTAGTATGACTGTTCCGGTTACTATTACTTTCTTCCGTAGCTGCCCATTGCACTCCCCACCCGCCCCATCTGTCTAGTCTTAGCTGAGACTTTTACTCTGCATCTCTCCCCTAATCCCTAGGATGGGTCTTTCCTTAGTCACTTAGGTATGCCTGCAAGACACTGTGCCTTCTCCCAAGGGCTGTTTTCATGCATATTCAGTCTACAAGCATTTATTGAGTACCTACCAGGTGCCAGATGCTATACCAGCACTGAAGATTCAAAAATAATGAAAGTGTGGTCTGAGCTCTGCAGACATTTGGGGTTTAGCAGTGAATAGATGTAAAGCCTTTAGCCTATGCCAGGCACTGTTCTAAGTGCTGCAATTAATTCACTTAATCCTCAAACACTATCAGCCCCATTTCCAGATAAAGAAACTGAGGCAGAGAGGTTGAGGTAAACTCCCTAAGGTCACACAGCTTGAAGTGGTGGAGCTGGGATTTGAACTCAGGGAGTCTAGCTCCAGAGTCTGTGTGTTTAGCCATAACATAATATCCCAAAATACGTAAGCAGACAAAGACAGAGTCCTTGTAAGTGCTGTGAGACCAAAGCTCAGGGGGCTGTTTGAGCCCAAAGAAAGCTCATAACCCTCTGTGGGAGGAGACTAATCAGGGAAGGCTTCCTGGAGGAAGGTACCTCTAACCTGAGTCGTGAGGATGGTTATGACGTAGCAAGGGGAAGCTGGAGAGATATCCTCCACGTAAAGGAATAGTCACATGCGAAGGCCCAGGGTACAAGGAAATAAGCACATTCAGGGGATTGTGAGATGTTTGTAAGGCAGGGCCAGAAGGACCAAGGAAGGGAACTGGTGGCAATTGGGTAGAAAGTCAACATGCAATGGGCCTGTTTCAAAATCTTTGCCCCTTCTTGAGAAGGTAGCATAAAATAGTCGAGAGGCCAAGTGCTCAGTTCTTGGAGCTGGGGACTGCGTGGGTTAGAATCTCAGCCCCAAAGCTTCTTAGCTGTATGTACCTGGATCTCACCGTGTCTCATTCCTCATCTGTAAAATGGGGGTGACTATGTGCCTGCCTCATGGGGAAGGGGTTGGGGTGTGAATTGAAAGAGGTAATACAAGTAAAGCTCTCAGAACTGTGCTTGGGACAGGCTAAGAGCGCCCGATCATTATTGTTATGTTACTACTATTGTTATTATTATCTGGCTTCATTCATTCCTTTAGAACCTCTTGGGTGCCAAGGCCAGATGATTGGAGGATTAGTGAACTCTGGGGGCAAGTCCTGACTCCTGCCTGGAGTTGTTCTCGCCAGAATGAGCCCAAGGCGAGTGAGGGGAGGGGCGCGCATCCAGCCTGCCGCTGGGAGCAGGGCGGAACTGCCCGCATGTCCCTGCTCGATGGCAAACTCACCACTGAAAGACAAGGACGTCTGTTGACAACAAGCACGACAGAGCCAGGCACATTAACAGTTGACTTTGAGAAGGGGAGACAAGGGCGTGGGCTGGGGTGCAGAGACGATGCGGCCTTGGAGCGCCCTGTGGGCGCACGGTCAGTGGGCAGCTGCGCCCTAGGGGCCTCTGGAGGCAGGTGGCCCAATAGTGATGGCCACAACATATGGGTCAGGGATACTGTGGACATTTCTAGAGTGTTGTACTTTTCATGGGCACTTACCTCTACAGGTTCATGGCCTTTCGGTCCCTATTTGATGGATTTGTAATCTGAGGGCCAGCTATGTGACCTGCTCAGGGGTGAGCTGGAACCACAGACAGAACCTCCAGCCTGAGGCCGAAGACCCCTCCTGCAAACATATCCCCCGTCTCTGTGTTTGCTCCCAAAGTCGGACAAGAGTCAGGCAGGTGTGGACGTGCTGCCGAAGCAGGCTGCCGAGGCCAGGTGGCTCCGTGAGGCGTGAGGCTATGGGGACTCCTCTCTGGGGACCCCTAGACTGAGGAGGAAGGGTCCCCACCTTGGGGCTCCACCCACGGGGGCTCCCCTAGCCCAGGAACCCCAGACTGTGGAGTAGGATGGATCAGTGACATGTCAAGGATATTGTTAAGACAAGCATAGGCTTGTAACTTTTTATTGTGTGGCGAGCCTAGAAAACAAGTGCTGTGTTCTGGAAGTTACTCTTGTGCATTATATGATGTCCCTTTTTAGTTTCCATGTCTTAGAACAGCTAGAAGGGAATACCTGAAACTGTTGGACTGTGTCCAGTGGCCTTGATCTTGGAGATGATTGTCTAACAATACCGCTTTTATGCTATGGCCATGTGATTGTGAAAACTGTGTGACTGAATTCCCTTTATCCAGTGTAGGGACAGATAAGTAAGAAAATAAAGACAAAAAAATAATTCTAGAAGAGGGTAAGGGGTATAGGGTGTTCTGGGTATTCTTTTTTTATTTTTATTTATATTCTTTATTTTTTCTTTAGAGTAATGAAAGTGTTAAAAAAAAAACTGATTGTAGTGATGAATGCACAACTATTAGATGACACTGCGAACCACTGATTGTACACATTGAATGATTATATGGTATATGAATATATCTCAACAAAATTGCATTTTAAAAAGCAGATAATGTGAAAAACTCTACCACATAACATCACAAAGAAAGCAGAACTTCCTACTCTTTAAATACTAAATGTATGAATAGCTCAATATCAGATTCAGGACATTTCCTGTAAGACAGTGAGGGGAACGCCTGATAGCCACACACCCCTTCAGGCTTGTACATATGAGTGTGGGCTGCACAATGCCAGAGTTTGGGTGCCGTTCACAAGAACTGTCCTGATTTGCCCTTATTTTCTCATTCCCCACAGATGAGCAGACATTTTTTAGGAAGCAGACTGGCAGATCAGAGTCCCTCTAGCACATCAATTCTGTAATTTGCAGTGCTCCAAGGGCAAAAATCATCTTGTCCGGAAGCTTCAGGTGGTGCTGTGAGGATAATAAGGGGACCCACGATCTCTTCTCCAGGGCCGCTCACCCTAGGAGAGCACCGCCTTAGTTCGCTTTTACGCAATAGCCTTCCATGCAAACATTTGCTGAAGAAGGTGTTTTATCGTGAACAAAGGATGGGAGACGCTGATTCAGTCCACGTGTCTCATTTTACAGGGAGGTGAAACAAAGTCCCTGAGAAGTCATACGACTTGGCAAGACCATGGCTGTGTGGCAAAACCTGACTGGCTTGTGGCTGGGAAGGCCCGGGTCCCCTGTTAGGTTCCTAGGGCTACCATGACAAACCACCACCAGCCGGTGGCTTCCACCAGCAGAAACGAATGCTTTCACAGTCTGCAGCTGCAAGTACAACAGTAGGGCATGGGCAGGCTCATGCTCTCTCCAGAGATTCTAGGGAACATCCTTCCTTGTCTCTGCCAGCTTCTGGAGGTTCCCAGGCATCCTTGGTGCCCCTTGGCTCACAAGACACACCACTGCCATCTCTGCCTCCACCTCACAGCGCCGTCTTCCCTCTGCAGGACCCCAGTCTTGCCGGATTGGGACTCACCCTTCCCCAGCATGACTTCATCCCAACTTGATCACTTCTGCAGCAACCCGATTTCCAAATAAGGTCACACCTCCTGGTACCAGAGGTGGGAACTTGACCTTATTTTGGGGAGAGGGCGCAGTTCAACACAAAACAGGTAGTAAGGGCTGCTCATCAGTCCAACCCCTTCCTACGCGCACTTCAGCTCCTCAGAATCTCAGGACCCTGGGGGACTGCTTCCTCCCGGACACCTCTCTAAGCTTCTTCGCAAAGGAAAGCCTCAAGAAAACACTAAGATACAGAAACAGAGCCTGTCTGGACTCAGCCTTAATTTTAGGTCACAAGTGCTTATTTATTCCCTACTTTCTACTAGGTTCTGAGCTCAGTGGTAAGGCCTCGTTTAAAAACGTCAAAGGGCTATCTGTGCATCTCGATGATTTAACGTTTCCAGATACTCAGAGATCAACTCTTTTTTCAGTACTATTTCTCAGATCTGCAGGACAAATTTCCAGGAGACTTGTGGTAATATTGTGTCAGCGAACCTAATGTGTGACCTCCGTTTATCTACAGCCTTTGCCCGGTAACTTAAAGTTCACTTCCATCCTCAATATTGGCTCAGCTACATGACTTGCTGTGGCCATCGAGATGTTGGCAAACCTTATGCAAGCAAAAACCTGGCTACTAGCTCACTCTTGCTATTTGCCACTGTCAGCTAGTTTCCTGCAGGGAGAAGAGCTGAGTCACCCTACCTGAGGCCAGCGTAGATTAGGGTAGCATGGGGCAATAATTGTATGGGGTATTCCTGTACTAAAAAACTATTGGTTGTCTATCTGAAATTCAAATTTAACTGGGTACCCTATAATCTCCTTGTTGAATCTGGCAACCCTATCCTAGATCCACAGCCTCTAGGTGAGATATCAGCTGACTGCAGACACATGATGAACCCAAAGGACGTCAGCCAAGCCTGGCTCAGAGCAGCAGAGCTGCCCAGATGACCCTCAAGCTCATGAAAAAAGTAAGTGGTTGTCTGAAAACCATTAAGTTTGGATGTGGTGTAATTTGCAGCATTAGCTAACTGATGCATCTGACATATGACCTCAGATTATTCACTTTGTTAATACGAAAAGTTCCCCAGGAGGAAGTCATCAATAAAACCTGCAAGGGCAAGAACAAAACTTTTGTCAAAAACAACCCTTTGTCTGCAGATTGTTGAAAATAGATGGCAATTAATGTTTTAAAATTTTAACTTGTGTTTGAGACTAAAGCAAAAAATGTTTATTTGGTACAAACTTTATATTTTGACTAGTGCATTTTCTAATATGACTTATGTCAACAGCTTAATTGAACACCATAAATACATGGAACCTTGAGTAGGACATGAGATTTTGTTGGTTTGTCCAGAGTGATGCCCCGATAAATCACAGAGTGATTTGAACAGTGAATAAAAAAGTATTTGCAAAGTCCCCTTTGGGGAATGGTGAGAAAGGGAGAAAATTCAACTTCCCCAAGTTGAATTCTTGATATTCTCACAAGCAGTACAGACAACCAAAACAATAGGCTGAGCCCCCAATCTTGGTGTTTGTTCATATGAAACTTAACCCCACAAAGGATGGGTCAAGCCTACTTAAAATTAGTCCTAAGGGCCACCCCCAAGAGAACCTCTTTTGTTGTTCAGATGTGGCCTCTCTCTCCAGCCAACACAACAAGCAAACTCACCACCCTCCCTCTGTCTACATGGGACATGACTCCCAGGGGTGTGGACCTTCCTGGCAATGTGGGACAGAAATCCTAGAATGAGCTGAGACTCAGCATCAAGGGATTGAGAAAAACCCTAGAATGACTTGAGACTCAGTATCAAGGGATTGAGGAAAACTTCTTGACCAAAAGGGGGAAGAGCAAAATGAGACAAAATAAAGTGTCAATGGCTGAGAGATTCCAAACAGAGTTGAGAGGTTATCCTGGAGGTTATTCTCACACACTAAGTAGATATCACCTTGTTAGTCAAGATGTAATGGAGAGGCTGGAGGGAACTGCCTGAAAATGTAGAGCTGTGTTCCAGTAGCCATGTTTCTTGAAGATGATTGTATAACGATATAGCTTTCACAATATGACTGTGTGATTGTGAAAACCCTGTGTCTAATGCTCCTTTAATCTACCTTATCAACAGATGAGTAAAACATATGGAATAAAAATAAATAATAGGGGGAACAAATGTTAAAATAAATTTAGATTGAAATGCTAGAGATCAATGAAAGGGAGGGGTAAGTAGTATAGTATGTACAAATCTTTTTCTGTTGTCTTTTTATTTCTTTTTCTGAATGATACAAATGTTCTAAGAAATTATCATGATGATGAATATGTAACTATGTGATGATATTGTGAATTACTGATTATATATGTAGAATGGAATGAACATTAAGTTAAGAATGTTTGTGTTTGTTGCCATATTTCTAAAGAAAAATTTAAAAATTAATTTAAAAAACATGAAAACAAAAACAAAACAACCCTTTGTTCATTGTGGATTTCTGAAATCTCTGACAGTATGTCATGGTTTGCTTCACCACTCCCTAGTTCCTTGAGATGTGTAATAGACATGGCCTGTGTGCTCATGAGTGTGAGTGTGTGCTCCCACATACACAAATCTGAAGATATTAGAGATGTCATCTTTTAGAAATGATTGGTCAGAACTACAGTTTTGAGAGGTGAACAGTCATGGTCAACCACTCCGATAAGCCAAAATGTTAAAGGTGGATGCTAAAGGCTTCTAGCACCTGGGGGAGAAAGGGCCATTGACCCTGAAAGGAGCTCTGAGGGCAATAACTTCAGAAAGAATGAAAAGTATGTAAGCTTGACCAGCTGGCCCTCACACCTCCCTTCCCTTCTCCTTTCCTCCCTCTCTCTCTTCCTTCTTTCCCTCCTTTCTTCCTTCAGCCCTTCTTTCCTTACGTTTTTCTTTTTTTAAGTGTCAGAAGAAATATATGAGAACATTTTCATTGTAAAAACTTCCAGTAATTCCAATACATGGAGCAAGAAGCATAAAAGTCCCTCTTACACATTTCCCTCCCTCCAAAGAGGCCGAATCCAACTGATCATCGCATGTTCTTTCAGTTCTTTTTCTAAGCCCTTAAACATACTCAAACCTGTACATAGCCATGAAGGAGATGATAATATAAACATGTTTTGCAAGTTGCTTTTTTCTCTTAAAATGTTTCCTAGCCATATTTCCATGCAATGCTTTACTTTTCGAGTGACTGGAAAGTTTGTCCTGGACTTGCTTTGAATTGCTGAACCATTTTCCCTCTGATGGGCATTTAGGTTGTTTCCATTTTTCAATGCTAAGAAAAAGTTTCCAATTAATATCCTTGAATTAATATGTTTGTGCAAAGAATGAATCTTTATGTGGGATGTATTTAAATAAGTAGAACTTTGGGACAAATGCACATTCTAAATTTTGATAGCTATTGTCAAGTTTGCTTTAAAAGATCTTCACCAACTCATCCCTCATTGTGTCCTGTCCATAGTCTCCCAAACCCAGGATTATCAATCCTCAGTCTTTGTCAATCTTGCAGGTGACAAACGTTAGCTTCTTTTCATTTGAGCTTCCCTAAAAATTGGAAGAATTGAGTATTTTTCATGTCTTAATTAGCCAGATGGGTCTCTTCTGTCACGTGGCTGTTCACCCTCTGTACCCACTTTTCTATTGAACTGCTCAGATTTCTCAGTCACACAAAGTCCCTTACATATCCTGGATGTTGGAAATATTTGGGAATCATGTGTCTCAGTAATTTGGTTGTCTTCAAATTTAAATAAATTTGTGCATTTTGCATATGCTATTAATTTTTTTCACTTTTTAAATAGACTTTTAAATTTAGAACAGTTTTAGATTTACAGAAAAACTGGGAAGATGGTACAAAGAGCTCCCACATACCCTCAATTATCTTACATAATACGGTACATGTGCTACAATCAAGGGACCAATGCAACAGTAATGATTATTATCATTGATAATAATAACCAAAGTCCATCCTGTCCTCAGATTTCCTTGGCTTTCACCTAACAGCTTTTTTCTATTCCAGGATCCCACATTGCATTTAGTCACCATGTCTCCTTAGGCTCTTTTAGATGGTGACAACTTCTCAAACTTTCCTTTGATGGCCTTATCAGCTTTGAGGAGGACTAGCTGGAGTTTTGTAGACTATATCGCAATCAGCATTTGTCTGTTTTTCTCATGATTAGGTGGGTGGTTGTCTTGGGGAGGTAAAATTCCACCCTCATCCCACCCCAGCAAGGGTGTTACCACTGCTGATGTTAATCCCGGTCCTTGCCCCAGGTAGGATTTGTCAAGTTTCCCCATTTGCTGTGAAGTTACTTGCCTCCACTCCCCCTGCACTGTGCTCTTCAGAAGGAGGTCACAATGTGCAGCCCACAGGAGAGTGGTGACCTAGCCACCCCGGAGGGCAGGGGACCTGCACAAATTATGTGTAACTCCTCTGCATGGGAGTTTTCCCATGTCTGTTTTCCCCCATTCATTTGTGTATTCAGTCTTTTATTTATATCTGTATGGACTCATAGATATTTAGTTTATACTTTTGGTTATAGTCCCACGTGACTTTACTCATTCTCTTTCTCAAATTCTTTCCAGCTTTGGCCACTGAGCACTCTTTCAGTTGGCTCCTGTTCTCTCACAATAGTGGTGCAAGTGTTGTTTCATTTTTCTTCTTTTCCTTTTTCTTTTTCTTCTTTTCTTCCTTCCCTCCCCTTCCCATCCCTTTCCTTTTCTTTTCTTTTTTATAGCACTCCCTTACTTTCTGGCACTACACAGCTCACTTTGCATATTTTCTGCCCAGACCTAGAATCAGTCATTTCTCTGAGGAGAATGGTAATTAGAAACCAAGATCTGGGCACTAGATGTGCCCATTGTTACTGGATGTCATTGCCTCTACACCCTCTAAGTGGGCAAAGCAAGGAAATATATGTGTGTATACACACTTGTGTATATACAAATATGTAAATATTTCCATTGTAAACATATGTATCCTTATTAAACTAAACATGAATTCATACTGATGTCTCCAATTCAAATTCATTGCCACATAGATCATTCTTGCTTCCTCCTCGTACTTACCTTTAAAACTTTTTCTCCAACGGCAAGACCCTGGCATCCATTTACTTAACGTTTTCAATTCCAGAATACATGCATAACAGTACGGGAATCATGAAGCCATACCCCCATGGAACACGACATCCTGAATTAGAGTGCCTATGTAAAGTTTATTTTGCCTTAATTTCACATAGTCCACTTATTTCCAAAGTTACTTAGACAAGTACCTCTTTTCTCCTGCCTTCGGGAGGTCCTTTCATACATTTGTTACATGGTTAGATTATTTGTCACATTCTGTATTCTATCCTGGGATTTACCAAACTCCTAAATGATTTTCATTAATTTGCAAACGTTAAGGCCACTTTATGTTCTGTAGGTTTTTAGCAATGCACAGAGTCATATATCTGGCATAAGGCTATTGCACATAATAGTTTCATTGCTCTAGAAAATCTCCTGTACTTCATTTATACAACCCTTTCTCCTCCCCTGAACCTTAAGCAACCGCTGAACTTTTGACCATTGCTGCAGTTTTGACTGGAATCATATAGCATGTAACCTTTTCAAACTAACTTCTTTCACTTAATGATAAACATTTAAGATTTCCATGTCCTTTTGTAACTTAATAGCTCATTTCTTTTTTTTTTCTTTGTGTGTTGTATGGTGGGGCCACATTTCATATTTTCTCATGTGAGTAGCCCGTTATTGCAGCACCATTTGTTGAATTTTGTTTGTTTGTTTTGCTTGCTTGTTCTTTGGGTTCTTGGGAAATGCATGGACCAGGAATTGAACCCAGGTCTCCCGCATGGCAGGTGAGAATTCTACCATTGAACTACCCTTGAACACCCAGCTCATTTCTTTTTATCACTGAATAATATTCCATTGTATAGCTCTACCCTTGTTTGCTTATCCTTTAGCCTATTGAGGGGTATCTTGATTGCTTGATTGGGATTTTCTATGTAGACAATCATGTCATCTGTGAACAAAGACAATTGTTTCTCCCTTCCCAATACGTATAATTTTATTTCATATTTTGTCCTACTACACTAGCTACAACTTGCAATGCAGTGTTGAATGAGCATGCTGGAAGTGGAAATCCTTGCCTTGTTCCCGATCTTAGGGGAAAAGCGTTCAGTTACCACCACTGAGGATGATGTTAGCTGTAAGGCTTTATAGATGGTCTTTGTCAAACTTATGAATTCTTCTCTCTAGTCTTAGTTTAATTGATAGTTTTTATTAATGAGTATTAATGCTTTTTCTGCATAATTGATATGATCATATGATTTTTCTTCTTTAACCTATTGATGGGATGGATTGCATTAATTTGTTTTCAAGTTAAACCAGCCTTGCATATCTGAAATAAATACCATTTCACCATAGTATATAATTCTTTTGCTCTGTATTGGATTATATTTGCTAATATTTTTGGGAATTTTACATCTATGTTCATGAGAGATATTGGTATGCAGTTTTCCTCTCTTGTAATGTTCTTATTTGGTTTTGGTATTAGACTAATAATGGGCTCATAAGATGTTTTAGGAGGTTTTCCCTGTGATTCTATTTTCTGGAAGAGATTGTAGGGAATTAGTTATGTTTCTTCCTTAATGATTGGCAGAATTCACCAGTGAAACCATCTTGATCTGGTGCTTTCTATTTGGGAAGGGTATTAATTGTTGATTCAATGTATTGAATAGATATGTGCCTACTCAGATTACCTATTTCTCCCTGTTCTTAGAGGAATTGAACCATCGAATCTAAATTATCAAATTTTTGGTAATAGAATTGTTCAGAGTGCTCATTTATTATCCATTTAATGTCTTTGAAATCAGTAGTGATGTTCCTTCTTATATATCTGATACTGGTAGTTTGTGTCAGTTCTCATTTTTTCTTGGTTATTCTGTCTAAAGCTTAATATTTTTCTTAACCTTTTCAAAAAGCCAGCTTTTGGTTCCATTGATTTTTGCTATTGTTTTCCTGCTTTCTGTTTCGTGATTTCTGCTCTCATTTTTATAATTTCATTGTTTCTGCCTTCTTTAGACTTAAGTTGCTCTTCTTTATCTTATTTCTTGAGGTGGAGACTTAGACTATTGAGTTTAAATATTTCTCTTTTAAAATATATGCATTTAATGCAATACATTTCCCTCTACTTCAATTGCTAAAGCTGCTAAAATGCAATACATCAGAAATGGATTAGCTTTTACAAAGGGAATTTATTACATTACAAATTTACAGTTCTATGACTGTGAAAATGCCCAAATTAAGGCATCAACAAGATGATACCTGGACTCTGAAGAAGGGCTGCTGGCATCTGGAGCACCTCTGCCAGCTGGGAAGACACATGGCTGGCATCTGCTTGTCCTTGCTTCTGGTTTGTTGCTTTCAGTATCTAATTCCAGGATTCTCTCTTAGTTTCTCTTGGGCAAACTCTGGATTTCATCTCTTAGCTCAGCATCTCCCAGGGCATTTTCTTTTCTGTCTCCAAGCGTCTGTGCCTTCTCCAAAATGTCTCCTTCTTCAAGGACTCCAGTAAGCGGATTAAGACCCACCTTGAATGGTTGGGGTCACCTCTCCATGGAAATAACCTAATCAAAAGTCCCCAACCAACAATAGTTCTGCCCCCACAAGGTGGAATTAAAAGAACTTGACTTTTCTGGGGTACGTAACAGCTTCAAACCAACATACTCTATTTTCATTGCATTATTTTCAGAACTATTTTAGCTGTGTCCCACAAACTTTAAAGTGTATTTTGATTTTATTTAGTAGCTTTCCCTTCACCTCTGGCTTGCACTGTTATGGTAAGTGATTAAAGCCTTCATTGTTACCTTTTCTGTGGCTCATTGTTCTAACTGATCACCTCAACATCTGACTGCCAGAGACCTGGTTTTTAAGAAGAAAGTGCCATGGCATAATTAAGTGTTCACTGACCGTGCTGGCCCCATAGCCCTCTGGGTGCTGGTGTTCATTGGTGCTGCCTCACCAGTTAGCACATTAACTCCTCTCCGCTCAGCACCTAACACGCACAGCGCAATCAGGTTCAAAGCCCTTTACTGGTGAATAAGAATCAGAGATGCTGATTCAAAGGAAGGGAATTAAATATCGTGAAGCCCCCACCCTGTGAGGCGTGCATGGACTCATCCTGTCCTCACCCAATTCCCGTGAGGAGGACATTATTAGTCGCATTATCCCGCTAAGGCCACCGAGGTCAGAGAGAGGAAGTGGCGGAGGAGGTGGCATCGCAGCCCATCATGTTGTCTACTGCATTTGCAGTTCTTGTCTTGGGTTTCCAGGAGTTTTCTTCCCTCCTGAAAGGCAAAGCATGAAATTATTCAAAGGAAGCCAGAGCAAGGTGAGAGGAAATGGCATCCAAACTCCCCCCTGTGCCAACATCTTGCAGATCACACCTGGGTAAACCCTCATACAGCCCTGAGTGCCAGTGGGGGGACCGGCCCCTTGATGAGTCCTGAGACTCTACACCTCCATCTATGGACAGATGGGGTTGATAGTCTGTGGCTTTTGCAGGATATGATGAGGTCCCTGGACCCCTTTCAAGGGATAAACTGCAATCTGCACAGAGGAAAATGCAGGTAATGTCTGAAAAATCTCTGCTTAAAGCCCTCTGTTCAGAAATCATGCAAACTTAATTTCAATGTACACATAAAATTGTTGACAAGCTTGTCCTTGAGAGTCTCATATAAGGACATCCCCACAGAGTCACAGTAAAAAAGGTCTGAACGGCTACCCCCCCCCCCCTGCCCAGTGCTACTTTCAAACAGTCACCCATGTGGCTGACCTCACTGTTCTGAAACCTTTACGCCCCAGTCAGTGACACAGACTCCAGGGTACTTCAGAGAATTGAAAACCCCACTTTCAAGAAAAAAACCTGGATAATTCCTAGCTTACACTTTCTAAGAAATGAGGGTGAAATGGGACTCCTTGACCAGACTTTGTCTCTTGATGCCTACTGCGTTCCTCTCACTGTGTTGAAATACAAAGAATCGATGCATCATCTTGTCCTGAGAAGAAAGCATCTGTAATTTTAGCAGGTCTGGAGAGGATGCCTGAGAGACTCGTCAGTTCATCATTATCCCATTCCCTTCTACACCCTTCCCTGTATCACACAAGAGATGTTGGAAAGTAAATCTCCATGAATTCCTTGACAGCCAGTTCCAGGTCAGGTTTTGCTAGTAAGAGGCATTCACGTGAGGGCTGGAAGGTAGAAAAGAAGAAGGCATCTTTCTCTGGGGTTGTGCCAGGCAGGCTCAAGGGCACAGATAGCAGACAGGGGGTTTTACCAGGCGCTCTCAGGTTTACTCCTGAAAACCATCCAGGTAAGCACGGAAGGCAGCCAAGACCAGCTGCAGAGATGTCCCCACTGTTCTCCTCCCTGATTTACGGGGACCCCGCAGTGCATTCTGTGATCTTTCCTGGACAGTGCTCGCAATGACTGAGTAAGTCTCTGATTGCTTGTGTTCAGTCCCTTTCTGCTCAGAACACCCAGCAGGATTTTCTCTTCTCCTGACTCTTTCAGTGTTTAGTACAGGAATGGATCCAAGAAATAGGGTTTCTGATGCAGGTTAGGTTTGAAGGTGGTAATGGCCTCTCCTCTAGTGGAAAATCAAATATTGAGAGGGCTTAGCTAATATTGGCTGTTAGATAAGGCATGACAAGAAATAATTGAGCTCAGGCTTATAATCTGTAATGAAAAGGAATAAAGAAAGTCCATAAATGTGGAAACTTGAAGGATCAGAAAAGATCATTGATTCTAGACTTTGAATAGAAAATATGGTAGGGAAACTCTCCAAACTAAGGCCAACCCTTGTACAAATACCAGATTAAAAATGTGGCCTTCACACATAACCAAAATAGCCTCCAAGTACTGTGAAGTTGAGAGAGGAAAGGCCTAAGGGGGAGCACACCAGTCAGGGGTCTCCGTAGAGCAGGCCAGAGGCTGCAGATTCCAGTGAGAGTGATGCTGTGCCTTGAGTCTGAATTCCTCGGGCTGGACATTCAGGATGGGGTAGTATAGTTTTGAAGCAGAATTCCTTCAGATCCCTGGAACCCTCAGTTCTCATTCTTAACACTGATAACTGATTGGATGAGACCCATCCACGTTAAGGGGGGTGATCTTTAGTTAAAGTCAACTGATTGTAGATGCTAATCCCTTCTACAAAATACCTCTCACGATAAGTAAGCCCGAGTTTGACCAAACAACTGGACACCACAACTTAGGCAAGCCAATGCAAAAAATTAACCTTTATGGTAAGGAAGCAACAAAATTAAGTCGATTTGCAAAGTATGTCCAGGAATGAACTTTGGGTATTAATAGATTATTGATATATGAAACTGACTTGAAGCAAAGCAATAAGAAGTTTTGAGGATAGTATTACCAAGGAAACCACAAGCTAAGTTTTAAAAGATCTGCCTCTTTAAGACGTGAAACAAGCTTCCACGAGTAAGCAGCAGTCTCCAAAACTGTGCAGCGCTCCCCAGGAGGGCCACTCCCCAACACCCACTGCAGACGTGGTCATGGATAGTGATTCACAAGGAAGGACCCCCAGAGGGTGAAGCTGGGGAAACGGACAAGGTTGGGCAAATGGACAAGGTTGTTCTGATGAGAGAGCAGGACAAAAGTCTAATCTGGGAATCTCCTCATCCGCCAGAGCAAGCAAACCACACTGTCTGCACCTGGGGAGCCCCCCATTGCTATGGTGGAAATGCCTTCTTTACTCCCCTTTTGTGAATGGGAGGTTTCAGAGTAGAGTTTCTGTGCCTGCCATGCTCTCGTCTATCAGGTGAAGGGACTAATTTGTCCTTTTCCCAGATCCCTAACTGATGCCAGGTGGTGCTCCAGGGGCTTTCTGTCTTTCCCACCTGTGGGCTGCAGGTGACACCCAGCGTGACCTGGGGCTTCAGGCGGTGAAGGTGCTAGTACTTCCACCAGCCTGAGTCCCTGAGTGCCCATGCGGTCAAAGCCCTCAGCTGATGGTGACATGGGTGAGAACTAAACATTTACAGAGGTAGGCTGCCTCGGCCGTGAAGTTGTTTATAAAGCCTCGACAGTTAATTATCCTTAACTACCAACTGGCTATCTCAAGCCACACAGCAACCCAGAAAAAGGCAGGCCCTACATCTGGGTCACTTGATGCTAGTCGAGCAAATTTTCTCGTCTTGAAATATGTCTTGTGCTGAGTCTAAAATGAGAGGTCAGCCGCCCCCCTCCCCAAAGCCCACCTTTATTCACTAGAATAAAGACGCAGTCCTGTTGTGTTTCAGCCGGCCGGTCCCATCCAGGTTAGCGAGCCCGATGGAGGCAGCGAGGCGTCAACCCGATTTCTCTCCCTCTCCTGTGCTGAAGGGTTTTATGAAGGACTGTAACTACACAATCACCCTCCTCCTTTACGAGCTCAGACAACATTTCCCTTTTATTACATTTACTGTCCTTGCTCGCCAAGGCACTTTACGACGGCAGAACGATCACTCAGGAATATCCTTCCGTGCTTCATAGAACTTGTCACAATATTTTTAACAGCAATTCTTCTTGTGTTTTCCCGTGAGAGCCAGGCGCCCTTCCCTGGCGCGCCGCTGGGCGCTGAGATGCGGGAACCTGCCTGCTCAGAGCAGCTGCTCCAGGCCTGGGCCCAGCCATCGGCTTCTTGCGTCATCCTGAAGCAGCTCGGAGGCTCGCGGGAGGGAGGGGAGATGCACGGCTTTATGCAAAGGCACTACTGGCGGCCTTTCTTCCCAGCGTGCATTCTGATGAGCCCATTTCACAGGTACAACAGGCGGGGAGGTGGTGGCGGTGGGTGTCTTATTTCCTGGGGCTGCGGCAAAGTCCTGCTGGCCAGGGGCTTAAAGCCACAGACGGCGTCACATCGGCTCTGCAAGCTGGAGCCCGGCACTGAAATGCAGACAGAGGCGCCCGCCATGGGCAACTCCGGCCACCCGTGGGCTCCTCCCGCCACCTGTGGGCTCCTCCCGCCACCGTGGGCTCCTCCTCAGTTGTCCCATGGCGTCTCCCTCTGTCTGCCTGTGCTGGAATCTCCTACCCCCTCCAGTGTGGCGTCACTTTAACCTAATTCTCTCTGTAATGACCTTGTCTCCCTTGTCTCCAAATTTGCCACATTTGGAGGGACAGGGGTTAGGATCACAACACACCTTTTGGAGGGACACATTCCAACACATAGCAGGCGCACTGTGCTGTGGTGCACGGACTTTAAGAGGCAGGTCCCACTGACCACCCTGGGAGCCTCTGCCAGCCCCACCCTCACCCCACCTTATTTGGTGCCTTTGTCTTTCCTTCATCTCCTCTGGCAGCCCCAGCTTGTCTCTCAAGCAATATTTATTGGTTTTGACAACGAAACGTTGATCGCCTCTGAATCCATCCCAGACAACTTACCTAAGGCCAGTCATGAAGTGAGCACTCATTCTTCATTATGCCAAAGCGATTGAGCACCTACTGTATGCCAGGCCCTGTCTTGATCAGCAGCAATGAAAGCTGATCTCAGAGAGGTTTAGTTCCATGGAAAGATTGACAAGATGCAAGCAGGCAAACAAAAAAGGAGAATGTCCCAGAGTGGGAAGAGCCATGGAAAAAATAAATGGTGATGATGCAAAGGGTGAATGGGGTGGAGGGAAAACATTAGCTAGTGGGTCAAGAAGAGACCAAAGGAGCCAGGAAAGTTCTGGGAGAAGAAAAGTCCAGGCAGAGGGAGCAGCTAAATCTTGAGGATGTGCCTGGTGTGCTGGAAGAAGGCAGGCGATGGGACAGAGACACAGCTGGGGTCTGGCTTAGGTACAAGGTGGGGCCAAGAATTCATCCTGAGAGCAAAGGGAAGTCACTGCTGGAGGGTCTGAGCAGGGGAGCACCAGGGTTTGGTTCATATCTGTAAAAGGAGAAGGAGACTATGGTAGGAGCGGCTGCATGGAACCGGGAGGGGACAGCCCCTCCAGGTGAGCGAGGGTTTGGCCAAGGGGGTAGTGGTGGGGGGAGCAGGACTGGAGCTGAGATGTGCTTTTGAGGTGGAGCTGGCAGGAGTACAGTCACGGCGTTAGTGTGATAACCCACCCCCGAAAGACGACATGACATTTTTAAAAAGCACATACTACGTCGCACGGCCCTTACATCTGTTATGCATCCTTGCATTTATAAATCATTTATTGATCCCCTATAGGTCAGGCATTAGGAAGTGGGAATTAGTGTCTGCATTTCAGTACTTGGGAAACTAAATATCAAGAAGGTGAAGGGACTTAGCCAAGGTCTCAGGACTAGGAACGGGATCCACCTCTGACTCCATAGTCTGCGCTCTTCTCCTGCACGCGACTGTGCTGCGCACGTGACCTGGGAAACGCAGCCCCTCCCTGGACTTTGTCCTTCCTGAGTGCTGCAGCTCTGCAGGCTGGTCACAGCTGGCGTTTCCTGAGCACTCACTGTGTCCTGCACTCTGTGTCCAGGCGGTGATGCACATCGTGTCGTTTAATTCTCTACAACTCTGCAAAGCAGACAAGGAAGCCGAGGCTCCGAGAGCTCAAGCAACTCACCCAAGGCCACAGAATTAACAAGTAGCAGGGTCAGGTTTTACAAACCAGGTCCCTCAGACTCTCCACTGCCATGGTTTCTGTCTCTGGTAACACACAAGTAAAACCGTGGCTGCTCTGCTCTTTACGTTTAGGGTGGTTTTTCAGAAGGCACAGCAGCTCCTCAGATTTGGACCATCGAGCAGCCGAGGTTCTCGCAACCCTGCAGCCTTGCAAGGAGGCAGCGCGGACGTGTGCTGAGACTCCTTCCTGTCCTGCCGCCATGTTTCCGGAAAGAACGCACAAGGTAGCACGGCGCTCACCTGCCCGGGGCAGCTTCCAATAAGCACGTTAAAGCACCTGAAAATGCATCCCAGCCGGATCCTTCTGGACTGACATAGGAGCGCCACCCCAGAGATGATATCGGAAACATTGCCAATAAAAGTGGTGACCCACTTTTGTAAGTGACCCAAGACTAAAACTTTTTTCTTCTCTGCCTGGAATGGCGTCCCCTTTATCTGTTGGATATAGTAATCAGATACACCCTTGATGGAATGAAAGCAGAGGTCACAAGGAACAAACTGGCACTTTACGTGCCCAGAAAATGGCTCCTTTGTATCAGGGAAATCACTGTATTTCTATAGAAGGATTTTTCTTAAAAGGACAGGCAGCTTTGTTGGAACGATGCTGATCTCAGCACTCTGAGAACGAAGGCCCTTTCAGACTGTCGACCTGCTGAAATTTGTGGGGTTCCTTTTGTTTGTAGAAGGCTGCATATATTAATGGGAGCGTGTTAAAATGGAAATTGTAATTCATAGGCAATGTTTTGATTGTCCAAAAATGTCAGACAAAATGTAAAATGGTTTCCACTTTGCATTTTGCTTATATAGTGTCAGATGTCGTATAGACATTGTGTAAAATGCCGTCCAACAGCTCTCTGGGTTCCTGAATTTTACTCTCTGCCCATAACCACATAACCACATTGATTGTCTTAGAAAAAAGCTGGCATTTTTAAACAATTGTATTCCAGATCACAGTATTAGACTTGCATTTAAAAGGGGGAAAAACTCTCAAGTTTAAATTACGTACAGGAAGAAAGGAAATATAACTTAGGTCTGTTGTGGTCTGCGATCAACTGGAGCCAGGCCAAAATCTGTGAAATCATATTGGAAAGCAGAGTGTGAAAATACAAGATGTGTTTGAGCTAAAAAACAAGATTTTGTGTCAATCGAAATGCCAGGCATGTCATGTCTCAACATGCAATGTTATCAAAAGTTAAGCAAAGTGTTTCATTTTCCCAGTGTCAATTTTAACACTTAGCAATATTTTTGGCATTGTAATTACTGTTTTCATTCCATTAAGTGTTCTGTGAGCACGAATGTTTTGCCTGCAAGTCTAATAATCACATATTTTTTATGAGCAGATGTATTGTTTCATTAAACCTGATTATTTACGACTAATAATAAAAGTTTTACCAAACCTACTAAACCCCATACTCGTGTTTCAAAGTGTTTGTTTCTCACTCCTTTAATATGTTGTGAATGAAATCAGCACATAGTCATTTTTCATAAAGCAGCTATGTTTATGGTGGGGTGAAATGAGACTTCTAAGCCCCTCTTTTAGAGACCAGGGGGACAAAAGGGGATTCCGGGATGAAGTTCTTTATTTTATTTAAATTGTAGAAAACTTTGTAATTGAATTCAGGCAAGGGAGAGCTACCAATGACCTCAGCATAATGAGGCCATCGTATTATTTCTTGAGAAATAAGGTAAAGGTTATGTTAATAGGAAAAACATGAATGCCCCGGGGGGAGGCAGATCAGGAGCTTGGAGGAAGGGTCATCCTCACCAAAGCAAGACGAACGTCATTTCAGATTCCCCTGAAGAGACCTAGCCACGGCTGAGAGGAGAAAAGCCGTGCCCTCCTTCCTTTCTATCCGCTGGACTGCAGTCAGACTTCCAGTTCCACAGTGCAGCCATTTCCCCATCAGTCCTGTGCTGCGGCTAAACCTTTCCATCTGACCCAGAGGCTCACCGTCGATCTAGGCTGGAAGGAACACGATGGCCTAGATAGGGGGGGTGTCTGTGCAGTCAGAAACACCTGGGCTTGAATTCTGGCTTCCATCACCTGACACGTGGGCTTGAACAAGTCTCCAACACCTCTGGATTTCAGTTCCCTCACCTCTAACCTGACACTAAAACAGCGCCTGGTATTTCCTCTTTCTGGGCACTCTGCTAAACTACATGTATCAGGCAGAGCTCTGTGACTAGTTCTCATCGATGTGATTGAAGGCAAGTTTTATTCCAAAGGAAACGTGATTATGAGCTGGTGTGCTTTACGCAGTTCTTTCTCTTTCCACTGCCTGTTAGCTGGATCCTTAACCTCAGAGTATGGGAGAGCAACAAATTCGAAAGAGCCTGGGCCACCAATTAGAGCCTCAGGGAAGGCCCCCATGGGAAGCCAGCTCTCCAGCTGGTTTCAGATGACCGATAAACTTCCATCAAGCCAACCCACTGGCTTCAAGTCCCCTTTCTGTCTCCAACCAGCTGTCTCTTTGAGGGAAGTCTCCTTTCTCTCTAGGACTTTATTTCCTCCCCTACCCACAGGCAGATTGGGGCAGAGCACACTTCTCACATTTCATGCAGCAGCAGCAGGACCCACTTTTCAAACAAAATTTTATGTAGAAAAACAGCATAAAAATGGAAAAGTAGAAATGTTTCTGTTGAAATAGGAGCAAGGACCAGAATCACACCCAATAGCCCACTTCAAACAGCCCCAGAGTGCCCCAGGATCCCTTGTTCTCCAGGAGCCGATTGCAGACTTGAGGCCTCGCCGTCTCTCAGGTCCTTTCGAGCTGATATTCTGTGACGTCTCTCATCTCCTTAATGTTCAGTTTCCACTCCCTGGAGCAGGCCCTGAGAGGCCAGCTCGTGGGTCTCAACTTGCAACGCTCAGTTTCACCCCTTCACTTTCTCTCACACCTAAAGAAGGGATTATTTTCCTCAAAGGAAGCAGAAAGAGATTCTTTTGCAGCCCTGAGCCAGTCCCTGTCCCCAAAGTTCTACCCACCTCCTGTTCCCATTTCGGAGGGAAGAAGTGGTTCATAATACAAACAGTTTCTAGTATTTTTAGAGTATTTGTAGTTTGAATCAGCAAGTTAAAGCCATTACTTAATCTAAGGATGTGCAAAAGGATGAGTGACAGTGAGAACAGGCCCCCTCACCTAAAGGGGTCCACAGATGCCTCTCAAAAGACAGGCCTGGGCTTGTTGACTTTTGAGGCACCTCCCTCCAGGTCCCATCACCAGCCCTAGCTCTGCCTGTGCCTCCGCTTCTTCCCGCTGCCTCAGGTCGGGTTCTCCTCTCTCTGTAGGATCTCCTTGCCTCTCAGGTCCCACTTTGCCCTGGACACTAGCTGTGCTGTGGGTGGGCTGCTTCCATGCCTGCCTGGAACGCAGCCCAAATCCAGCATCCTGGTCTTCCTTGCCCTGGACAGGCACTGAGACAGTTAGAGACCCCCAGATGCATCCTGCACACCACATATCGGGGACTCCTGCAGCTCCTTAGAGGTCTATGTTCCAGATCCCCAGCCTCTCCCCTCCCCGAGCTCGCTGGGATGCCAGGGCCCATCCCCAGCCCACCTGTCCTCGAGGACGCGCGGCTCTGCAGCTGAGAACTTGCTTGCATGCATAGTTTTGCTCATTCTCTGACCCTGAAATGAAGCCTTTGAAAGGGTTGGACAGCTTCCTCCAGTTTCCACTCTGATACCTGCAGGGAAAGCTCTCACTTGGCTCTCCCTGACCCTGTGAGCAGAACTCAGTGAAGACGCAAGTGGGAGAACAGAAGGAGAGAAGGTAAAAAGGTGGCTTTAATAAAGTGCTCTGTAGCCTCTCCTATGTGAGTCCCATTCTCATGAAAGGGAAACAGAAGCTACAAAGAGCATGTCGGTGGGTGAGTAAAACAACAGCGATGGTACCAGTAACTGCTGCATACACAGCACACACTGAGCCCCGAAGCTGCCCTGCTGCGCCAGCTGACTGTCTGACCTTCCCAGCAGAGCTGCACCCAGGCACGCTAACCCCCAGAGACACCCCTTCTTCAGGGTGTACGGTGGGACCTAGTGCAAGACAAACAAGGATCCAAATTCAGCTCTGCCAATTTTTGACCTTGGACAGGTGGCTTCCCTTCTCTGAGCCTCCGTTTCCCCACATGGAAATGGGAATAGCGGTGTCTACTGGGACGGCTGTGTGCGCTCAAGGAGACCCGCCCGTAGGCATGCGGCACAGTCCAGGATGTCACCAGGAAACACTGGCTCTTTCATTATTCATAAATTTACTTAATCCTTGAATGTTCCTGAAATTAACAGACCTAAGTGACAAGAGTAGACACAGCAAATTAAAGGCAGCTCAGCACCTCCCTGAGCTGTGTAAATCCTTTTGGTTTCTTCATCACGAGCAGCAGCTCTGGGTCTGGCCCCAGGGGAGGTGCCAGGGCTGTGCTGGTGACTGAGACGGGCTCACCCTTCTCCTCGGGAACCTGCCATCAGCAGGGAGATGGGCTGTGTTAAATGCTATGATGTAGACGCAGCAGAAGCAACTTTATGTATCTCTACATGTCAATACACACGTGCGTGCACATATACACGTGCACACACACATGCAGGAATGAACATATGATACACGCACGCATGCATACTCAAATGGACACACAAATGCACACACTCACACATGAATGCTTTTCTGCAGCTCCTTTAACTCAATCTTCATCGTATTCAGCTGGAGAGACCCATTGCCTTAGGGAGGGTGGAAATACTTGAAGCAGGAACACTAAGGAAAAAGGCCCTTACGGAATTTTTGATCTCCAAAACCGTCACCCAGAATGCAAACACACTGGAGGATGTCTGGCTAGGGAAGTCCCCACCCAAAAAAGAGAAGAAGGAGAAGAAAAAGGAGGTGGAGGAGAAGGAGAAGGTGAAGAGGGAAGATGGAAAGGCTGCCTCAGCCCTGAGAAGCACCATCCCCACTGCACCGCCTTGAGCCTCAATCACAGGATGAAGTGATGCCATAGCACACCCAGGGAGGTGACAGCAAACCCGAAAATGCCAGTTAGTGCCCCCTCCCCCACTCTGCTCGACTTAAAGCAGCAACGGTGGGGCAGCAAGAGCAGCCGGGCACTTGGACACACAGCCCCATAACGTGGTCCGACCCCCCAGGACACTGGCCTTCCCCATGCCGAGCAGCCCTATGTATGCTGTGGGGCTGGTCACTGAGGTCCTGAGTGGATGCTGGGTTGGCTGGAGGAGGAGTCCCCAGAAAGTAAGGACTTCGTGGAGTCAAATGGCAGGGGTTTAGCAGCAGACCATATCATGATGGTCAAAAGAACCAGGTAGGACTGACCATCTCCCGGGAACCCAGGACACAGCACTGGTGGCCAGTATTGGACCAAAGAGGCCATACACCTGAGGAGGCATCAGGACAGGCAGCACCCAGGACCCCCTTCTGCTGTTCAATACTGGGAAGCAAAAGCTTCTGAGTCCTGGATACCATTTAAGAAAAAGTGGGAGGTGAGAAGGGGACTCACTAAGAGAGACACTGATAGAGCATTTAGAGTCACAATTTATGTTTTGCTCCCAAAGACTGAATTTATCTGAAATAGGCTGTTTTAGACTATTTTATATCAGGAAAGATTGAGCTGCTATTCTCTCCACTATCTCCTCCCATAGGCTGTTTTAGACTATTTCATATCAGGAAAGATTGAGTTGCTATTCTCTCCACCATCTCCTCCCATGATTGCGTCCAACAGCTGGAATGAAGAAAACTCTAGGGCAGGATGAGATCGCCTACAGAGAAAAAAAAAATAAGCTGTCATTTTTGTCCATCTGAGTTACAGTGTGTAAATTTCAGTTCCACTCATAAACAACATGAACGAGACATCAAGAGAGAGAATAATGAAAAAGAGAGGTAACTAGTCATACCTAGCATGTCAGGGCTGGTCTTACTGAGATCGTGACATTAAGCCATGATCTAAAGGGCAAAGAAGAGTCAGACACATAAAGATCCTAGAAAAAAAGGATTCCAGGCCAAAAGAACAACACGTAAAATGGTCCTTAAGTAGGAAAGAGCTTGAGTGGCCAGAGATGGAGAAAGGAGGGTGACATGGCATAGAATTGGAGCTGAAAACAACTTAAGGTATTGCAAGCTCTGGTAAATAGTTTAGATGGTCTCTACAGTAGAAAGTCACTGAATGGTTTTAAGTAGGGTTATGGTAAGATCCAATCCATAATTTCTAAAAGATTTGTCTGGAAATGAGCAGATAATGTGGTAAGGTAGCAAGCGTGGAGCAGGGAAAGCCAAGATGTCTATGGCAGTAGAGAATAGGAGATGACGAGAGAGCACCTCTGGCTGAGGAAGTAGAAGAGAGGGAGAGATTCAGAAGAGTTTGTGGAATGTTCTAGAAAGGGACTGCTATGGTTTGAAGTTATATGTACCCCAGAAAATGGCAGGTTCTTTTAATCCATTTCTGTGGATGTAGACCTCTGGCAGGTGGGACCTTTGATTAGGTTATTTCAATTAAGCTATGACCCACCTTGAAAGCTGGAGTCCTTTATGAAAGGATTAAAAAGAGAGAAAAGCCCCAGAGATGTTTAGAAAGAAGGACACACAAAAGCTAGGAGAGACAGAAGCTAAAAGAAAGAAACACACAGCAACTCAGAGAGGAAGACACTGAAACCAGAAGGCAGAATCAATGAAACCCAGGAGAGATGAGAGAGGCCAGCAGGCACCAGCCATGTGCCTTTCCATGTGACAGAGGTGTCCTGGATGCTGGCAGCCTATCTTCTGAGACCAGGTATCATCCTGTCGATGCCTTGATTTGGATGCTTTCACAACCTAAGAACTGTAAGCTTGTAATTAATAAATCCCCATTGTAAAAATCAGCCCACTGCTGATATAGTGCATTTTGTCAGTTTTAGCAAAAGACAGTAAGTCATCCAGATGTGCTGATTGCTGGTGGAGTGGACTCAGTGACAAAGGAAAGGGAGGAATGAAGATTGACTCTTAGGTTTTTAGCTTGCACAACTGGGTAGGGGCTACTGTCATTTACTGAAACGATTGACACTGGCTGTGGAGATTTTAAAACATGGCATCACATTATTACCTCCCCTCCCATCAAGAGATGGGCTCCATACCCTCTCTCCATGAACCTTATGACTGTGCCAGCCAAAAGCATATACAATGGAAGTGACCGTGTGATTTCCAAGGCTCAGTCATAAAGGCCAAGAAGCATCCCTTTTCTTCTCTGGAGCATGTACTCTTGGGTCCTTAAGTTTTGCAGCTATTGAAGCTATGAAACAAATTATACAAAATTCTATAAAGCCAAGCAACCATTTATTATCATGGTTCTGAAGGTCAAGAATGTGGACAGGGCACAGAGGTGAAGGCTCCCCTCAGCATTGTTCAGCCATCCTTGTACTCAAAGGCTGTGGGCTGGGCGGGTCTGATGGCTGGGGAGACTCAAACATGTCTGGGGCTACATGGACATCTCACTCTTTGTCATCTGTCCACATCATCTCTCCAGCAAGGCAGCTTCAGGCATTTTGTATATCGGTCCAGTACTCCAAGACGTGTGTCCCAAGAGCATGAACCAGGGGGAAGCTGTATCACCTTTTCTAATCTACCTTCTGAAGTCACATGGCATCACTTCTGTTCACTAGAAGCAAGAGCTGAGGCCAAAGAAATCAGGGTCCACCTCTTGTGGGGTCTACAGAAAAAGTACATCACCACACACACAAAAGAAGCTGAACTATCTTCAGACCACCGTACCAGAGAGGTCAGGTTTTGGCTCTGCACCCAACAGCCCAGAGAGTCCAACTTTCCTGCTACCCTCTCGCCAAGGCACCAAGCATGTGAGTGAATGATCTGTCTGCCTATTGAACACCACCTTGTGGCCTCTGTCAAAGCCTTGTGGAACAGAAGAGTCACTCAGCAGAGCCCTGTCCAAATTCCTGTCTCCCAAAATCATAAGGTATGATAAAATGGTGCTTGTTTTAAGTCACTACACCTTGAAATTGCTTGTTACACAGCATTAGATAACTATAGCACTGGGGGAGAAATCTATTTTGGGACACAGAGCATGGCTGGAGAGAGGAATCAAGAGCTCAGCTATAAACCTGTTAAGTTCGGCATTAATGACGTTGTCAACAAGGCACCTAGAAAGGTGAGCCTGGAGCTCCAGGGAGAGTCAGCTGGAGCCCAGACACTGTGGTGGTGTGTGTCGGCAGAGCTGCCATTGGCGGCAGAAGCACTGACTTTTCTCCTTGACAGACATGCTTGCATCTAGTTCAACCACTGCACCTAGTCCAACCACTTCATCTAGTTCAACCACTGCATCTAGTCCAACCACTGCACCTAGTTCAACCACTTCATCTAGTTCAACCGCTTCATCTAGTTCAACCACTGCACATAGTTCAACCACTGCACCTAGTTCAACCACTGCACCTAGTTCAACCACTGCATCTAGTCTAACCACTGCACCTAGTCCAACCACTGCATCTAGTCCAACCACTGCACCTAGTTCAACCACTGCACATAGTTCAACCACTGCACCTAGTTCAACCACTGCACCTAGTTCAACCACTGCACCTAGTTCAACCACTGCATCTAGTCTAACCATTGCACCTAGTCCAACCACTGCATCTAGTCCAACCACTGCACCTAGTCCAACCACTGCATCTAGCTCACCACTTCATCTGGTTCAACCACTGCACCTAGTCCAACTGCTGCACCTAGTTCAACCGCTGCATTTAGTTCAACTGCTTCATCTAGTTCAACCGCTGCATCTAGTCCAACCACTGCACCTAGTTCAACCACTGCACCTAGTTCAACCACTGCACCTAGTTCAACCACTGCACCTAGTTCAACCACTGCACCTAGTTCAACCACTGCATCTAGTCTAACCATTGCACCTAGTCCAACCACTGCATCTAGTCCAACCACTGCACCTAGTCCAACCACTGCATCTAGTCCAACCACTGCACCTAGTCCAACCACTGCATCTAGCTCACCACTTCATCTGGTTCAACCACTGCACCTAGTCCAACTGCTGCACCTAGTTCAACCGCTGCATTTAGTTCAACTGCTTCATCTAGTTCAACCGCTGCATCTAGTTCAACTGCTGCACCTATTCCAACCGCTTCATCTAGTTCAACCACTTGTTCATTCACATACAGACGCAGATGGGTTAACTTCCCTGAGCCTCACTCTCCTCTGTAGGAAATAGAGTTTTCATAGACAGTTCTCGAACACATGGGAAGCGATATTGGCAGCCAGGCATTTTCAACAGACTCTGCCTCCTTCCCTGCATCCTTCCCTCAGAGAATAAAAAAAAAGAGATAAACTGAGGCCCAGCGTGAGGGTGGAAACCCTCATATCCCTGGGTGATGTGAACGAAGTGGGAAAGATGGTTATTTACATTATAATTGTAAAGACACCTTAAAAAGAACAATGTCTTAAGAGGAAATGTGATTTCTAAGTAAGTTAAAAACAGAAACTGCCAAACCTTACCTCTCAGGTAACATCCTTCTCTTACACAAACAGGCAGGAAGCCTAGGGTCTTTTTTTTTTTTTTTTTTTTTTTACTCAAAACATCTAGAAAAAAATCCATTTCTTCTTTATTATGACCCAAACATATTCACTTCCTTTCCTTCCCTGATGGGATCTTTTTTTTTCTCTGTTGCAATTGACAAATGTGAAAAGATTTTTTCTGGAGACTTTGTTTAGGAATAAGGAGTGCGGCCCCTGCTGTGTCCTCCTTCTGTCTCTCCTTCTTTGCTCTCACACAGAGGACAGAAAAAGAGAGGAAGGAAAATGACACATCGGGAAGGGTCCGGATGCAAAGCAGAGAGCAGGCATGCCAAAATCATAGGTGGGGGCAGGGACCTTCTTTCCAAATTGGGTCGACAATCCAGGGACCTGGATTCTGCAATCTGCTTGGGCCTCCGAAAGCGCCGTGCTATAGCCCCGCTGCCACGGCCACCACCCTACCGGAGAATTTATGTTGTAGAAAAACAAGACAACAAGGCCATAGTTTTTATTTTCCTTGGCTAAGACTAACACCTTACTTATCCCAGGATTACTTTCTCACCAGTGCCACTGGTGTCTGGGGGAAGGAGCTCTGGATGAGGGCTCTCCCAGGGGGAGGCATAGCTCAGGGTCTCTATTAAATTTTCCAGGTCCCCGAACACTCCCTGCTCCCGGCGAGGCCGTCACGGAGGCTCCAAGGTGGCTCTGAGGTTTGTGCAGAGGCAAAGACAACCGCTTGGCAACCAGGTACGAGGGTCACTTCATTTCACTCTGGCCCCGTGGCACAGGAGTAGATGGTGGGGCCCCAGGTCCGCGGACGGGCGGTGGGCTGAGCAGAGGCCCCGGGGCCCAGCTACTGCTGGTAACCCATGGCCGAGGAGGCTGCCATGGAGAGGCAGCCCCACAGGCGCGCCAGCCAGGGTAAGCTTTCACCCAGGAGCAGGCGGGCTCTCAGGGCGCTTTGAAGTCAGACAAATATATACAGACCTCCCAGCCCTGGAGTGGGAGAGGGAGGGACGAAGCCTGGAGGGATCCAGCACGGAGCTGAAAGCTGCTCCTGCTGGTTTGGAGAAAGCGAGGCTGGGGAGGGTTAGGGACAGAGGCACCCCTAACCTTTCACGCCGCTGCCAAGGAAGGTGACTCTCTGACCCCAAGGCGCAGAATCTCGGGGTTGGCCGGGAACTTGAGGTCAGCGAGGGCAAGGTGAGTGCAAGGCCCGTCCAACCCAACCCCACCCTACCAGGCCTGGTCAGGTTCCCTTCGCCCAGGGACCCTCGCCTCCTGGGCTGCACCCCCCAACTCTCCCCAGATTTCCAAGGCTGGGGTGGAGCTCGCCGCCCTCGGACAATCCTTCGGACAGATGGAGGCTGTGTGTACCTCCAGCTGCCCCCCCGCTGCCCGCAGCTCTCTGTCCCCGCCAGACAAGGCCCCCAGACTGGCTGAGAAAGGCCGGCTGCGGGAAGGAGGCCGTCATGTGCAGGACAAGGGCAGCACCCTCGGGGGCCAGGGCTGCCCCCCTTCCTCTGGCTTGGCCACGTTCGGCCATGTCCCCCCTCTTTGAACCACACTTACCACCTGTCAAACGAGGTGAAGGGCCCTAGTGCCTCCCCCCGGGGCCCTCCCTGCCCGGACACCCTCTGGAACGGACCCCAAGGTCCTGGGCTGCACTGGCCGCTCGGCCAGGATGGCAGTGTTCTCGTTTCAGGCAGATCCAGGTGACTTCCCCGATGAGCCCAGGGCCAATGACATGCATGCTGGAGCAAACAGGCAAGACCTGGGGAGTCGAACACGCTGGAGCCCCAGGCCGGGGGCTCTGAGTCTCAGGGGTCTCCTGGGGCTGCTGGAAGAAATGCCTGCCAACGCTGCGGAGCCAAACAGCGCCCATGTTACCTTCTGGGGTTGCAGCCGCAAGAGCTGAAATGCTGCTGCTGGGACGTGCTGCCCGCTGCCTGCAGGCCCTGCTCGCCTGGTCCCTGGTCCTGAAGCCCAGGGCGGAGCAGCTTCCAGTGCCTTGGCCTCTGCCAGCCGCTAGCCTCCCTCTTCCGCACTCAAAGGCCCCTGTGATGACATGCCCCCACCCCCACCCCCACCCCCACCTCCGCTCCTCCCCCAGACAGCCTGAGGCAACCTATTTTAAGGTCAGCCAATTAGCAACCTTCATTCTACCTGCAACCCCAATCCCCCTTGCCGTGAGGGAAGCATATGCACTGATTCTGGGGGCATATGCGCTGATTCTGGGGATTTGAACACGAACACCAGTGGTTTTTCTGCCAATCCTAGGGTTCCTGCCTGCCTTGGGCCCCAAGGCTGTGCCTGACATTGGACAAGCCTCACCTGAGGCCTCTGAACCCCCAGGCTGGGTAAGTTCTCCTGCTATGAATGCCCACAGTCCCCCACTGCCAACGCATTGTAGTTGTATGTTTAAAATCTGTGTCCCTTACTAGACTGGCACTGCTACAAAGCAGAGCACAGCATCTGTCTTGTCAGTGCTCCACCCCAAGCACCCTGCGAATTAGTCAGCAATTGCCTAGGTAACAAGCATCCCCCAAACCTCAGTAAGCTCCAATGCCTGGCTCAGCTACAGGCTGAAGGGAGACAGGTATATCTGTGGCTTCCACACTGGAAGGCCCAGCTAATGGTGAGAATGTGAAATCCTCTTATAGGAAAGGGAGAAAATCATTAGAAACAATAATACAATCTCCCCACTTAAAGTAATGCCTGATGGAAACATTATTTATTGAATAGGGGCTGCATCTGTAAAAAAAATTAAAAAGGGAAGAATTGGGAATGACTAGGCAGGCCCCATACATTGCCATCCTTTTAATCTTTATAACAAGCTTGCCAGGGATGCCTGATAATTTCTACTTTGCAAATGAAGCAACTGCACGCTGAAGGGAAAATTAAATCCGGTTCTCTCTGTCCTCAAGCTGATGCCTTTCATCTGATCTTTTTCCCTTGCAGAGTTATTAAGAGGCTAAGACATGCGAAAATGTTTTCCTAAAGGTCCAAAATGTACTGTGTGAGTGCAAATTATTACTAGAGGTGGGCGGTTTGATGAATATGAATATGTTCTGCAAAAGCAGTAAGAAAGAGCTGATTTATGAAAATGCTCAGATCCTGTCTTACAACATAAAGCCGTCGTCATTGCAGAGAAAGCTCGAATCCAGGGTTCTCACCCGTTCAGACCCTCTCCCCTCCCCTGCGCTCACCAAGCAGAAGCGTCTTCTCCCCACGGCAACGTGCAGCAGTTGACATGTTACCGGTGAAAATCGCATTCGCTTTTCGCCCTCTACCAGCATCTGAGAGTCAACGATCCAGTAATCCAATCGCCTGGTGCCAATTTCATTTGAAATAATTGCTGATAAAATCATAAAGAAAACTTCAGCAAATCTGAAAGCAGTGAGTGTACAGCAGAACTCAGCGGCATCAGGCGCTAATATGAAATGTTGTTTCCATGCTGGGAATCGAACTGGGTATTGAATCTTGATGAATACTGGGTTTCGGGATTTGGATTACAGCCAGGCAGAATCAAGTCTGCTTCATTCATGGCACATGGATTCTGACTTAGGAACTGATTCCCAAGGCAACTTACCATCTCTGCCCCAAGTTCACAGTGATTAAAGATTTGGATTTAAGAGTAGCGTTGCCTGAAATTAGAGTAATCTTTCTAAGTACTTATGGAGCATACTCTTCTATACTCATGTCATCCCACATAAGCCTCATATCCTAAAAAAATGGATATGACTTCTCTTGTATAGCAAATGAAGAATTTGGTTCTCATCCACGTTCGGACAGATAGCAAGCGGCAGGGATACGATTCTCCAAAGGATACTGGGTGGTTTGCTCCAAAGGATTTGCACTTCCCATTACACCATCCTGCTGCAATATTTTCCAAATGGCAGTAGCAAGGTCATATACTTGAGGGTCAAAAATCTACCTGGATAATGCTATTTAATTTTCCACGCTGATTGGTTTAATTGAAGGACTACCACAGTCCACTTCATGATGCCACACAGAAAACGCAGAATGTAATTAAAATAACCAACTATTCAAATGGAGGTGCTTTTTTTGCAAAGCTAGATTTTTAAGCAGCATATCGTGTTTTATATACAAAAACATCCCCATTCATTTATCCATTCAACAAACCCCTATTAGTGCTTCGATGGCGGGGGCATGCAGTAGGCAGTGGGAATGCAGAGACAGGGAATGCAGAAACAGTGACACAGTGCCTGCTAGCAAGGGTGATAGGTAAGCAAATCAGCGTCAGGAGAAGGTTTCCTCTCAGCCCACTCTCCTTCCTGCCCATCCCAGGCTCCTATTCCCAAGCCATATGCAAGGATTCTTTCCCATTCTCCAGCTGTGTCCATTCGGCCCCCATGGTCCTGAGACTGTCCCCAACCCCTCTTGTTCTCATCCCATCTGTGAGGGTTCACGCAGACCCTGGCCTTGGTGCTGGCGTCACAATTTGTGTACCCTAGGTGCCAGCTGGAACCCCATCCTTAGAGACCCAGGTGCGAGGATGTCAGATGCCCCCCCACTTCCCTGGCCCGTGGAACCCCGGCACCATCCTGGGGGGTTCTGCTAATTCCAGGAAGGGCCCTTTTTCGGAGCTTCTTCACTCTCTTAAGCTCCCACCTTGCAGGCTGTGTCTGCCCTTCACCACGCTTACCCCAGCCTGCAAGCCAGGTCCTTCATTGTTTCTGCACACACCTGCACACACCTGCACACACACACACACACACACACACAATGCGTTCACAGTAAGAATCCGGGTCTTTGATAAATTTTACTGAAAATTTAGCAACTACAGGGAGGGATTGCCTCCCATACCACATGTCTGCCTGCCCTTAGTTTCTATTTCTTGTCCCTCCCACTCCTTATCTCCCCTTCCCACTACCTCCCCCCAGTATTGACCTACGGTACCCCAACTCCACTTCCCTTATTCTTCAGACCCATTCAGCTGTCCCCAGCAGCTCCTCCTCCCAAACCTGCTCTCTCAAACCCATCAAGCACAGCCCACACGTCCTCCACTTAACATGTTCCGCCTTCCATGCTCCCCCTTGTAATTTTAGATAGAAAAATCTGCTTTTCTTCCTACCACGTTCATTTCTTCATTCATTTAACCAGTTCAATGAACTCCTACTACATGGCAGTATTATTCAAGGTGCTTGAGATACAACAATAAGTAACATACTCGGAGCTCAGAGTTTGCAATTGCAGTACACAAACCACGAGACAGCCCACGGTGGGGCGGAGTGGGGGGGCACGAGGCTTGTGAGAACTTTCTACAGCCGAGGTGCTGGCCCCCGGCCTCACTTCAACTTGATGCCCACTGTCCGCATCTCTGCCTCCTGCTTCGGGGCGTGCCAGGTGCCCTTCTTCCTACTGTCAACACCATCGTTTCAGAGCGTGGTGGGGTCCAGCCTTCCCGGGGGAAGCAGACACCAGCCTCCGGGTTCAGCCTTCACTGCTTCATGCCTGGTCTCTTCAGATTCTTTCCTTCTAAACCAGCCTCTGAACCAGCCAGACTGGTTTTCCTAAAAACACAATTCTCCTATCTCATTTGCTAGCTCAAAAAATACAACACTTACTCATAGCCGACTCTGCATGAACTCTGAACTCTCGGCACAGAGTTCAAGGTTTCCTACGATCACTCTGGGTTCTCTTCCAGCCACCGGGCTCTTTGGTCCGCACCCGTCAAAGTGCACCTGTTTGATTTAGGGCAGGAGGCAGGAGGCAGGAGGCGGGAGGTGGGGGAGAAGTCTGGGCCTAGTACACCAATGCATTTGCTGACCTCCATGCTTTCCTTCCCTGCCCTGCCAGGCTCCACTGGCCAGATTTCCACATGCTCATCCTGGTCTGGATCTGGCACTGCTGCTTGCATGAATCCTTCTCCAATTCCCCAGCTAAAAACATGTATCCCATTTTCTGGACTCCTAGTAACCTATTGGAACCTAAATTATTTACCAAGGTTTGCCTTGTTTTATGATCAATTCTGTTGTCGGTCCATCTCTGCTACTATTTGGTGTCCACTGGGGTAAGGATGGCCATCAGAGACCTCAGAGTACCCAAGCCTTACTGCACCCCAGCTTTTGGGGCTGGAACCATCGATTTCTTCCTCTAGTCCAGAAATGTTTATTGACTGCTTACTGTGTTCCATGAAACTTGTGGTAGTCTGAATCACTGGCCCCAACTCTTCACTGCCCTGTAGTTGTGGTAGACATCTACAGCCGCCAAGCCCCTTGGCGTGCACTTGGCCATGGGATTTATTTGGCCGGTGGGATGTGAGCAGATGTGCCATAAGCAAAGGCTCTGTAGAAGACACCACCACTTTGGCCAGGTCCCTTCAGATCCTTCTACTGTTGCTGATCCCTGCACTCTAGTTTGGGTTGAGCTTTGGCCTCCGACAGCCGGAATGTCCTTCTCCCTCCGAAAGAACTGCTTTGTGAGTAGATGCCAGCAGCTGGACATGCCTCTGAATGTCCAGGCTCAGGCAGCTTAGTTCAACCCACCCTTACCTACCTGGACCACTCCCCTGAAGCCCCCTGAAGCCCCTTCTAATGACGCACTTCCTAGCTCCATTCACATTTCCAGTTGAGCTTATGCAAATTCCCCATGCCAGGCCATGCAGGCTCAGACCTGTTCCCTCCCTCTCACCCAGATCACGTGCTGTGAGAACACTCCCAGCTCCCCATGATGGCACTTAACCACTGATTAACGGGTGCAGGGGTGTGAAAGACAGCTCCTTTGTCTTGGGTCCTTGCCCCAGGGCCCCCTGTCTCCACAAACTGCTGTCCCCAGGAAAGCAGCACAGGTAAGAGGAGGGCAGGGAAAGCATCCCAGGGAACATGACCTGCTGGGGGATTGGGCTTTGAAGGATGGCGAGGGACTGTGAAGGGAAGGGTGTTCAAAGCAGGAAGAAACAGCATGTACAAAGGCTCAGAGGCATAAGAGCATAATGTCATAAGCCTGGAATATAATAATAACAATGTACTTTGATTGAGCTCTTTACTATTATGACGTCAGCCTTCACTGCAGCCCAGACGGGAGGTGGGGCCATGAACCCCGTATTTAGAAAAGATGAAACCTGAAACCGAGCCTCAGAGATGTTAACTGACCTGGCTAGTGCCAAGGCCACCCTGTGGTAGAGGAGGCAGCCCCAAGCTTGTGCTCTGACTGCCTTGCAGTGCTTCTCCAGTGACTCAGGGAGTGTTGGCTGAGTTTGGTTAGCAGAGCGGAGCTGAGCGGAGGCGTCAGCAGCACAGGGGAGGGGATGCCGCACGTACCACAGGGAGCCCTGCCCTGACAGGGGCGGCAGGGCTTTCAAACTTGCCCCTGACGTTTAGGGCAAGACCACCCACCCCAGTGGGAAATTCTCTGCAAGGCCAAGTTTTATCTTGAAACTTCAAAGTTTGCAGGCTAGACCACAAAATCTCAAAGTTCGTTTTGACTTAAAAATAATGCCAAATTCATCACCACCAAACACTACTCATGCCCCTGGAGCATGTTCTGTGTTTTGGGACTCCATGGCCATCCTGGTTCACAGTGGGGGGCTCCCCACTTTCTCCCCAGAAGGAACATCAGCGTGAGTGCTGAGGCCCAGGCCGGCAATGGGGCGGCTGGGTCAGATTTCCCTTTGGAATTACTTCTTCGAATTACTTCGCTGTGCGACGCAGGAACCAGGGGTGGTGTCCCGGGTGCCAACCTCCCGGCAGCAGCTGCAGCCCAGGTGCATGGGCCGGCCTCGGATTCAGTCAGGGGAGCTCCAGGCGGCTGCAGACCCAGCTGGCCAGTTATTGCCCTCGCGTGGGAGACCCCAAGAAAGGGCAGCCAGCAGGGCCCACTCCAGCCACAGAGCCGGGCACGGTGACTGTCCCTCTTGTGGAGGTTACTGCTAAGCAGCCAGAGGTTCAGGCAGGCCGGCCTGGGCAGCTCAAGGCTGCTCAGAGCTCGGGTGTTATCCAGAGTGGCTCGTGGAGCTCAGGGGCCAGAGGAGCACGGGGTCTTCTGTGGATGCTCGGGGTCTGGTGGCCGAGGGGTGGGGTCCGTGTGGGAGGCGCCGCTCCCCTGGAGATTGTCCACCGGTTGAATGCAGCAAGGCTGTGAAGCCCCGTTTGGGTCACAGTTTCTACCCAGGGTGTGGGTAGAAGCGAGGGCCCCTGCCTGCCGACAGGAGAGTGGCACCCCTTAGGACCGAGATGAGATGGTGCCAGCGGGACTGTGTCTTCAGTCACACAGGAAGAGCCCAGCACTCCATCAGGCGTGAGAAGGCCACAGGACGGTGCCCGTGCCCAGGACAGCTGAGCCCCTCTTAGGCCCCTGCCTGGTTGGCAGGGCAGGGGTGCTGGCTCAGTTAAGCTGGCCCGGGTGGCTGACCTGACCCCCCTGTTAAGCACATGATGGGGTGCACCCTTCCCTCCCTCTCTCTCTGAGTGGGACGTGCTCTCGTCCCCTTTTGTCCCCCAGCAGAAGCGGTAGGAAACCTACTTGCCTCTCCTTCCAGGTGGGGCGATGAGACTGGAAACCTGGGGGGAGGGGGGGGAGGCTGGAGGCGGAGGACCCCAGGCCCGCCTGAGGGGGAGGGTGCCAGGGCGCTGGCAGTCAACACACAGTTGTTCTGCCCTGCCTGGCATATGGTGCACGCTGGCTGTGGCTGTCACGGGCAAGGACGATGCCATGGGGCCGGTGGCTGCACCCCAAGTCCATTCAAGTCTTTATTGGTCACTTACCACAACAGCCGTGGGGATGCATCATGGGACAGACACAGTAAAGATCACTGCCCTCCTTCCAGAGAGAGAGGGAAGAGACGTGACGACAACATAACAAAGTAAATGGTGTGATGCGTGAAGAGGTGAAAATTGCTAGATGGTGTGAATGAAAATAAAGCTCAGAAGGGGAATGGGGTGCAATTTTAAGTAGAGCAGTCAGGAATGGCAGCACAAAGACGTTCAAGCGACCATTGGAAGGGTGAGAGCCGGGCAAGCAGGTGTCTGGGGAAGGAGCACTGAAGGGGGAGAGCAGTCCCTGCACCCCCCCTGGGGCAGGGGAGTGCCCAGGCAGCCGCTGTGCTAGGCTGCAGTGAGGGTGTGGGGATGGGGTGGACAGGGGGTGGGATGGGGTGGGGGCAGGACCAGGGAGTAGACGAGGGCGGCGCAGGCAGGCAGGGCAGTGCCCAGACTGTGGCCTGATCGAAATGAGGCAGATCCCGGCTGGCGTCCCTTTTGGGGCCCCCCTGGCCGCTGTGCCCAGAACACACTCTCTGGAGCGAGGGTGAAAGCCATGGGGGCAGGAATCCACCCATGAGGCAGGAGTCCTGAGCGGGCTCAGGGTAAGTGGCCAATTCGGGATTATTATGAACATGAGTTTTAGTGGATTGGGTGTGGATTATGACAGACCATAAGGTTTGGACTTGTGCTAGAGGAGAAAAAGAAGACTCACCATTTACCTGAGACGGGAAGATGTGCAGGGGTGCAGGTTTGCAGGCAGCTCCCCTACACTTCACCGCAAATGAGACGACTGCTCCTTACACAGCTTCTATCCTGGAACTGGGCTCTGCTTTCTAATAATGACAAAACTTGAGCCCCAGCATTCTCATCCGAACAATGGTTAAAAAATAGTAACTGCCTTACAGGGTTGCTGTGTGGACGGGCACCATTGTGGCAAGACACTTTGCAGGGTGCTTGACCCAAAGGAGATGCTTAATAAACATTAGCTGAGTGGATGCTTGAATGGACAGATGAATGAGTGAGGGAACGAGTGAAATATCTCTGGGTATGACAATTAAGTATAAAAGGCCAGAATCACGTGTACTGCATGTTCACAAATTCATATTCCTACTGCGCATTTTAAAACATCTGCAGAAGACTGTGATTCCTGGTTCAGCCAGCATTCCACAGAAACTGGAATTTTCTTCGCTTAGACGGTAGATTTCTGTGCTGGGAGAAAGTGGAAAAGTGGTTGGTAAGTTTCTGATCCTTCCCTCCTCTGGCAGTGAGCCAGGAAGAGAAGGCAGCCACCACTCTTATTTCTTAACCAGTGTTCCAGACAGAGAAGGCAGGTTTTTGAAGCAAACTGTTTAAATCCTTCTTTCCATTTGCAACCAGGGGAGTTTGCAGCTGGCCCAGTTTGTTATCAAGTAATGAGATGGATTAAATGATGTCTTCAAACGTAATGGTTACTTCCTTGAGGGCTGGAGCTCAGCCTTCCTTCTTTTTTTTTTTTGTATCCTACGTATTAATAAGCATGTGCTTAACAAACATGGGGTGGATGGAATTGATTAACTGATTCATTCCCACATTTGTTCATTCAGCAAAGTGTGTCGGAGCTCAATGTCAAGGCTAGGGTTACAGCCCCCACCTACACCACCTCCTCCAGGAGATGGTGGTGAGAAGGTGCTAGCTATCGCAAAGCTGCACGGGGCACCCATGAGAGCCCAGCTTATGATCTCAGCGCCACCCTCACAGCAGTCCTAGCAATATCCTCGTCCCTACTTCAAAGAGGAAGAAGCTGCAGCTATGAGGGCTTGTGAATTGCCTGAAGTCCCACTGCTGCTATGAATCAAACTCAGGATTTGAACCCAGGACCGGCACTTTTCATTTCATCGTGTAAAGCAAAGCCTCACTCCCATGTGAATACATATTTCCTCAGCAACCAGCTGTGCACAGTGCATGTGGCCTCAGATTCCCCACTTCTAAGCTAGCAGGTCTGGATTTAATTCAGCCCCGTTAGCTTCGTGGTTTAAGCAGCACCAGGCCTTGGGTCACACATTGTATGGAGGCAAGGAGGGGACTGAGACCCTTCTCTGGGCCTTATCGCCTGTGCCTGTGGGAGCCCTGGGTCCCCCAGTCCCACAGGCCCTTTGCTGGTCCCAAGGAGTGAGGGAAGGACACAGGCGATGGCAGCCTAGATTCCCCACCCCCACTTCAACTGGAAGAACTGAGACGTTCCGATATTTTGAATGAGAAGAGAGAGGGATGAGGGAAGGGAGAAAGGGGTAGAAGTGTGGAGGGAAGGAGGGAGGAAAGGAACATATGAGCTACCTCTACCAGGGAATGTCTGTTCCACCTAAAACAAGGCCTTAGACAAAAAGACTGAAACCATCATGGTGAAGCCTTAGCAAGCAGTGAGAGGATGGAAACAGCATTTGGGGTTGTGAGGCACATTCCAGAGATGACTAAAATTCTAGAATGAGGACTCTGCCTGTTTAAGAATTTCTTAAAAGAAAATTCTTCCTTTGCAGTCAAGTACCACACAGGGAAAAAAGAGGGGTCAGATGCATTATGGGAAAAGCAGTTTGTATTTGAAAAATAATGGTGCTGATATCCTTTTAACAGATCTTTAAACACAATGCTTTCCTTTGTGTAAGTAATTTAAGATTGCAGAGACCCGATTCTGTGGCAAGACTTTGTTCTGTTGACACTACCACCTAATGAAATATAGATTGTTTTAGACTATTTCAGAAAATGTCTTCTGCATGTAGATGCTGATTGCGTAGCTATTACACCGGCCTGGCTTACCTGCTCTGTCTTTCCTGCCTGGAAATTTCACCCTCTCAGGACTTCAGTCAATGGTTTTGTGTCTATACTTGTTATCAGGGAGCTCCATTTCAGAGTTAATTATATTGTGGAAGAAGAAAGGGTTTTTCAAATATTACGAGAAGACGTATCAAAAAAGAAAGAAAGAAAAAAGACGAAAATAAATCCCCCAATGGAATCACCATGATTGGTACCCAAGTTTGATTCTTCATGGGACTAGAAAAAAGGGACCTGCTCAATGTACGTCTAGTTGAGTGGATCTGAGCAGACAGCGCCGTAGACTGCCCATGTGGGCTGACCTTAGGAACGCCAGCCTCCTTCTTTCTTTGTGCGGATGCCTCCCAAGCAAGGAAGGACCCTGCAAGCACACTGCGAGGTCAGCGCCGGTGCATCTCCGCCCCCGGCCCTCGACCAGACCTGGGGTCAGTCTGTAAGATTCGGGACCGTGGGTCTCTCCTCACGCGGCACGTTCCCGGCCGTCTGACTTAACCGGGCCGCCTCTGCCCTGCTCGCGCAGCATTTACCACCACCTGCGGTTTCCAGGCGGATGCGCGAGCGCACTGCGCGATGGAGGACATCCCTCCTCGTGAGGAGGACAGCAAGTCCCTCAACCCCTCGGCCGTCTCCCTTTGGCTCCCCAGTGCTGGGGCAGGTCTTCAGTATTTTGCTGAATGAATAAATGAACGAATCTGTTCCCATGTAGGGGAGGTAGGGACTATACCCTGGATTTCCTAAATAGCAGTTAAGGGGGAAATAAAAATCCCAACTTTATTGGCTCATCTAGACTTCAATTTTATTAGAATGGATGTGGATTTTTTTTTTTGCATAATTGACTTTCTAGACCTGATATATAAGAAACCATTAAGTGATTTAACACTCTTTTTCACATTCTTAGCTACTGAAACCCTGAAACTTGATGTTTCTCATGAGTGCAGGAAAACAATGCCCCGTATTGAAAGCCTCACCTCCCACCTCCCTACGAATTCTCTAGATAATAGTTATTGGCATTTCTTTTTCTAAATGCTAAAACTGGTTATCCATAGGGATGTTTTTTCCCCTTTTCTTTTGTATTTGAAGCTACCACAGCTCTGAACAAATCAGCCTAGTATAAATTTGTTGAGAATTAAATGTATGCAGATGGCTTAAGTAGCTCACATTAAAATCTATTTTTTAACTCTTAGAAGGAAAGTCTTGCTGTGAACTCATGAACATTAAGGACAGATAATTTCTTCACTTATTCAGCTAATATTTCCTGGGCACTGTGGCCTGTGGCCTGCAGGACCTCATGACCCAGTGTGGGGAGATGGACAAGTGAAGGGGAGCTGCCTGGTGAAGCCCAAGGAGGGTCACCTCATGCAGGACAAGCTCGTCCTAAAGGGGGGCTCTCAAGGATGAGTGTGAGCGAGCTGGGGAGGAGCGAGGGGGGCTGTGCTCTGGGCTGGGGACAGGGAAAGTGGTCTTTCGGAACGTAGGGCAGGGGCAGGAACGTGTGGCTGGAGGGACAGATGGGAACTCACTTAGGGATAGCGGTGTCACCGCAGGTTTTCGAGAGCTGGGTAGGTGCCTTCCCACGGAGGGCGTCAGGCGCTGTCCCGGGTGCTGAAGCGCAAACCAAACAGACCAGGCTTCAGGCCGCTTGGGCCGGTGGGTCTAGGAACAAGTTAAGGGCAGTCTCATAGGAAACGGTGAACGCCTCGGCAGGGGAGGTTCAGAGTATCAGCACGGACTCAGGAGAGCCTCCGAAATGTGATGTGGAGAAGTCACGAGAACCTCAAATGATCAAATAAAACTGACCAAATGATGGTCAGTTTCACGGCTCAGGGAAGCCTTACAGTTTAGCCAAGAACACAAGACAGGAATGCACATAGTGAAGATTCTCAGGAGGCAAAAGCTTTGCCACTTGCTTCTATTGCTCTGAAGACACAGAAACTGGGTGACCTTTGTTCTCAATTTATTTGTCTATGAAATAGGAATGATAATATCCTTGGTAAATATTACACATGCACACATATGCAACACTAATTTCAATTTTCCTTCCACAACCATCCTCCCTTAAATCATAGCAATTCCAACATTTAGTGTCTTCACATCTTCATAGCTTCCTTTTCAGACACTGCGTCCTAATTCTTGTTTCAGAAAATATGGCTTCCTCAGAAAAAGTGCTGTTTTAATTCAGAGATTATTCAGACCTTACTTCCAGCAGTGAGGAAATGGTACAATTTGCTCAGGCTAGAATTTCAGCATTGTTTTTCCTTCCCCACTCTCTCTCACCTCTCCTCCAGTGTCGATAGGACTTACCAATTCCAGAAGTGCCCAGATCTGTGCAATGCACAAAAGGAGATAAAGGGATAAAAAAAAGAATAAAGTGGGGGAAAAAAAGGCAGGGAGAAGCAAGCACCATTTCTGCCCCTCAATCTTCCACTCAAGAGGAGGGCTAGGTCTGAGCGTGAGCGAGGCCTTGACTTTCCCAGATCGGCCCGAGATCACCGTAGCTGGAGCAAGGTAGAGCCTTCCTGAAAGAGGGGAGCAGTGGATGAGAGTGGGGCTCAGTGTGGTGGGTGAGGAGAGCCTGAGAGCCCGGGAGGCCGGCTCAGGAGGGACGCCCAGGCACGGAGCAGAGGGGCCGCAGAGTGGGTGACATCTCCCCGGCAGCCCCTCGGTGTGGCCGCGGCAGCCTTGCCGCCAGACAAGCAACCGCCTGCTCAGGTCTCTCTCTCCTCTGTAAAAACAGGGTGAAGAAGAGAAACCACTTTACGGAGAGGCTGTGAGTAGAGAGAGAATTCATGGAAAATGCCTGGGATAGGTTGCATGCTCCATCTCCTCCTTGGCTATGGTGGTGTTTCTGGAATTGACAGAGGGGTGAAGTGGGAAGGGCCCAGGCTTGAGGGTGCGAATGTCAGGGCTTTGAAGCCCCACTTAAGTGTGGAGTGAGGCACCCTAGGCAAATGTTCATTTTGGAGGATGCAGATGGGGGGACCCGGAGAAGGCCAGCGTTTATTAAATGCCTGCTATGAGTGAGACTCTCTGATTGGTGATCCACAGGAGTGATTTTATTTAAATCTACCACATTGGCGTTATCTTCTTCATTGTTATCATTATAGCAATTCTCTTTGTTATTGACATTGTGGTTTCCATTTTCCCAATGAGGCAATGGGTCTCAGAGAGGCAGTGTGACTGGCCCGAGGACACACAGCTCCAAGCTGCAGAGAAGGCATCCGACCCGAGCTGGTCATCTAGGACACCCACGTTTTGCTGCTGCCACCCAGACCTGGGCCTCTGCTGAGCCTCCGCCTCCGCTGTTCCTCCAGCCCTGCAACAGCCACTGCCTGACGGCTTCCCTGTCGTTCTTCATCGCTGCGTCCTGCTCTCCTCCCTTCAGAGAACCTATTGCAGCCTGCAGTTCCATATGCCCTTGTCCAAAGAAGAAGAGGAGGAGGAGGATGAGGAGGCTTTCATTTTCTGAAGTCACTATCCTAACCACTTTTCTTGCATTATCACATTATAGCTCACGGCGACCTCATGAGGTGAGCACATGGCCATTTGCATAGGTCATTTCCTGTAACTCCACTGGGCACGGCGGAGAGGGCATCATTTTACACGGAGCTAGTGCCTGGCCCGTGTGTCTCCCGTACTGGACTCTGTGCTTTATGGGCAGGGACCCTGTGTTTATGTGCACATGTGAGTGTGTGAACATGTATGCATGCATACAAGCACATGTGAGTGTTTGTGAGTGTGTCTGTGTGTGCATGCGCATGTGTAGTGGGCTGCTGGGGACCATTTGTGGAGTGAGTTGCATCTGGCCTAGGTCACCACAGTGATATCCTGGGCAGGAACTAGAACCTGACTCTGCCACCCATGCTCCCCTCAACGAGGCCAGCCCAGAGGAACTGTTCAGGGTGCAGAGGCCTTTGTCGCAGAAAAAGTAGAAGGAGGAGAAGGAAATGATGCAAAATAGGTGAGTCGCCAAGTCACAGGAATAGTCAAATTTGATGCTGTGGGCCGGAGGGAGCCATTGTGGGTTATAGAGTGCCCACTCAATTCAGACGTGCATGGCTGGCATGAGGTGAGAAGAGAAGGGGCAAGGAGTGGGCCCAATCCTGAGCAGCCTCCATCTCACCCAACAGCAATGGCGAGTGCCATGAGGCTTCAAGCAAGGAAGAAAGGGCCAGCTGTGCATGTCTAAAGACCATGGATAAGGGGTAAGAGGGAGCCCAGGATGTGAGACCCGTGAGGAGAAAAGGAGGGAGAGAAGAAGAGGGACATCGGAGATATTTCAGAGGGAAATCAGGAGGAGTAGGCATAGAGCCCATGTGGGGGTACAGGAGAGGGCATCGCTTTCCTGTTTTCTGGAATAACTGGGAGAGGGAGACCATTCAGACGATAGAAGACACTGGAAGAGAATAAGATTTGGGAGACTGGAGAAAGAAGAAAACACATTTTGCAAAAGAATGGACAAATATTTTATGGAAGACAAAAATGCAAATGCAAAATAAGACCATGAGAATCCTTCAACCAGAGATTAGTTTGTTTTAAGGGCTCTTGAGCTAATAATGTGAGGGTCTTGTTATGAGGGCAGATGACATCTGGGAGAAAATCTTTAATGACTTAAGGCAACTGCACCTGCGTAGCCTCAGATTCTCCAGCTAATCTTAAAGGACTGTTGAGGAGCAACTTCTCCCACCCTGAGCATCTGCTGGGCTGTACTGGAAGTACTCAGATCATTAAAACATAGCAACTTCTTTAGCAGAAGTAGCATTAATTCTTTGGAGGGTAATTGTCTACACCTCCCAATAGTTTAGGAAACCTAGAAAATAAATCATTAGTGCGCTCAGCAATTTCTGCCACAAAAGTTGCATGCAGACAGTGAGTTTTTTTTCCTTTGGCCTCTTTCTTTGGTTTGCTTGATTTGATGAAAGCCTAAATTTATTTCAATGGGGTTGTGAGCTTACCATAACAGTTAACATTTACTAAGCCCCTACTGTGTGCCCTCTTTATGTGCATCATGCCATTTAACCCTTCTCATCTTGTAAGGTAGATAGTTGCAACTGAGGGAACTAAGACTTAGAAACGGGGTCACTTGCTAAAGGCACATCTTGGAGTAAAACGCTGGCTCCCGAGTCTATGTTCTTCCATAGACTTCTGTGTTCTTCTTCACCACAGAAAAGAAGGGATCAACATTTCTTTTACGTAATAGGACAAGAGAGCCTGCTTTCTGATTGGTACAGTTAACAAGTGTCACTGAGCATAATGGTTGGTTAAAACAAACAAAAAACCCACAAAAACAAAAACAAACAAAGCTGGACTCTTGGTTTCCATCTGTTGGCATTTTAATGAACTCATGTCCTCTGCAAAATTCAGTCTCCTTAGCTTCCTCATTGCTCAGAGGCTTTCAAAGTTGGGAGGTAGAAGGAAATTATTCCCACCTACTAACTGCTGCGTGCTTGTAGGAATATTTGACACAGGAATTATCATCCCATTTTGCAGATAAGGAAATGGCGGCTGAAAGAAAGGTAAAATGCCTGGACCAAGTCATACACCGAAGCTAGTTGGGAGAAGAAGGAATTTCACTCCATTCTGCTACTTGGGCTGTCTGTAATCTGGAGGTAGCACTCTGGCTTTACTTTGTCTACAAGACTAAGAAATCAAAACATTCTCACAGATTATTAGGCTATTGAACACTAAACAGCTGATCTGAGTGACACGTCAATTAAAGGGCCTCTGATGTCGCTGACTTAAGCATCTCCTGTCTCTTTCCTGGACAAGCATCGTCTTGATTTGTTTTCAGCCCCCAAAGGAGAACAGTGTCTCAGACCAGTGTGGATAGTAAGGGAATGAATTGGCTAAAGTTGGTGTACTAAACTGAGGCTATTTGGTTTATATAAGAAACCTTTCCAAGGCACTTGCTGTGTGCCTGGCCTTTTTCTAAGCACATGGTTGTTAATATAATAACATAACTGATTTCCTTCTCATAAAAACCCTTGTCAGGTAGTGCCATTGAGGGCCTCTTTTTACAAATGAGGAAACTGAGGTGCTAAATAATGAGCCCAAGGTCACACAGGTAGAGAGGAGCTGGTGATGAGCAGGCCCTGGCAGGGATGCTAAGTGCTCTTGAACTTGGGGGAAGCCCACATTTCCTGGGTGGGAAGGTGGACGGGCACCTTCGGGGCAGAGAGAGCTGAGCCTGGCCCTCCTGGGTCCTGTCAGACACTCACTGCCTGCTCAGGTGCTAGGAAACCCTGCCTCTCCTGTACCTACCCTCACAGGGTAAAGGGAGGAATTCTAGGAATTCTTACGTTCAGCTCGGGAGAGGGCAGGGAGGCACTGTCCTTGCTGTGGGGGTTGCACTTTTCTTCCAGGAAGGAAGGAAAAGGGAATCAAATATGCATCGAGCATCTTGAATGTGTAGCTTGTACTCTGCATGTCACGGGGTGCTGAGTGCTGCTAAGTGCCACCCGCTCTTCTAAGCACTTTTTACATGACCCCTAATTCATTCTCACCACAGGCTTACATGGTACCTACAATTTCCCTCTGTTTTTAGGATGACAATGAGATACCAAAAGGCCAAATAATTAGCCCAAGGCCACAGAGCTTCAGTATTTCAGAGCTGGGGTCTGAACCCAAGTCTTTTCTCTCTAGAACCTGAGCGCTTAATCTCTGTGTCCAGCTTCCCGAGAGCAACAGAGCCAGAGGGATTGTGTCATTTCCTGCAATGTTCACAAATTTTCCTTCCAGGAGTGGAAGAGGCATGGTGCCATTCTGGGTAGTTCTGGAACTTGTGCTCCTTCTACGAGATGCTTCTGCCTCGGGATTCCCAACCGGAGTCTGGCAAAATGATCAGAAACAAGATATTTTTGACAGAGTCACGTATCTGAACAGTTACCAAGAAGGTCTGGAAGTTTTTAGAGTCCACTGTAAAAGTATACCTTGCAGACCCTCTTGGCAGTTGTTCAGATATGTGACATTGTCAAAAATATCTTGTTTCTGATCATTTTGTCAAACTCAGACATGTGGGTTTCTTTGTGAAAAGTTCTGCTAGTGTGGATGGAATTGTTTTGTACTGCTCTTGATGCATGCTGACCAGAGCCAGGGGCTTAGGAGATGGACCTGGAGCCTTTTACCACACTTCAACAGTGCCTTTCAAATCACAGCATCCTGCAAAGCACTAGAAGTGGCGATGACCGGATGCCCTGCGAAAGTACAGAGAGTACTTCGGCAGTTCAGCATCACATGTAACCTTTTAACCAGGAAGCAAAGGATAGGGGCTGCTGAGCTGAGGAAAGTAACTTCTGTGGTGCTTGGAACTGAGAGCTCAGAGCATTTCCCAGGCTTCCTCTGCAGGTCTTTATTGTTCGCATCGGATCTCAACAAAATAGGAAGAGAACAACTGCTCCTGACCACTTCTCACAGGCTCAGAAATATGTACAGAGAGAGATTTGGATTTGGAAGAGATAGCCGGGTCCGCGGGTCTTATGCCCGCCCCCCCCCACCCCCAGCCCTTGTGGGCCGGCCAGGTCTATCACTTCCAGGGCTGCTCGCGTGGGGGTCAGGGGAGAAGCATCCCCCCCCCCCCCACCACCAAGGGGCTCCTTTCATTCTCTTGCAGTGGCTCCCACTATGGGGCATGTTTTTCCTTCTTTTTCTCTCCGTCCTCTTCTTCTCCCTTTCCTGTGCCTTGCCCTGAGAGGAGACTTCACTGCGCTCCCTCCTGGGGCGGCGTGACGTCCTCTTTGGTTCCCTTTTGGGATCCGCGCAGAACGTAGCACTTTTGGGGGTGCGCTTTCAAATTTGGCCACTAGGGGGGGCGTGCGCAGTATCTGGGGTTCTGCAGCCTGGGGACGCCGGACCCCGGCGGCTTCCCGGCAAGCGGAGTCGGGGAGGTGGGCCGGGGTGGGAGTCGGGGGGGCGGTGCTCGGCCAGGAAGACTCGGCCGCGGACGCGCAGGGCAGGGGGCTAAGGAGGCGGAAGGCCTCATCCCGCGTACGGGATAGCGTGCGTGTGAGTGTGTGCACGCGTACACGTGCGAGTGTGCGGGCGTGTACGTGCTGTATCCAAGTCTCCCTCACCACCCATGGGTCACTCTCTGCGCCACTGTCCCCTCGTCTCTAAAAGCCAGGGCCCCCCGCGGGTTGGCCGGGCCCCCGCAGCTGCCCGTGGGGTCTCTTGCAGGTTGCGTGAATGAACCGCGGGGGGCGCGTTAGGACCGCAGCCTGCGGCAGAGGCGTGCCTGACTTGAGGCTCGGTGGCGACCCCGACTTGGAAGAGCTCCCCGGTGCCCCCGCAGTGGCTGGCCAAGTTTTCAGCGTGGAGGGCAGCATTTCCTGCTGAACCCGGGAGGCGCCGGGGTCGGGAACACTCGTGGGGCCTCCCTCCTCCCTATCCAGACATCCACACTACGGGCTTTCTAGGCAAGGTCGGGCCACCTTTGGGGGCTTGTCTCACGTGGCAAAGTTCTGTGCCCCAGGGCCCGAGCAGCCTGCACTGGGGCTGCGATTAGGGGGCATGGCTTGAGAACCAGGGGCCCGGGGCTGGGGCGGGCAGGGGCTAGGGGCCGTGGTCGCCTGTGTGCTGAGTGACCTGTGGGCAGGGCATGGGCAGAGCCGCCGAGGCCAGTGAGGAGCACTCTCAGGCTGCAGCCCGCTCCCCCCGCAGTCCTGAGAGACCCGACTTCTCCCCTCCCTGTTTTTTGGGACCCCGAGAGCAGCTGACTCTCCATCACACCGCCCCTAAGGAGGGGAGCCGGGGCCCAAACCGGGGTCTGTCTGGGCGCAGAGCACACCAGTACAGTTGGACGTTGGCCCTGCGCCCGCAGTACTGCAAGCATTGGGGGAGACCAGGCTGGGGCTCCCCTTTCTCCAATAGAAGGCACAGGAGGCTCCCAGCCAGGGCAGCGATCCCGGGCAAACGTGACAGCTGTCTCCCTCACACACACTGCCACCTTCATTCTGTGTCCTCAGGCAGTTGGGCAGCGCCTGACCTCCTGCCCTGAGTGTGATCAGGTCCAGGGAGTGTTTGTCCTTCTCTCCTGGGCTGGGGGGCTGGGGGTGGTGTCCCGGCGGGTGGCTGGGACAGGAAGGACTTGCTGTGGGGGCAGCACGATCCTGGGAGGGCCCTGGGGTCCCGGGTGAGGTGGGTAGGGGAGGCCCCCCTGTCTTGGGGGCATGGAGCGAATCCGAGGGGAGGGGGCAGTTTCTTATTTCAACGCAGAGTAAGTGGTCCCTGGAGGCCTCAAGGGACTCAGGAGAACTGTCCACGTTGTATCCCCGATGCCCAGGGAGGCAGTGCCCGTAGGAGGTGCCGTGCAGCCAGCACTCCAATGAGTACCATCACACACCCCACCACGCCCCCCTCCAAGACTGCCTGGGTGTCAGGAGCCCTGAGTGGGTGCTGCCTGCAGCCGCTGGCCAGAAACGAGGCCCGGATTGAGTTTCTCCAAAAGGATCCATGTCAGGGCCCTGCAGAGGCGCTCTGCCCCCGACCCCACTGGGGACAGTTTCCTGAGCATCTCACGGAGCCGTGTGTCTCCTTCCTCCCTGGAGGACCCAGGGGTGTGCTCAGGGGCCTTAGGCAGAGTGTTGACTGCCCTGACGTGTACATGGTGATAAAAAGTATCTTCCCTGCAGGTATCGAGAGGACTGGAAACAGTGACTGCAAAGCACCCAGCACGGTGCCCGGCACTTAGTAATGCTTTCTAAAAACCTGTCCTTACTGAAGGTTGGCCGAGTGGCTGGCGCAGAAGGCCCACATGGAAGATGTAGAGGAAAGAGAGCCATGGGGGGGTGGTGCAGGGCCCAGGGCCGGATGGGAGCAGCTGTGCCACTGGTCCCCATTCTCCCCTCTGCGTGTCCCCGAGGCTCTTCCTCCCTTCCTCCCTTTCAAGCAGCTGCCGTGGGTCCAGACTGCAGTCCTGTATGCAGGACCACAAGCCAGGCGCTTCCATTCAGGGTTAAAGGAGGAAACGTCTCCCCATGAAGCCTTTAAACTGCCTCTGGGACAGCAGACACAACGGGGTTTTGGAGATGTAGGTCTGCGGCTCTGTGGGGTGAATCAGTGGGGTGTCACGATGAATCACCAGAGGAGCTGGCACAGGGGACGACCCTGCCCTGCCAACCCCGCTCTGGGCCGGGGGTCACTGGGGTCATGCACTGGGTCCTGGGTGGGGACCCTGAGGGGTGGTGCTGGCTAAAGGCCCCTGGGGCCACAGCTGAAGGGAAGCACCGTGCAGGAGGCAGAAGAAAAGGAGGCATGGAGCCATTGAGTTCACATGTCAAGGTGCACAGCTCCTGGGCAGCAGAGCCATGATTCCAAATCCAGGTCGCCTGGCCCAGAGGCCACACACTGGGCCATCTAATCCTCTTGCAAAATCCTTGTGAGAAGGTTCTACTGTACCTGGTAGTCAGGTCAGAAGGCGTGCTTGAGCATAAGGGGACTTGGGCACGGAGAGTGGGGGCTTTAGCAGCAGTCTGCAGTCTCCTTTGGTTTCTTCTCCCTGGTTGTACAGCTGCCTCCATTTGCATTTAAGAATCCAGGGGGTGTGGTGGGGGGGCTGTGAGGACGCCCACAAGGGGCGGCAGGGCTCTAGCTTATTCCTTTAACAAACTGGTGCTCCCCAGGCCCTCGCCCTGTCACCGGCTGCGGACCCTCCCCCTAGCCCAAACCCTACCCAGACTGGGAGATGCTCAAGTGTTCCTGCTATGGCGGTGGGGGTGGGGGTGGCGTGGTGGGGGGGAGGGAGGTCGTCCTTGGAAACAGATCATTACTGGTCTCGCTGGGGAGTGGCCAGCTTTGCAGGGAAGTCCGGGAAGGGTGTCCAGGGAAGGTGACATTGAGGCTGGCTCTTGAGCTTGGAGTTTGGGGGGGGGGGGAGGCAGGAGTCCTCAGGCCGCTGGGATGTGTGCTGCACATACGCTGGGAAATCTGAGCGCAGCGTGGGGGAGCCTGTGTATCCGGGGGCGTCTCCCCGCGAGGGGACTGGGCAGCTCGTTCATCCGCACCCAGGCACAGCCGGTTCCACCGGCGAAGAGAATGACAATGGGGTGGCAAGTCGGGTGTGACAAAGACGCCCTGAAGGGCACGCGCTTTTATGTAATCGGCCTCGGAGCCACGAGTCCAGGAGGCGGGCGCTGGGAGCCCGAGCGCCGGGCGCGGGCTGCGCCCCCCGCGACGTTTTCTTGCAAATGCAGAGGCGGGCCAGGCGAAGTCAGACGAGGAAGGAAATCCAGGGCGCGTCCAAGGGCGGGCGGCTCCCCCCGTGACCCTCCTCCGCCGCCTGGGGCCAGCGCCAAGCTGGGGCCCCTCTCCTCCCTCCAGGCTCGGCCCTTGTCCCGGGGGGCTGTGTGCACACCCCGCTTTCCGGGCTCACTCTCCGGGTGACCTTGGATGAGCCACTGAGCCTCTCCGGGCCTCAGTTTCCCGGCCTGCGCCCTACCACGGCACCTCTGCGGCCTCTCCCCGAGGCCCGCGCGCCCCCAGACCCCGCCCGGCGCGGGCCCGGCCCCCCGCGCAGTCCCGGGCCCCGCGAGGCGGTGCTGGCGGCGGCGGGAGGGCGCGGCGCGCAGGCGCGGCGGGCGGGGCGCAGCGCGGGGCGGGGCGTGCAGGCGGCGCGAGCGGGGCGCGGGGCCCGAGCGCTCAGAGAGCGCGGGCGGCGCTGGGCGTGCGGGTCGCTGGCTGCCGGTGCGCGGCGCGGCTGGCGGGGCGCGCGGGGACTGCTGCAGGGTCGCGGCCCGCGCCGCCCGGCCCGGCCCCAGGCGCCGGCTCGGCTCGGCGGCGGCGGCGGGAGCACGGGGCAGCGTCCGGGAGGCAGCGGCCGCGGGCGCGGGCGCGGGGCAGTCAGCGGCCACCGGGGACCGGGGCCGCGCGGTCGGCGTCCGCACCTGTGCCGCCGCCGCCGCCGGGTCGTCCGCCCGGCTTGTCGCGCCGCGCCCGGGTCCGCGCCGCCGGGGGCGCGGGGCCGCCGCGGGCCGCCTCGAGTCGGCGTCCCGGGCCCCGGCGGCCGGCGAGCATGGAGGAGAAGTACCTGCCGGAGCTGATGGCGGAGAAGGACTCCCTGGACCCCTCCTTCACACACGCTCTGCGGCTGGTGAACCAGGGTGAGGGCGCCCCGGCGGTTAACTGTCGACCGGGCCGTTGGGGCCCCGGCGGGAGCGGCGGGCCGGGTGGAAGCGTGGGGGGCTGCGGGGTGCCACTGGCTGGAACGCGCTGGGCGCTGGGGAGAGACATCGCGGAGGCTGTGGGGAGGGGACAGATAGGAATCTGGGGGCATTTGGGTGGGGACCCGCGAGAATATGGGACTTCTGCTGGAAGACGGGGATGTGAATTTAGGGGGCTTAGGAAGAAAGGAGAAGACTGGGGGGCGGGGTGTCGGGTGAGACTTGAAGGGAATCTTTGGGGACTTGGGGATACCCCAGGGAAACTTCTGGACGGGAAACAGATGGGGAAGAATCTGGGGCTTTGTCGGGGAGGAGGTTGAATGATCTCATCGGAGAAGAGAGTGCGGGGGACAAGGGGAACTAGGGCATTTGGTTTGTTTTAAGGGACTGGAGAAAGAGCTGGAGGAACATGGAAGGATTTGAGGGAAACAAGTACAGACGAGGTGAAGTAGCAGGTGCTTGGATTGTTGGTGAAGTTTGGGGACCTTGGAGGAGGTTTGGGGTCAGACCCAAAGCATCTTTGAAGAAAAGGATCTAGTGGTCCCAGTGGAGGAGCCCTCTGTTCCTCCCATGTGCAGGAGGCACTACAGTCTGCCCTCCCTGGGGGTAGGCATCTCACCAGCCTGCAGCCTGGCCCTTGGAGGAGTCAGTAGAAGAAGCGGGCACAAGAGCCCCCTTCTCGACTGACTTGCTTCTCCTCTTCGGGAAGCGCTGGGTGGGTGACTCTCATTAGTGTCTGGGGTTCAGAATATTGGCAGAGGAGTCCTCTCTGCCTGTGTCGTCGTAGCACCTGTCCGTCCAGCTGAGCGTGAGAACCTCCGGGCAGTCGGGGTCGGGGCCGCCTGCCCTCAATGTCGCCTGGCCGGGCCCCTGGGCTTTGTGAGGAACCTGCTGGGATGCCCGGTAAATGAGTCCCTCGGGAGCAGCCCCGCCCCGCCTGCGCTTGGAACCCGCGTTTCAGCCGAAGATGGATTGGGGGGCGGCTGGTTGTCTTTCGGGGAGGACAGAAACGGTGTCTGGTCAGAGGCTAGCTGGTGACCGAAATCGCCCTGGGTGGCCAGCGCGTGGTCCCCGAGAGAAATCGGATCTGCCGTTCTCAGTGCTAGTCCTGGCTCTTCTCTCGTTGGAAGTGAAGGAGGACGTGGTTAACTCTTATTTGATACAGAGATTTTTACATTTGAAAACAGCAACTTCTAATATTTGCCTGATGCAACCGGTTCTTCAGAGGAGGGTGTGTGCTGTCGACTGGTGGAGAGAGGATCTTACTGTCTCCAAGAATTTGAGCATGCTGTCTGAATTGCTGAACAGGAATGGGTTTACAGAGCGTCCCCATTTTATTCTAATTGCAGGCTTATTTTTGTTTCTCTAATAAAATGGATTTGTGAAAAACTAATGGGCATGTATTCTTAAATGAGAGAAAAAAAATTAGGTTTTATTCCTGTACTGTTTGTTCTGAACAGTTCTCCAGTTAGGTTTGTATTCATTGTTCTTTATGATTTACGTATATCTCTTTTTTGCCTGCTGGGCTGTTATCTCTATGAAAGAAATTTCTTTGTACATTGTGTGAGATCAGTGGCATGAGAAATACTCTGAACTGGGCAATTGAGTACATTTTTCTTAATAAGGAAACAATCAAAGTTGTGGTGTACTCAGTTAAGGAAATAACCCAACTGAAAACAATAAGTTATTTCAAAAGTCAATTATTTTTGTGTATCATGTTGGTGTAGCGTTGTGTTGGTAATACATGGGAAATTCTTTTGGTTTCTGTTACTTCCAGTGTCAGTGGCTTGCAGTTACTTGAAACAGGTATTGGAGAAATGTTTTTGTTGTTGCTAAGCTGGATTACCTTTACTTTTCCATCAGAAATGTAATTCTTGTGAGAACGACAGTTCTCACGTTGAATGGGATGTGAAGGAAGGAAGAGGTGCTCCTCCTGTGTTCTTAGGAGGACTGTTAATTCAGATTACTTCAGACTAATGTTTTCCCTTCACATCATGGGCAGACATCCAGAGTGCAAAGCCCTGCAATTTAAAATATTAATTATACTCTGTTATGTAACTTCATGCTCACTAGTGAACTTTTAAATAAAGCACAGTGTCTTGAGTCTGAATTAGAATCGATAGTTAGGAAGCTTTATTTTAACATCTGAAGTTCATCTCAGTATTGGCGATGTGAAAAGATCTATTCTTCTTTAGCTAAATGTTTGGCTTTGTCTCTGAAAACCATGCTTTTCAGGGGTTGTTCTGAATCTCGACCCTGGAATTGATATTCCGGCTCTAAATTGTGCAGTGATAATGGGTCAGCATTGCAAACCTTTATTTTATTGCCAAGTGACATAAAGTAGATGTATTTTACGGTTTACATCTCCAGATGCTCTCAGCGCCTTATGTTTGCTTAGTATTTTAAAGTTGCCGGGGCACTTCCCCCTTCTCGCCGAGGCAGCCTGCAAGGCTGGAAGGGGGGGGGGGGCGCCGCTTCTTTGGGCGCACGGTGGGCGGCCGAGATCTGATTTGAACCCAGGTCTCTGGGTTGTGCAGCTCTCTACTTGTTCTTTCCACCTTGGCCCTCCACCAGAGAGGAAATGAAGTACTCCTCATACGCGCCTTCAGAGCCCTGCAGAAATCAATGTAGTGCACCCCATCGTACCTGAGGGCTCAGCATAGGGAGGACGACCTGCAGGAAGACTTCCCTTGATTTTTTTCTCCTGAGTTTCTTTCTGGACATGTTTTCCATGGTCTTTAAAGATTCAAACTATGGTGCATTCACTGTATAAGATTTTCGTGCTTAGGCCAAGTATCACTTTGGAATTAAAGAACTCCTGTGGTCGTTATATTCCTCTGGTAATCAGCACGTGACTGTAATGACAGTTTAAAAATGACTCGTAGTCATTCTTCTAATTCGTTTTTAGTAACGCTGGCCGGTTTCCAGGCCAGAGGTTTTCTCGTGTTCTGGAAGTAAAATCTCGATGGCACCAGGATTGACAATCTTACATTGGTGTAGGTGGTACTTCTTACTTCGTCAGGGCTTGTGTTTCATGATGAGCATTAGTTGCTAACTTTTATTTTTCTTTCCTGGGACAGCTGGTTCTTTTATCCGTCCCCATTCCCGTCCCCCCCACCCCCGAAAATATTGAATTTGTTTTTCTACCAAAAGTAGAGTGAAATTTGCAGTACTCTAGATTGGGTAACGTAACTGGATTTCTTTGCTGAATGAAAGAAGATACATGTTGCCCATCCCCCCCCCCAGTCCCCCGTCCCCCCCAGCGCTTACAGGGTGGATTGACACAGTGGTCACTTGCCAAGGGGCCGATTGGAGATGGGAGAAGCGCTGAGTGTTTCAGATGATGTTTGCTTGCAGGGCGTGTGCTGACTCTTACTGAAACACATCTTCAGAAATGTCTTACGCATCATAATTTAATCCAACTCTCTGGTATTGCTTTGGATGGTTTTCAATCCAAGCTAAGTAACCATTAAATAAGATTACATAATCCTGTATTTTTAATTATCGGATATAATGTATGTATTGGTGACTGGCTCACTGCCAAGGTGTGTTTTGTCATTCCTGGTTACAGGAGGGAGTGGAGCAGAGGAGTCACGATTAAGGTGGTCTTTTTGGGCCCAGACTGATATATCTTTGGTAGGCGCTTTGAAAACTATTTTATATCAATTTTTCAAGTATTAGGACTCTTAGCTTTACTTAGGATATACTTAGGGTATAAAAGTATGTAAATGGAGGATCATTACTTTGCCCGAATACATGTTTGTGTCATCCACAGAACCCTATGGCTTGAACTTTCATTTGGGGGACTCCTTTGGGGCAGTAGTTTTCATTTGCCTGAATGTTGTCAGAGCTGTCAGGGGAGGGAGTAAGAACAGGGAATTCCAGAATTATACGTGTTGCCTTCAGACTAGCCTGACACTGCTTCATCCAGAAACCGTGGTTAGGTTTAAATTGTCTTCGAGTTACCAGTATTGTTGGGTTTTTTTCCTAGGAGAAAATGGATGATTAGACTCTACTCTTAAACTGTGTCTGGGTTTTCTCTAGTGCGCTGTGACTCTGGGCGACGCGCAGGTTGTGGCTGGCAGCGATGTGGCGTCGGGGCGGTGGCTGCACCTCTGTGCCAGGGAGTCGTGGGGGTCCGGAGGCGGGGGCAGTCCCCCACTGGCCCAGAGCGCCTGTGCTGGCCCTGCAGCTGGCCCTCGGATGGTGGGGACCCCCCGCCCCAGGCCCTGGACAGCTCCTGTCTGCGCACTCAGCTTTTCAGTGGCAGACACTGAGACTCAGGCACCCAAAGGGCCCACCCAGGGGGCTGGACAGGGCAAGGCCAGGTCCGGTTCTTCTCCAAGGGGGGTGGGTTGTCCTTTCCTCTGCCTGGCTGGGAGGGGAAGGTGCTGCATCTTTCACATTTCTGACCTCTGCTCTCCCCAGTGGATAAACTGCCCGGGGCCAGTTCTGAGGTCTGGTGCTTTCACACTGGCCTGTCCAGGGGGAGGGCCTGCCCCACAGCTGCTTTCAGTGTTGTAATTATCGTAAAGGTAGAGGAATTGGAAAGTATTTTGATTGGACTGGAGCAGTCACTAAAGAACTTTGCCCCTTGGCACTCTAGGGCACCCCGGTTGGGGGTGGGGAGGGAGTCTCCACCAGTTCTGGAAGGTTCTAAGGGAAGTGCAGTGTTAACAAGCCCCTTAAAAGTGGTCCTATGGGAGGGGCCCTTCCTGGGGGATAATGAGAGAACGCTCTCAGATCTGCTTTGAAAGGGATGTTGATTTACTTTTCTTCTTTCCTGAGGAGTTTATGAGTCAGTGTACTCTAAAACAATTAGCTCTCCTTCCCAAAGCTCCTGATGAGGTATCTTGGAACAGATTAAAACGAGGAATTTGGAGGTCTTTGTTGCATGCCTTATCCCCAGCCTTTGCCTCTGCAGGAGGGGTTAATCTGCAGTCTCAGATGCTGGACTGAAACCCAGAGCCTGAGGGTCAGTTGAAAATGCAAATCGAATGCGGGTGCTATTTTGACATCAAGACTCTTTAGATATTGCCACGCATGAAGATAGAATGGTGTACATCTTTACCTCACCCCCTGCCCCCCAGAAGGGGGAGAGTGTCCCTAAGCCTTGGGCTTAATGATGATGCTAAAAGCTTCCAAATTGAGGGCCTCTTCTGTGCCAGGTGCTTTCCATGTGTTACCTCCAGTCCCCCGCCGATTCTGCAGGCTTGGTGGTCTTGTCCCTGACCCCTCCTTCGTTTTTCCAAATGAGGCGTCTAAGTTCTGAAACATAAGGGAACTTGCACAGCCAAGGTGCACAGCTCTGTGAGCAGTTGGGCTGAAATTTTAAATCAAATCTGTAGTGTTTTGCCGGGATACTTTAAGAAAAGCCACAGAGGGAGAGAATTTGGTATGGTTGTTTGTATTTGAAATAAAAGTTCATTATATTAGAAGCCAGTTAGGAATCTCCATTGATGATGGTGAATTTTTAAAAGATGTTGAAAATGTGTTTTTCTGAAAAGACATTCACCTTTCTCCTGTGCTCTCCAGAAATAGTTTTCAGTCTTCAGTAGGCATTCATGATAAGGATTTATAATTATGTGTATTTCAGTGGTCAAGGAGAAAATAGAAAAACCTGCGTTAGAAAGTCAAATTCTCACTAAATGAGCTCTGTATTAGAGTAACCTCTTAGAAGCACAGAGCCTCTTACTTTAATGCTCTTTAATCACAGAAAGAATTGGTTGAGAATGTGATATGAGGGATTTATAGAGTCATTTTATGGTGTGTTTAGACATTCTCCATCTGAAAGAGAGAGAGAACTTTTTCTGGGTTAGATATTTTATGTATATTATTTCATTTAATTCTTCTAATCTTAAAAGACTAAAACATTTTACCTTATTTTACGGCTGAAAAAGCAGAGGTCGGGAAGGTAAAATGATTCACCTGAGGTCAGCCAGCTGGGGAGTGTTGGCCAGCTTCCAGGGGGACGTGGTGCAGTGAACCCCTGCAGCCTGCCAGAGGGGAAGACTTCTCGTTGCCTGTCCATTCCTGCCTTCCTATTGGGCTTTTGTGGGAATTCTCTACCATGCAGCTCAGTATTGGACAGCTGACCTGGTTAAAAGGGCAGATTGCACACTGCACAGAGAGGCAGACGGTGGCGTCACAAACTGCCGTCAGAACCTTCTGGAAGCCTGGTGGGTGTTGTTTGTAGGGGAGATGGTGCTTTCTGCCTTTCCTGGCAGAGTTTGGGCGTCCCGACTCTTTCCTGCTTAGGGACGTGCTGGCCTGGAGAGAGCCATGGGCTCAGGGGGTGCCCCAGCTGGGCTGTCTGTAAGCCCATGCAAGTTACCTCGTTTCTCAGAGCCCTGGTTTCCCATCTGTAAAATGGGGCCTTATCGCCTTCCTTGCAGGACTGTTGGTTTAAATGTGATCTAAGCGCAGTGTCTGAGACATAATGCCGGCTTCGTAAACATCGCCTGTTACTGTTATGGGACGCCCCGAGATGGATGTGTGTATTGGCTTCACTTTCCAGACATGGAATATATGATTTAATACATAATATTAATCGTATTTAATATGTTAACCATCTAATTTCATTTCTTAGGGTAATTTTATGTTTATAGAATGATTTTTAATTCTCCAAACCTAGCACTGTTGCAGGAGAGACTTGTTCTTTGGGAAGCTTCTTGCATTAATGTCATGTGCAACGTTAGCAGCAGCTCTGATTGGTTTCTATTATGCTCCCCAAGCGTCAGCACCTGAGGCTCATCCTGGCGCGCCCACATCCTGAGGCGCGGCTGGGCGCCCAGCACCCTCTCCCCAGGAACACAGCTGTTTCCCCCTGAATCGCTGAGCTGCCCAGCCCCACCGTCCCCACCCGCCAGCCCTGCTGCTGCTGTCCGGCTTTGGAAGGTGCTTCTGCGCGTGGTGGAGGGTCTCTTTTGGTCTGACGATGTGATCGATGTGATCGGGTGAGAGCGCCACTTCGTAGATCCCTTTTTGATGTAAATCTTAGGGGGTCCCTGCTGGCTGCAGCTCCGGGAGAAACCCTGCGGGACCGGGCGCTGGCCGCTGCGCCCCGGCCTCTCCCTCGCCCTCCAGCTGTCCATCCCGGCTGCCGTGGGCTCTGTGCTGCCCTGCTCGCGTTGCCCGTTTGTCTAATCTCGTAAGAGCTGCACGCGCCAGGGGAGCAGCGTTTGCGGGAATCCTGACTCCCTTTTGTTTGTCGCCTCCGTCTCCGAGCGCCCGACGTGCAGACCCTGTCGCGAGGTCCTGGCCACAGGCCGCTGCCTTGGATCCTGGTGGCCTCCGGGAGGTGGGCTGGTTGGTCTCGTTCCGTCAATTAGGAAACAGACATTCGAGGACGTACGGTTTTTTCTAGGTCGGATAAAAAGTTAAGTATTGATTTACGTTTGGGGACCATTATGCCCTAAAGGGAAAAACCGTATCTGAAAAACCATTCAGTTGAAAACGTCTTAACTTTTTATTTGGAAAGAATTTCAACCTGGGAAACTGCAAAGTGATAGAAAAACAATACCTAGAAGTACCCCCCGCCCGCCCCCCCCCCCCCCAGAAACCCGCTTCACCCACTTGCAGCATTTGCTGGAGGAAGTGTTAGGGCAGCGCGCTCACTCGTGCTGCTGCCCGTGGTCGGCTGCCCGTTGTGCCGGGGCGGGTTACAGGCCTCGCTGCCAGGTACATTGGGGTTCACAGGTACTTTGGGTAAGGAAGTAAACCCCGGCCGGGAGAGCTGTGGGGGCCGGTGGTGGGGGTCCTGGTCCTCTGCCTTCTGGGTCCGTGGGTTTGGGGGTGCCGGGCCTTGACCAGCACCGGGTCCGAGATCTGGAGAGAGCTTTGGGCAGAGGCACGATCCAGTTTGAGCGACACTGCCGCAGAGCTGCGCCCTGGAGCAGGGGTCCCCAGGGACTTCCACATTTGCGCTTTTGAGGTTCCTTTCTTTCTGTCATTTGTTGAGCTGATATTGGTTGACACCTGCGCTGCTGATGTGCACTGTGACTCTGGCTGGTTTCTTTCTGTCTCTGGGCTTCCTCCCTCACCTGCACCTGGCAGTGGTGCCTTGACAGTGCGATGACAGGACGGTGACGTCATACGACAGTGATCCTGGCTGGGGTTTACTTCCTTACTGTAATTCACTGTAAATTTTCAACACCTTAGAATATATTTGGTCTATCTGATATGAGTTTAATAATAAACATTTAAAAGTTTCTGTTCTTGACATATTATCTTTTACATCTGAATCCGACAGCTCAGGACTTGGTTGTCAGTCAGCACAGTGGATTTCCTGCAGGTCACTTTTTGGGGTCCCATCTTCCCCTGCCACCCTGTGCTTTTTTGGCCTTGCTTCTGTTTGGGCATGCGCAGTGAAATTAACAGAAGCAAAACGCTTAGCAAAACCCATCCACCCTTTGTTTGCTGACAATCTGTAAACCACAATTAATTGAAACTCATACTGGAATAAGATTCAGACTGTTTAGTAAAAAAGAGTGGTTAAGAACACAGCTTCACGTTAGATAAACTTGGGTTCCTATCTAAGCACTGCTTTGTCTGTGACCTTGAAGATGTTAACCCCTCTCTATCTCAGCTTCCATGTCTGCAAAATGGCAATACAAAATAACAAAGCCCCCCTGGGAGTTTTTGGGGTTTAAACGAGCTGTGTGTGAGCAGCTGCGTAGGGTCATGCCTGGCAGGGATAAGTGCAGAGAAACGAGCTGCTCCCGTGGCCAGTCATCCGCCATCCAGGGTGGGAGAGAATCGCGCAGAGGGTGCGGTGTGCAGATTGGGCTGGGTGCTGCGGGGAAGAATGCACGCAAGGTCTGAGAGCTCAGAGAGCAGCACCTGGCTTGGACTGCGGGTAGGCTGGGCTTTCTTGGGTCTTAAGGTTGGAGGAGGAATTAGGTGGATGCAGAAATATCACAGGTACGAGAAGAGCTTGGGCTTATGCATATATTTTTTTACTCTTTCGATGATTAATTGCCTGCTCCTCTGTGTTTCCGTAATCTTTCATGCTCCTACTTGTAGTTGTTTATTTAAATCTGACCTCTCTCTTTCTTTCCCCTGCTCCTTTCTCTTCCCCCACCTCCAAAAGTCTTTATTTGTTCTTCCTGGCATTAAAAGACTAGTGCCCCTGTGTACCCATTTGTCTGCATCACCAGTTCACATTTCGCCATCCTTGCTTTCTCATTCTGTCTATAGCTGTATTTTCATGCCTCATTTGAGAGTGAGGTGCATTGCTATGGCCCCTAGACCCCTAGGTACCTGATATTTTGACGTGCATTTCCTGAAGACTAGCGCCTTCTCCTACATAACCACAGTGCAATGATCGATTTCGGAAGGTTAATACTGATTAAATGCTATTATCTAATCTATAGTTCCTGTGCTAACTTCCCACTTGTCTCAGTACTGTCCACGTAGGGTCCAGTTCAGGAGCCCCTGTTGCATTTGGGTGTCCAGTCCCTTTAGTCTCTCGAACTGGAACAGTTCCCATCCTTCGCCTGCTGTGACGTGCTCTGTGGAAACGGGTGTTGTGTAGGAAACCTTTCAGCCCTCCGGGGTGGTGCTTTCAGTGCAGCGGGAATGGGCCCCTCTCAGGTCTGGCCTCAGGAGCACGCGACCCCAGCGCTTTGTCCCACCCCAGTGGTGGTAGGTTTGATCCTGTGGGCAAGGCAGCATCTGCCAGTTATCACCACTGGGAAGTCACTCTTTTCCTTTGTAATCAATTAGTTCTTTTGTGGGGATAGATTATGAGGCGAAGCAAGTATTCTGTTCCCTTTTAAACTTTCCTGCACACATTTTAGCATCTATTAATGTTTCTTACCTGAATTAATTACTGCGATGGTTGTAAACTGGTAATTTTCTAGATCAGTCCATCTGCATTTATTGGTTGGCATTCTACTGAAAAGGAATACTTTCTTTTCTTTTTTCCTCCCTTCCATCTCCATCCCCTGCCTTTCTTATCTTTCCATGTAAATTCATGGATTCTTATTTAATCCAAGGAGTGATGACCCTTTACTTGCACCGGATCTGTCTCCTCTCAAGTTGTCCCGGATTTGGCCGGTGGGTGCCCTTTGCCCTGGCTCCTGATCCTTTTGCTGTGATATACACTTTTTGAGTGCTTTTTTACTCTCTGGCACAGCGTTTTGTTCGAGGCTCCTCTCGCTCTTGTCCTGCTCCAGCCCTGGGGTTGCTGTCTCCCTTAGGGTGGAATGGTGTTTAGAGACTGAGCTCTGGGCTCCGTCGTCACCCAGAGCTGAGAGATGTGAACGGTCTTCACTAGAAATTTCTCACAGGCATCAGTAATTCATTCATCCACAAAACGTTTCTTGTGAATGGTCCAGGCAGAGCAGAGAAGGGCTTAATCCCTGTTCTCTAACAGCTGAAAGGATGTGTGTGGGTCTTTATGCTAAAATCTAAGATAGGGTCAGCAAAGTTTTTCTGTAAAAGGTCAAATAGTAAATATTTTGCAGGCTCTAACTCGACTCTGCTCTGCTGCTGCAGTGGGAAAGCAGCTCTAGACAGCAACTGAATGAGTGCGCGTGGCTGTGCTGGGATAAAACTTTTCTGTAGGCACAGGCAAGGGTTGTGGTTTGCTGATCCTCCCTGCCCTCCACTGTTAGAGAACAGGGACCAAGCCTCGACGCTGCTTTCCCATGCCATCCACAATGGGGATGCAAGAAACAGTGTGTGGGTGAATGAATCACTGATAATTGTGAGCTATTTTTATTGACAACCGTTCATTTCTCTCATTTGGATCTTTTGGCTTCATTTCTCTTATTCGGATCTTTTGGCTGTCAAATTCTTTTGACATTGATTTGTTGAGTCTGTATTTGCAAGATGAGAGTGTTTTAATATGTAGTGTGCGCAATATGCAGAGTAACACTGAGAAAAAAAAACAGTTGCATAAAACTTGTGTGGGTGTTTTTCTTGTTATAACCAAAAGGTTGCCTTTTCCTTACAGAGGGCCTCTCCCGAGGCAGCGTGCCGGGCCGGCTGGGTGGGGCCGGCTGGGTGGGGCCGGCTGGGTGGGGCCGGCTGGGTGGGGCCGGCTGGGTGGGGCCTGCCGTGCTTCACCTGACTCGGGTTCTACCTGCGCAGCGAAGGAAAACTTCAGCCAGGCAGATGGGGAAGAGATCTCAAAATGCCCTGCTCTCCTTTTATAGGCACACCATACATTTGTTTCTTCTCAGCTTTATGATGTAGTTTATTGCTCTAATTTATTTGAAAAAAGGTTTCATTACTTTGCAGTGATACATGGACTTCCCCAGGTGCAATCCCGTTCTCGGTAGGGACCAGGTGTCGGGGCTTTGCTGATGGAGAGCCAGGAGCTGCCCCACCTGAGGAAGGGCCAGCCCCCCAGTGTCTCAGGACGTGACCATAACTTAACTGTGAGGATGCAAATGAAGTCCAGTATAAGTTTCTCTGATGGTGCTAAAATAAAATCAGCCTTTTAATTATTGCTTACTTTTTTGTTTAAATTCCCAAAATTCAGATGTTAGTTTTAAGCTTGGTAAGCAGTTTTTCTGTTTGTCAGCAAGGCACCTGCTTGTTTCTCAGTAGCAGCAGGAAGTCTCAGTCCTTTCTCTAGAATTCAAAGAAGTGGTTTTCAAATTCTGTCTGAGAGCAGCTCATGGTTCTGTGGAGACTCCTGATCTGATAGTAAAGGGAAAACCGGGAAGCCTCCTCAGCCTGCTTGGCTTTTATGTTGACGGTCTTGAATGGCCCTGCAAGACTTTGATTTGGTTAACAAGTGTTACTGTTTTGTTTTGTTTTTTAAATATGAAAAGTACTGCTCTAAGGACTAGGCCTCAGTGTCCGCTGCCCGGGTAGGGGCCGGGCCTCTGGTGTCCGCCAGTTGGAGACACCTGGGGAGCATGCCCCCCCCCCCCGCCCCATGGCACCCCGGAAGAGCACGTGGGGACCAGAAGTGCCGTGTGATTTAATCGGCTGGGTTGTGTGTTGAACGTCCTCTCGTTGCCATTTCCCCGATTAGGGTTGGCTCCTTAATGGGTGTGTTTCCTTTGGTCCTGCTAAGCTGTGAGCCTCAGTTTCTCCATCAGCAAAGTGGCTATCGGATCACCTACGTGAGGTTCCCGATGTCTTGTAGGTTGTCAGAGTAGTCGCTCGCCTCTTGCTTTGGGCTAGCGACTAAAAGGATGCTTTTCCTTCTTTTCCTTCTGCCGAGCCTTGTGTATCTGGGAAGCTTTGCACGGAAGCTGTATGTGGGTTGCTGGCTCAGCAGTCTTTGCTAGAGTATATTAGCTTTAATAAAGAATTCTCAGCAGAAAGTAGCTTTCCTAGGGATGGGGAGTAGGTAGCAGGATTCAACTTGAGACTGTTAGACTCTTGTCTTTCAGGAAATTACTCTGCAGACTTCTGGGGGGGGGGTCCTGTAGGAGGAGATGGGGAGGTGCGTGTCTCCCCAGGTGTGTCTTTCCCACTAGACTGGTTCACGTCGGGTCCCTTGTTTATCTGCAAGCATCGCGTTGCCAGGCTGGGCGGCGTGCTGGGCGCAGAGCTGGGCAAGGCTTTCTCCCTGCTCAAGGAGTTTCTGCTCATAGGGAAGTAGCCGAGGGGAAAGACATTTCTACTGTGGGGGGAAGGGCTGCATGAAAGGCCAGTGCAGGGCGTGCCGGGTACTGCTGGGTGGACTGGGCAGGGCCCTGGGTGTGACTCCTGATGGACTGAGGCCTCCCGGGCCTCGGAGCGTGGCAGCACTGTGCTGTGCATCAGGGGGCCACTCGGAGCCTCTCTCCTGAGGGCCAAACCTCAGGCGTCTCTGAAGACTGCAGTGCAGTTTGTCGGGCACACAGTGTGCCACGAATGAGTTGTTCCGGCTGCTGAGATCGTCACCTCTCCCTTAAAAGTCCTCAGTTGATTGGATTAAATCCAGCCAATTGCAGTCTCTCATTGCAGAAGGCATTCCCTTTAGTTGACCGTGGATGTGGTCAGCCTTCAGTGCCTCAACTGAGTGATGATTTAAGTCAGTGAAATGTCCTCGCAGTAACGGTGAGGCCAGTGCTTGCTTGGTGGGACAGCTGTGCCCCATCAGCTGGCCAAGTTGACACTGAACCCAGCCATCGCGGTGGTGAGCAGTGCAGGCTACAAAGATGAATTATGGGAGGTCATTGCTGGTGGGCTTTCTGGACTTTGTCTTGTACTCATGATGCTCTGCCTTACGTTTGAAATCGTCGTGGAGGATGAGGTCATGCAGGGAGGGGGCTGGGCTGGGGGTGGAGCCAGGGGAGGGGTGGGGCCAGGGGAGTGGGCGGGGCCAGGGAAAGGGTGGATGAAAGAGACAAAGGTGGGACAAAGGGATCTCTGCAACTGTATCAACACAGAAGGGCTGGTCAAAGCAAAAGAAAACCTTCCTTTCCTTTGGCATGTGTGATTCCAACTTTGTAAATTGTTCTTTAAAGTGTTTATTTTAAAAGATTTGTGTCAAGCATTTATTTTCAAGTAGGGATCTGTCACTGCAGAGATGCTTAAGCAAAGCAAGGTCCTCGAAGCTTCTCGAACCCAAAGCTGGTGAGAACCGGAAGGAGAACCCTGTGGTATGAAGAGCTTGGGAAACAGGGGTGTCACCCGTGTGTCCCGGGCTTGTCCACAGGGCTTCGGGGCCGTTGACGCCTCTCCCTGGGCGAGCACGCCTTCCGTGTGGACTGGAACTGGTTCACACGTTCCTGGTCAATTTTAAATCCTAAGGACGGGCGTTGCGCCTCCCAGGCTCCCCTCGTGCACATTTGAACGTGTTGCTCTTCCAGGGAATGCTTTTGGTTAGTGTGGTGACATCCGCGGAAAGTGGCCGGGCCCAGATCCGAAGGCCTTGGGCTGAACCCTGCCCCTCGGGAAGGCTGGCCACCTCTCCCCGGGAGGACAGGGGACAGTGCTTCCCTACGGTGCCTGGGGGCCGCCTTGGGCATCTGCCCCTCCCGCCTTCCTTTTGGGCCCTCTGCGTCGGGGGTGGGACCCTCATCCGAAACGGGTGGTGCCTGGAGGGTGTGGAAGTGGGCCGAAAAGGGAGAGTTTCAGGAGAAGAGCCAGAGAGGCCCTCTTTGCAGAAGGCAGCGTCTGGCCTCCTGCCGCTGGTCCCCGTGCTGTCCCCGAGCCGCTCCATGGGGCTCTTCCCAGCCATGGGGGGGGCCTGGAAGGCTTGGGCGACTCGGGGTGTTGCTAGCATTTTGTTCTTGGTTCCTGAGCCTAGAGACCACACCAGAAATTAGTGAGGTGAACCCGGTCTCCAGTTAATTTCATTTCACTTTCAAGTTGCCAGCTTCATCCTGAGAAACCTTTACAAAGTCCTTTTCTCGACTAATTTTGTCATGTTTGAAAAATGACAACTAACTTCTTACAGTACCATGATTTGGGTTCTTCATTTGATGGAGAAGCATTGACCTCAGCTGATGCTGCGTATACGTAAAGGAAACCGTATTTCTTTTGAGTAAAGAAAGTCACTATAATCAAAATAAGTTCAAACCATAAACCTTGCCCTGAAACCTATAACACAGTACTGCTTGGGGTAGCCAGGTTATAGGTTCTGTGCCTTGGTTAGCTTGCAAAATTCACTTTGAGCTGAATGCTCCTGGTGATGGCGAGTATTCTGCTCTGTACTGTAGTGGAATTTTATTTGACACTGTTGTCTGAAATGTGGAGTTGGTTTATATGGTTTAATACCCTCTGCGCGTTCTTTATGACGAAGGCTAGGGATCAGGCTTAGAAAGAGGATGGCTTATTCCACTGGGTTTGGTAAGAAGGGATTTTCTCAGGAGATTTCCTGTGAAATGACGTATATTCATACAGATGTAAAAATTGCTTTTTTTTAAAATTTCTTGGTTCAGATGTATTTTTGAGACCATATTTACAAATAACACTGAGAAGCTAGAAGGGAGGGTGTGTTAGGTTTCTGTGGCTGCCGTGACACATTGCCACACATTTAGGGCTATATTATCTCATTTCTCTTGAGGCCCAAAGTCCCTAGTGGCGCTCACTGGGCTGAAATCCAGGTGGGCTGCCTGTCCCCCCACCTCCCGGAGGAACCCTGAGTGGGTCCGGCCCTGCCTCTCCCAGCTTATGCACAGCCCTTCCTGCACATCCGAAGCTACCGTGTCGGCTGCATCGTCTGTGCACTGCAGAGACCCTCTTCAGTTGCCTTCCTCTCCCAGTTTATAAGAACGCCCGTGCTACATGGACTCAGAGATAACCCACGTGACCTCCCCACGCGGGGTCAGCCCGTCAGCAGCCTTGGTGGGCGCATGGCCTGGTGTGGGTGTGCGGCCTGGCTTCCTCCCCTCTGCCCTGCTGCTTTGTTTCCATTTGTGAACCACACCAGCCTTCATAAGCATTTGCTGAACTCTTCCTTTGTCACCTTTGATTTCCCCAGACGGTCTCTTCTAATCCCAGCATAATGTGGGGTGTGAAATGAAGTCCGCATCCTTGACTTCAGGAGAAATCTGGTCTGTGCGATGCTGCAGGCTGAGTGCTTCCCGGGCTCTGCGTGGCTGTTCAGTACATCCTGCCAGTGCATCCCGGGCTTCTCACAGCCCCCCCGGGTACGGCTGGCTTCACGGGGAGCAGGGGAAGTGGGCGTCAGCAGGCTAGACGGCTTCCCAAGGCCCCTGCTGCACAGGGAAGCCAGCACTCCATGTGCGTCCATTTGACTTCAAAGCCTCATAGCTTCATGGCCTCAAATATGTGCACATTAGTTCAGTAAACAAGAGTCAGAAAGGTAAATTACATTCAAAGATGATGATAGGGGACATTTTGAAAGACTGTGATTAATTTGCTAGGTGAGTTAAACCAGTAGTTGATATATTAGAAGTTCAGGAGTGAAAGATGGTTTTAAGCAGCAGAAGTTAGTGATGGCTTATGAGAGAGAAAAGTTTATTATTACTTAATTTCCAGATAATTGTTCTGGGATATTCCATAATCAGAGATAAAACACGTAATAATGACAATGGTAGCTACCTATATTAATCTTACATTCCAAGGTCTGTTTTCCATATATTTCCATATGCTGGTTCGTTTCATCCTTGTACAGGTAGATATTACTACCCCCTTTTTATAAATAATGAATGTGAGTCTGAGAACAGCTCAGCCTGAGGCCCGACTAATGTGTGGTAGGATTGTATTAAAGCTGATGTGTTCTTCAGTTCTACATATTCAGGCATGTGACTTGAAATAATTCCATAGATACGGGAAAATACAGAGTGAAGAAACTGAAAATGATCAATATAGTAATTAAACAGATATGCCACTTTTATATATTTAAAAGTAGGGCTAAAATGTACTGGACTCATACTGATGCAGATGAGCTCTTGACATGGAAGAAACTAGGATTTCAGGGTACTTGAGGTCCATGGAAGGCTGAACAATGGCCCTGGTCTGTCCATGTCCAGATAGCTAGGCCTCGTGACTGTTACTTATCTGGCAGAAGTGGCTTTGCCAGTGTGACTGAGCTCAGGACCCTGAGCTGGGGAGTGGATCCTGGGTTATCTGGCTGGATAACTGCTCTGTAGAGAGGGAGGCAGGAGGAGTGAGTAGAGGCTGTTAGATACGGGACAGAGGTGGAGGGATGTGATCACATGGCCACTGAGGAGGGAAAGGGCAAGGACAGTGGTTCTTCCTGGGATCCTCCAGAAGCCCCTATGGACACATCTTAGATTTCGGATCTAAGAAACTCTAAGCTAAAACGCTGGTGGTGTTTTAAGCTATTAAATTTGTGGTCATTTGTTATAGTAGCAGTAGGAAACTAATGCAGTGTCCATAAGTAACTATGGGCTGTTCCGTAGTATTACCTGGAGACTTCAGGACCCCACTGTCACTGATAGACACTGCAGCAGTCAGCAGATCAATAGGAACATAGTTGTGAATGGTGGTATAAGCCAATTAGACTTCACAGACATCCATAGAACATGCCTCCCAGGAACAGGGAAGCTACATGTTTTCAGTTGCACATGGAGTGTTCTCCAGGACAGACCATATGCTAGGTCGTAAAATAATCCCCGGTGCATTTATAAGGATTGAAATCATGCAAATTTGCAGTCCAACCACAGCGGAATGAAATTAGAAATCAGTAACAGAAATTTGAGAAATTCACAAATATGTGAAAATTAAAAGAACATACTCCTAAATAATCAGTGATTTAAAGAAGAAATCACAAAGGAAATTAGAAAATAGTTTAAGATGAATAAAACTGAAGATGCAACATTACCAAAACTTATGGGATGCAGCTAAAGCAGTACTAGAGGGAAACTTATAGCTGTAAAATGAAGAAAGATCACAAATCAGTGACCTAACCTTCCATCTTAAGACCCTGGGAAAAGAAGAGCAAATTAAACCTGAAACAAGCAAAATTGAAAAAATAATAAAATTAGGACAAAAGTTAACGAAATAGAAACTAGAAAAACAGTAGAGAAAATCATCAAAACCATAAGTTGGTTCTTTGAAAAGATCAAGAAAATTGACAAAACTTTAGCCAATTTGACCAAGAAAAGAAAGAGAGAAGACTCAAAAATTACTAAAACCAGAAAAGAAAGAGCAGTACTGCCGACCTTAGAGAAGTAGAAGGGACTTAAGAGCATATGATGAACAATTAATTGCTTGTGGGTTGTGGGGGACTGAACTGTGGGCCCGTTTGGTCTTGGTCCTGGTCCTGGTGAACAGATTTTAAGGCAGGACATGTTAGGATAATTTGTGTTGTTACTGCTCAAAGCTGTGGTTATTTAGTGAGAGGCTAAGCAGGATGCATTATTTGGTGGGCTTCAGCCTGTCACTATATGAGTTCTTGCTAATGGGAGCAAAATGTACCAAACTAGAGAGCTGGATATTTCCCATCCTGGTAAGTGGTTGCTTTTCAGATAAAGTTTGTTATTCTGTGATGTAATTAGCTGGGCAGAGAACTTTCTCTGGCATTCAGCATAATGACCACTAAGTAATAGGCATACTGCTAAAATAAATGCTTTTTCAAAACTTGGAGAAATTCTTGGAGACAATTCTTTCTTTCCTCCTGATGTTTTTGCAAAGTTAGAAAAAGGTGTTTAATGACATTGGGTATTGCATTAGTAAGTTTAGAATTACTTTCAGATTGATGACCTTACAGTGGCTAAAGTTGCCCATAGGCAGGGAGAAAAATCATTAACCATGATGTAAGAAGTCTTTGGGTTTGGATCTGATAAAACCTGACATAGAATGATAGAATTTTGTAACACTGCCTTGGGAAGGAGGAAATGGGTAGATCTTCCTTGGCAGGTCGTAGTGCTAGGGAAAAAGGAGAGTAGAAATGAGCTCTGATTTCCCAGACTAGTTTGTGGAGAACGCCGTGTGTCCTTGGCTGAGAGAATTGATCAGTTCTGTGCCCATATGCTCAGCTGTGCCTGTGTGTCATCTTTTTGTAATCTCGATTTCTTAGAAGCCTTTGGACTTGTGTTTGTGTGTTAGAGGTGGGTGGGGAGTGGTGTTAGAGTGTGGGGGGAGCTTTCTTCTTGAGATTATGATTTCGCTGTTTGGACAGACTGGTGTAGTACATATTGAATGGGTTCTCAGGCCAGCCATCAGCTCGGAGGACCTGGGAGGTTGCATCACCTCTGCAGCCTGTTCCTCACCTGTCAGATGGGACTACAGCACCTACTAACAGGGCTCTTGGGCTGTTGGTAAATGAGATGTGTGTGCAGACTCTACCTAGTGCTAAGGCTTGGCACAGAATGGGTTCCCAATGAGCCTTCCTTCCTAAATGCATCGTGCTAGAAAGGATCAGGTTGAGGAGGCAGTTGAGCCACTTGCCATGTTCCCGTTGCCCCCCCTGCAGTCTCCCTGCTGTCCCCGGCGGCCCGAGCTCACTCTTGTAGGTCTCTGAGACCTTGGAGCCCTGGAATCTTCTCTCACTTGAGCATTGGCATTTGCCCACTTGTTTTTTCTCCTGTCCAGGGCTGCTGGGACTCTGTTTCTGGGCCAGTACAGGACATTTCTGGATATTCTGTAGAGCGTAAATGAAGTCCAGTTTGTTTTCAGGTAAGAAGTTGTTGCATGTCCAATACTTTGGAAAACAGTATCACATAGTGACTTTTAAGAATGTAGCCTCGATTCAGGTTGCTCAGATTGCAATCTCCTCACTAGACCCAGTTTATTAGCCGCGTGTCTTCGGCAGGTGATTTAACCCTTCCTTACCTCAGTTTTCTCAACTGAGGGAGAATGTGACAGACAGGAACAGTTGTCTGGGCTGAACGGGTAGTTGTGAGGGCTGAATATGCTAACAAATGTAAAGCATTCATTGGCTGGTAGGTAGTGGCATTCAGTAAGTGTACACTGTTATTATGACTTTCACGTTTTTATTGTTGGGCGCCTTGCTAACTCCTGGGGAGGTGAAGATGAGTAAAAAGTGGTCCCTGGCATAAGAATCAGTGACAGAGCCTGGGCGGGACCAGGAGATTCTGAGAGATGGTGCTTTCTGAGCTGGACATTTGCATTAGCAAGAGGAGGAGAAGGGCCTGCGACGGGAAACTGTAGCATGACTGAGGAAGTGCGACATGCCTGTCGTCATCCTTGGATGATCTGAGGGCTAGTTTACGCAGAGATGAGAGCAGTTTGTTTTCTGTTTCATTATTTACTTTGCTGTCACTCCACCCTCATCTAAGCTCTTGCTTTGCTTATAGCAGGAAATTTCATTTTTTAATGTAAGAAGGATTTCATCTGATAAGTTCATTGATTGCATGAAGTTAATTTCTAGAATACCAGCTATACCTCCGTGATACAGTCAAAGCCAACAGGGCTAAGCAATGATGGCCAAAGATAACGAGGGGGTGATGGTGGTGGTGGTGGTGGTGGTGGTGATGATGACGGTGATGATGATGTGGTGATGATTATGATGATGATGACGGTGGTAGGGTGGTGGTGGTGATCATGATAATGGCGGTGGTGGTGGTGATGGTCATGATGATGATGGTGGTGATGGTGGTGACGGTGGTGGCTATGGTGGTGACGTGGCGGCGGCGGCAGTGGTGGTGACGCGGCGGTGGTGATGACGGCGGTGGTGGTGACGGTAGTGACGGTGGTGGTGACGGTGGCGGTGGTGATGGTGGCAGTGGTGGCAGTGGTGACGGTGGCGGTGACGGCGATGGTGGTGGTGGTGGCGGTGACAGTGGTGGTGACGGTGGCGGTGACGGCGATGGTGGTGGTGGTGGTGGTGACGGTGACGGCGGTGCTGATGACGACGGTGACAGTGATGGTGGTGGTGGCGGTGACGGTGGTGGTGGTGGTGACGGTGACGGCGGTGGTGACGGCGGTGGTGGTGGTGGTGGTGGTGACGGTGACGGCGGTGATGGTGACAGTGGTGGTGGTGGTGATGGTGGTGGTGGTGACGGCGGCGATGGTGGTGGTGGTGACGGTGGTGGTGGTGACGGCGGTGGTGGTGACGGCGGTGGTGGTGGTGGTGGCGGTGGTGGTGGTGGTGGTGACAGCGGCGGTGGTGATGGTGACGGTGGCGGTGGTGACGGCGGTGGTGGCGGTGGCGGTGGTGATGGTGATGGTGACGGCGGTGGTGGTGGTGGCGGTGGTGACGGTGGCGGTGGTGATGGCGGTGGTGACGGCGGCGGTGGTGATGGTGGTAATGGTGATGATGACTGCAAAGCCATTTACAGTCACCCAGGCATTTTTACTCTTGTTAATTCACTTGAGTCTCTTTGTGGCATTAGGAGGTGTGCAGGGTTAATTGGCAGCCCTGGTTTCTGTATATTAATTTTATTTGCTTAGGCCCTCAAAATATGTGGGCCTAAGCACATATAGATGTGCACAGACTCGGCAAAGACCCCTCGTTACTGCCTCATGCCTGAGTCCTGATTCTGTCTGACCCCCATGTGCTAAGCAGTGGAGCAGTGTCGGCCTCCGGGCTGTGAGGAGCGAACCAGGCCCCAGGAACCCGGCTCGCACCCTCCACCTGGCTCTCAAAGCCTTACCGGCTCCTTGTCGCATGCCTGCCTCTGAGCTGAGCAGCAGAGCTGGAGGAGAGGCCCAGGAGAGTGGCTGAGGAACCCAGGGGTCTCTCCAGCACCCTTTTGCTCCCTTATTTTTCTTTCCCAAAGCACCATCCCTTCCCTGTGAAACTCTGTGAGGATAGATTCCATTACTCAGACATCTGGAAATGCATTTGGCATAGAGAACACGCTTAACTCTCATTTTGGATGAGTGCGTATTGAATGGGTGGTGGCCTCATTTCATCTATAAGACACCTCTGTGCCCTTGCCGTTGTCTTGAACCCTTCTTCCTGAGTGAAAGGGAGGAGTGGGGAAGTGTAGGTTCTCCCCAGGAATGGAAGGTTTGCTGGTAGGCGGGGCAGATGTGAGCTCCACGCTCCGGTAAGATGATGGAGGCTCAGAAATGCTAAATAACTTTATGGTGTATGGCAGGAAGTGCTGGCAATGCATTCAGAACCAGGTCTCCAGAATCCTGGAGTGGCTTCCTTGGCTCCATCAGAAAGGATTGTTAGTAATTTATATGTCATCTGTGCATGTTTGGATATCTGTGTCTTGTGCTTTGTCTCAGATATTTTCGATATATTAACACTGTTTGAATATCAGTAACAATGAGGTTTTCCTACACAGTAAACCTCATTTCCTAATATTCATTATCATTTGGCTTTTTTTTTTTTTTAATTTATTTTGTATGTTGAATGGTGGGGTCACATTTCATTCTCTTTCCATGTGACTCTCCCGTTATTGCAGCACCATTGGCTGATTTTTTAGTGTGCACAGGCTGGGAATTGAACCCGGGTCTCCTGCGTGGCAGCGAGAATCCTACAACTGAAGTACCCTTGCACCCCCTAATTTGGCATTCTTAATTGTGACAGAAATTTGTCTGCCAGAATTTGTGTATCAGGTCTGACAAACATGAACACACTGAGCACAGATACTTGTTTTCTGAAGCACCTCTAATGAAAGAAAAGCAAGTTGATTCTTCTCTTTAATTTCCTCTCCTTTTCTTGAAGAGGAGGTTTGAGCTAATCTGTTTGAGCAGAATAACTTTTTCTCTTCTCCTATTTTGATCTTGAATCTTTTGACCTATTTAAAACAAGCAAATTTTTCTTGTATTCTTTGTTTCTCTTTAATTTTTCACATCTGAAATTATTTATGTGTTTTAGATGTACAGACTATGTGATTGTTATTTGACCTTCTTTGTCAGTGTCTGCTAACATATTGGCCTGTAAGTTTTAAGGTCCAGGAGGCCCAGTGCTGTGCCGGTCTCTGCTCATGGTTGATCCCCTAGCCAGATGGGCCTCGTGTTTGTGGAATGAATGGCTGCATTGACTGGACGTTGTGTAGAGCTCTGCCAGCTGGATGGGGAGCAAAAAGGATGCCTGCTCTCAAGATGGGCGCAGCCACGGAAAGGCAGGACGAGAATTAGTACACCTGCCCTGGTCCACCTCAGTGGACGGACCATTTCCCCAGGAATATGGGCATCGCCCTCGGACTTTGGGAGCCATCGCTGTAACTCTTGGATGTTAGGCTGAAAGGATTCTTTTACCCTTGTTGGACCTTGTCACACAGTAGTGCTTCGAAAATTATTGTTTTTAAGGATTGAAGTTCCGATACATGTTACAATGTGGGTGAACCTTGAAACCATTATCTTAAGTGGACTAACCGAGAAACAAAAGGACAAATATGGTATAATTCCAGTTACGTGAAATATCTAGAGTGAGCAAATTCAGAGATGAGAACTAGAGGGTAGCGGGGGCAGTGGAGAGGGGGACGGGGGGTTTTGCGTTTATAGTAAAAAACTTCTGTTTCGGGTGATTGAAGTTTTAGAAATGGAGGTTGGAGATGTAGCACAATTGTAAAAGTAATTAATGCCATTTGATTGGTACACTTAAAAATGGTTGAAGTGGAAAATTTAAAAGTCTGTAAAATTACCACAATAAAAACACAAAAAGTATATCTTGAAAAAAACTCAGTGTTGAAACTTCAGTGTGAATGCATCTTTTTTGTCATTTTCAGAGATTGTTACTGTGTATGCACATGCATAGATTTGCATGTGTGAGTTGTGTACAAAATTACACATGTAGTTCCATGTAAAGCTATGCGTATTTGTATGGATATATTTATTGATTTTAACTTGTTCCCTGCTGCTGAACGGGCCTCCTGTGGGGAGGTTACTGCCATACTGGCCTCAAAAACTAAGGGAGAAATGAAAGTTTTAGATCTTCTGTCTATCGTTGCTAGATTACTGAATAAGCCACTTTATAAGGTAATGGTGTGATGTCAAAACAGGCTTTTACCGTGAATAGATCTACAGTCTGGCAGAGGTAAGAAGTTTGGAGTCCCAGTCCAATTCAGCTTATTAGGAAAAAAAAGCCTAATTTATGCCTTTACAGGCACTGGAATTTGGAATCAGCACCAGGAGATTAGAGAAAGTTAAGGGAGCAAGTCTCAGTCCTGTTTCCTTTGGGAAAAACTGTGCTGGCCTCTGCAGGGGGGAGAGCTGAGGGTTGGAGGGAGCTGGGGAAGCAGGGTTATTGATATGCACAGTGTGAATTTCCTGTTTGATTGGAAAGGTGTGTATTACGAGCAGCATAGAAACAGCCACGTGGAATTTGCAGGCACCACACAGCGTCATGGAGGGGCTATCGTGTGGCCTCTGACTTCAGCGGAAAGAGGGTGTGTCTGATTGTCTCTGTGGGCTCGGCCTGTAGGCAGCCGGTCAGTCTCCTGGTTGACGCGGAGTGAGGATTCTCCCAGTGAATGTTGTTGAGTGTTTATGCCCCTCGATCCTGGGTTTAAAACCCAGCAGCACTGATTGTACCTGTGCAGTTTCAGATAACTGACTTGACCTTTTTGGCCCTTCTCTGTTATGAACATAAAGGAGATACCAGGAGTAAAAGGCCCAATGAAAGTACCTGCGGGTGGCGGACGCCCGCCTCGGAACGGTAGCTGCGTTATCTGGTTAGCATTTAAAGCGACCATCATCACATTATAGCTCATTAATACATTTAGAAGGCTTCTTTTCCTTGGTCGTTCTTTCTATCCCCCCTCCCCCCTCACACTGTAGTTTGTCTCCTTCTCAGGCTGTAAGTCCCATAGGACAGAGCCTGTTTTTGTTTCATTCACTGTTGCATCCTTGACAGATGGACGGCATATCTGAGGCTCCCTTGTTCCTTTGGCGTGTGTATTGGCACCTTTGCCTTGCCTTGCCCTGGCCTGCCCATGGCTCGGTCTGTCCGGCCTCGGGCTCCCTGGGTTTGAGGTGCCCACTGCACCCCCTCAGCAGGGGCCTGATGGCTCTGTGCAGGTGGCTCCCTAGGCCCTCAGCCTCGGCCTGGGTGGCAGTGATCTTGTGACCGTGCCACTTACTAGTTGCATGGCTTTGGGCAAATGAAGTCGACAGATTTGTTGTAAGGATTGAAATATTCTTACATTGACTGTGGATATCAGTATTATAGGTGCGGAAGTATTTGTGCACTGCTGGTGTGTGGACACCCTGTACCCTGGCCCCACCCCCAGGCGTGTCCGCAGCGGCCCCTCCATGTATGAGGAAGGCTGGTGTTTGTAATTGGGAGAGGGAAGCCAGGGAGTGGCCTCTGCAGGGGGAGAAGTTCCTTGGAGGCCAGGTCCCATGATCTTATTCTGGTGGCCAGCCCTAGTGAAGGACATGCCTGCCCCGTGTCCCTTAGTTTCACTGTACATTGTTTACATGTTGGGTTTACAGCCTTTGCCCTAGGAAATCAGCTGCCCTTTGCTAAGTGCACCATTCTTGTTCAGGAAGAAAAGGCCCTCCCTGTCCCCCCTCTCCCACTCTCCCCCATTTGCTTGTCTTGTTTTGCTTTGTTTTTCGAAGTGAGTGACTCTGCATGCCTGCTGACAGTGTGGGGTGAGTTCTGTCCCGGCGGCCTTAGGTCATGGCCCTGCCCTGCTCTGGGCTCCATCCCCTCGTCTGTGACATGGAGGTGCTGGTGGCCAGCTTGTCACGCCCAAAGGGAAGGAGCAGGATGCTCCCTCCAGCCGCAGAGTGCTCCCCGGGTCGCCGTGCTGCCGTGACCAGCCCGTCTTGGACCTGTCGTGGGGGACTGAACCTGGGCACAGATTTCAGCAGGTTTTGCAGTTTGGTTTTGGGATGTTTAGTGATGTGAAAGCGAGCAACTCTGAAGGGTCTTAGGAGGCTGGAGCGCAGCTGAGAGGCGATACTTAGAGAAGGAGATGGCGCCTGAGGGTGGCGTCTGTGCTTTGCTGTCTGCAGGTGGTCATGAGGGGTGGAGGGCTGGGCTTTCTTTTCTCTTTCTTTTGGACTGGATTTTTTTTCCGTGTGGGCAGGCACTGGGAGTTGAACCCCGGTCTCTGGCATGGCAGGTGAGAACTCTGCCTCTGAGCCGCCGTGGCCCGCCCTGGACTGGATTTTCAAGCCACTTCTTTGCTTAACAGCCTCAGGTTTGGACACGTCACTGAAGTAGGTGGTGACAGTGATTGGAGACAGTCGGCATGTAGCGTTTGATGTTGTGTATCTACTGTCTATTGAACATAGACTTTAAATTACCACATAGTACATGTATGTATTTGAATGACATCTTATAATTAAATACTTTCTAACATTTGGTCTTCATCGCTCTCAAGAGAAGTGAGTGTATGGCCATGCCATTTCCAGAGCTCTGGAATGAAGGGAGGAGAGCAGGGCCCTGGAGGCAAGGGTCGCTAGCTGGGGCCGGCTCGGTTCCGCCTGGGAGCCAGGACTCGGGCAGGTGGCGCGGCCCGTGGAGGCCTCTCAGATGCTCTGTCCACAGACCGTTGTCCTAACGTGGGGATGGCAGAACATCCCTGTAGGGTAAGTTAATGTCCTATGAGCTGCCTCGGGAATACTTTAGTGATAGGAAGTACTGGGTCCGAGTTAACCAGTGATGGGATGCTCAGGTGAGGAGCCCGCCTGGCAGAACTGGTCTGGGTCACCAGCAGGAAGAGTGAGACTGAGTGGATGGTGCGCATCACCTCCCCTGTGCCGCCCGTGCTCTGGGGTCTGAGTGATGCCTGCACAGGACAGCCGGTTCCTGGGGAGATTATGGGGGTGACTGACACCCCAAACCACACACTGGCGGAAGTTAAGAGAGAGCCTTTCGGGAGGTTCGAGGCCAGGAGACCCCGGAGGAAGGGTGGCGGGGGTGGCGTAGGGACAGCAGAAGGGGCCAGGCTTGCAGCTCGGTCACCTGCCCTCCCCTCTTGGCTGTTGTGGAAAACCTGGCGAAGGCCCAGGACTCAGAGACGGTCTGTGTTGAGTTGTGCGGGTTGATTTCACCTGAGGAAGGCATACTTGGGTGAGTTAGTTAGTTTCGAAAGGAAATATTACCTGCTATTGTCTTCTTCACTGTGCAAGGGACTGGAGAGTAGCTGGAGGAGTGTAGGTGAAAACTGTGAAGATTGGTATAACAGCAAGCAGCGGTTACTGGCCATTCCACCGCTCAACTTTCCTTTTGCATTTGTTGTTTAACCCCATGGAAGTGCTCATTTATTCACCTGACCTGTGTTTATTGTCTCCCTTGTGCCATGCTGTTCTGAGGTCTGGGAGCAGTGCCAAAGGCCATTTATTAAAAAAAAAAAATCGTGTGAACTTAAGCAAATTGAGTTTAAGTAATGACATCAGTAGCGCCACTTACTGGGGACGGACTGTGTGCAGACACGTGGTAGGCGGTTTGCGTGTGGTCTGATTTCTGGAGGGCTCACTGGAGGGTTTGAGCGCTGACAGCTGACTCGGAAGCTGTGCTTTTTCCATTACAAGGCGCGCAGAAGTGCAGAAGTGCCCATTGCACCTGCACCTCTGAACTCGTGTGTCCACGCTAAGTGGATGGACGCTGGCTAGAATCAGCTCTCCCCATCTGCTTTTTCTTCCGTCCACTCAGCAGTTATTGTGCGCATTCCACATGCGGGCATGGCCAAAGGGAGCAGCTCACCTTTTAAGGACCTGGCGTTTCAGTGGGGTGGGGGTGGCAAAGGGGCCGTCCAAAGCTGATGAAAAGGAACAGCCCCAGAGGGCTCTGTGGGCGCAGCGCGTGCACTCAGCCCCCGCTGCAGGGCAAGGAGGGACTCTCCAGGGGGTCTAGGAGAGGCTGCGGAGCAGGGAGGGTGGAGGTGGAAAGGGAGCAGCTTGTTCTGGGAAGGTAGGGCGCCGGAAAGGTTTGCCTGTGAGCACACACTGCCTCTTAGGGGACTGAGGACCTGCCCAGACTGGAGCTGAGTGAAGAAGGAAAGGGCTGCGGGAGGCTGAAGGCGGGTGGTGGAGGTCCTCAGAGCACATGGTCATTTTCTCATGCTATTTGCACCTCCCAGCACTGCGCCGGGTTATTGTTGCTGTGGCCACTGGAATGTAAACTCTGTGACAGCAGGACTTTTTGTTTACCCCTGCATCCTAGCTCCTGGAATACTGTGGCTGTTCAGAAAATACTTACTGAGTGAATGAATGGATTCTTTTAAAGAACTTTGAATTTTATTGTGCAGTTAATAGGCAATTGTCGTAGTTTCCTGGCTGCTAAAACAAATCCCATGCAGTGGGCTTCAGTAGTGAGATCTACTGGCTCATGGTTTTCAGGCCTGGAGAAGCCCATGGTGAAGGTGTCAGCATGGTGCCGGCAGGCTGGGGGCTGGGGGGGGCTGGGTCTGCAGGGGGCTGTGGGTGTGCTGGGGGGGGGCAGGGTCTGCAGGGGGACTGCAGGGGGGCTGGGGGGGGTGGGGGCTGCAGGGGGTCTGCAGGGGGGCTGGGGGGACGGGGTCTGCAGGGGGCTGCGGGTACACTGGGGCAGCTGGGGGGGCTCCCCGGACCTGGGCTTCTCTGTCGTGTGCAGTGCACCTGGGGCCCCCCCGAGTTCCCTTGGCTGGGGTTCTTGCAGTGGCTCTCTCTGTGTGCTGAATTTCACCCTGCTTGTAGGGGCTTCGGTAGCTCAAGACTGCGGACTGAGCTGGGCGCCGCCTTCGCTGGGGTAACGGGCTCGGAAGGTCCTGTTGCCGTGTCCGCGTCCACAGGAATGGGTTAGGGACGGGATTTCCTGCGGTGCAGGCCACCACAACGGCTGGTGGTGACTTTTGGACATTTGACATTTGCAAATTTGACACTGCGTTTAGCTCTCAAGTCCTATCACAGTATATGTGTATACATGGTTCTCATTGGACTTCCTGAAACCCTACACATGGGCGCTGGGCCCGGGGCCTCCTCTGCACTCCTCATATCACAAACTGTTGTGACGTCGCTGTCAGTAATGGTTGTATTTCCTGGATTTTATAGCTGCTGTGTTTTGTATCTCACTCCCCTTATTGTGGATGACAGGAGATTGTGGAGGTTAAAATATAGACTGAAAGGAGACATAATTGAGTGTAGAAAAGAAAAAAGGAGGGACTAAGAAAGTAAAGGAAGAAATGGTAAATATTTGTGTGTCATGGAAGTGGGAAGCCCACCAGTGGGCTGCGGGGTTCTGCCTCTTCCTTCTGACCCGTGCTCATCTCTGGCCAGGGGCCTCGCTCGTGTGAGCCTCAGCAGCACTCATGATCATTTCTCAGAGCTCTTTTAAAGTCATCTTGGGTTTGGCATCTGTTGATTATCTTTTCCTTTTCCCTGATTGTGACTTACTGGAGTTTTCCTGCCTCTTCAGGTGCCGGGTAATCTGGAATGCATTCTGGACACTGTGACTGTGGTTTCGTGGATTCTGCGTTGAGGATGTTGATGTTTTGCTCTGGCAGCAGTTGCGCTGGGGCCAGACCCAGGCTGGCCGTTGCTCTCTGGCTGTGTCTTCAGGGTGTTTGGAGGCCGGCTTGCTCCAGTTCCTGTCTGAGCCTCTCCGTAGCAAGGCTGGGTAGCCCCAGTGGAGCATGGCCTGGGATCCAGTGCTGAGGCTGGTGTGCTGTGCGGGTTGGAGCCAGGCATCGCGGGGAGGGGCGGGGGCAGGCCGCTGGGCCACAGCCTAGTGACCGTCCTGACGACTGTCTGAGCCTCGTGGCCTGCAGCCCCTCGCACCTCTGCTGTGGGGTGGAAAGCGGGGTTCAGGGTGCCTGTGTGTGCTCCAGTGACCCCTGCTTCCAACCCCAGGGGGCAGGTTAAAGGGCAGTGGGCTCTCTCCCCGTGCTCCTAGGACCACGGTTTCTCTAGTCGGTGGGCATGTATGAAGAATACATTTAGCTTAAAACCAGAGATTTTCATCTGGCCGTTGTCCTTGAACACTGCTTGTTGAGAGATGTGAGAGGGTGTTTCTGGGTGTTTGAGGAGTGGCCTGAGATTAGTCTTGCTTTGATTTTAGCAGCGCTCTCCCTGCATTGAGGAAACTTCTCACGCTCACACTTGCTGGCACTGCTTCCACGCTTCCTTTCTCCAGATGGATTGTAAACCTGGGGGATTAGGCTCTTGAGAATGTTGTTTCTGCCTTTTTCACTATGTTAATTTGCGTTTTAACTAATAAATGTCAAAATGCAAAATAGATTGCTTTTTAATGAATTATTTTATATATTTAAGAATATTTTGGTAACACTGAAATGACATGCATTTTTTTAAGGATAGGTTTTCGTATTTTTGGTGCTATTCCATTGTTTACTCTTCCCCCCCTGACCACCGTTTTATGATTATTTGACAAACATGTGGATTGTCACCTGACGAAATAAGCCTCAAGATGGAAGTAGCGAATGGAATGCTAATAACCATTTGCCGAAATCCAGGGATTCCTGCAATGCATGCAATGTGAGATAGTGAATAAGAAAGCACTGGGAGTTGAAGGTTTTGCTGGACACATAGAGGGTTACTAGTACTAGGCATGTACGTTGTGGTGCTTTTTTTTTTTCTCAGCTGAACTGTATCTTAAAGCAAAATGCATGTTACAGTTACTTTCTAGACAGTTCCGATGCTTGTGTATCTATGGATATATGTCTGGAAGAAGAGTTAAGAATTATGAAAGAAAATGGGAATCACAAAGGGAGTATTTAGGTCTGTTTCATTTCAGGTTTAATGTTTGCAAATGTGAGGCTTGAGACTCATTTTTTTGGGCTATGTGTATCTAATTGTTCTGTAACCATCTGCTGAAGACTATTCTTTCTCCACTAAGTGGACTTTGATTCTTTGTCAAAAATCAAGTGATCATATATATATGAGTCTAGTTCTAAACGTGCTTTTCTTCTGCTCCTCAGTATGACTTTCCTCCGGCCAGTCCCGCACTGTCTTGATTACTAGAGCTTTATTTATAGTAAGTCCTTGAAATCAGGTGGTATGAGTCCTTCGACTTTATCTGTTTCAGAATTTTCTTCTCTACTCATATAAGGAACTTATATGCAAGGTCCTTCATTCTTGCATATAAATTTTAGAATTAGCTTGTCAGTTTCTATAAAAATCTTGCTGGAATTTTGATGGGAATTGCACTAAATTTACAAATCAATTTTGGGAGAATTGAGATCTTGACAATATTGAGTCTTCTGATCCATGGACATGTTTACATGCCTTCTTTATTTTTTAACTAGCAGTGTTTTGTAGTGCTCAATATATAGATCTTGAACTTACTTTGTTAAATTTATTCCTAATTATTATGTCATGATTTTTGATACTATTAAAATGTTATTTTTTAAGTATCAACTTTTAAATTTTTTGTGCTGCTATATAGAAATACAACTGATTGTTGTGTAGTATCCTTATATTCAGTGAACTCACTCATTATTTTCCACATCAAAATTTCCTGGGATTTTCTCCATAGATGATCATGCCATCTGCAATTAAAGGCAGTTTTTCCTTTTCTTTTTTTGTCTTACTGCATTGACTCGGCCCCCACTGCAGTGTTTATAGAAGCAGTTCCTGTTCATAGGTGGGAAGCCTTCCATCTTCCACCATCAGTTAGGATGTTATCTGTAGGTTTTTCGTAGGTGTGCTTTGTCAGATTGGGGGAGTGTCCTTTTATTCCTCTTTGGTGAGAGTTCTTACCATGAAGATGTTTAGTTTTTAAAAATGTTTTTCCCTGCATCTATTCAGAGTGTCATATGCATTTTCCTTTTTAGTGTGTTAATATAGTAAACTACATCAAACTGTTTTCAAATATTAAACCATTTTACCTTCTAGGGATGATCCATACTTGGTGATTGTGTATTATCCAATTACTATATTACTAGATTCAATTTGTTAATATTTATAAGGGATTTTCCATCCTTTTTATGGAGATTATTGATATGTAGTTTTCTTTTCTGGTAAAATCTTTTTCTGCTTTTGGCATTGAGTGTGTGGTGACCTCATCAAATGTGCTAGTAAATGCTCACCTCTTCTGTTTGTTCTGAAAAAGTCAGCATGGAAATTGTATTAATTTCTGCCTTAGGTATCTGGTACACTTCAACAGAGAAACCACTTGGGCCTGAAATATTGCTTGAGAAAAAGATTTTAACTATGATAATTTGTTTAATAGATATAAGGCTCTTTCAGTTCTCTATTTCTTTTTGCATGAGCTTTGGTAGTTTTGTGTCTTTCAGGAAAATGCATCTGAATTATCAACTGTATTGGTATAAAGTTGCTCATAATATCCTTTTATTATTTGTGATGAATGTAGGATCTGTAGTGATGTCCACTCTCATTCCTCACGTTAGCAATTGTGTCTTCCCTCTTTACTGATCAATCTAGTTTACCTATTTTATGCAGGTTTACAAAGAACCAGCTTTGTTATCTCCTTCCGTGTTAGTTGGGATTCTCTAGGCAACAGAACCAACAGGAGAGATCTGTAAATAAGAGAGTTATAAAGGTGTCTCACACAGCTGTGGGGATGCAGAAGTCCCAGATCCGTAGGGCAGGCTGTGAGGCTGGCAACTCCAGTGAAGGTCTTGAGGAGCCCCCCGGGAGAGGCTGGCTCGCTGAGTGAAGCAGAACAAACATTCTATCTTCTCCCTTAAAAATGTACATGTAGATTGGAATGATTTCTAATTGTTTTGTTAATTCTTTTTTTAATTAATAAAAAAAATGAAATTAAAAAAAAATCTACATCTAATTGGGTCAAATTCAACTGATTGGATTCTCTCATTTGTGGAAGACATGCCTTTAGTTCATCGTAGATGCAGTCAGCTGACTGATGGTTCAAGATGCCAGCCTTCTGGTTGATCATGCAGCCATGAGATGTCCTTGCAGACAACTGGGCAGCACCTCCTGGCCAAGCTGACACTTGCACCTAACCACCACACTTTACTTCTGCTTGTTTGGGCTTAATGTAGTCTTCATTTTCTAATTTTTCAACTGGAAGCTTTAATCACTGAAATAAGAGACCTTTCACTGTGTAATATAAGCCTTTGTTTTTTTTTTTTTTGTCAGTGCAGGATCCAAAGCAAGCTGCTTTCTTTCTCTTCCCTCCGTAGCAGCTGTGCTTTGCCTGGTGTCAGCGCAGTATGTCGGGGTCAGGTTTTCTATCTTCTGTCACTTGGGTGAATTCAGGAGCATTTTCTCCTCCCTCTTCCCCTCCTCTCTCCTGTGACCTGTAGTTTTGCTGGAAACAGAAAGGGTGTGTGAGAGCAGGTCTGGGATGTAACCAGGCTCGCTCTTTCTGTCTGCCTGCCTGCCTGCCTGCCTGCCTGCCTGTCTGCCTGCCTGCCTGCCTGCCTGCCTGCCTGCCTGCCTGCCTGTCTGCCTGCCTGCCTGCCTGCCTGCCTGCCTGCCTGCCTGCCTGCCTGCCTGCCTGTCTGCCTGCCTGCCTGCCTGCCTGTCTGCCTGCCTGCCTGCCTGCCTGCCTGCCTGTCTGCCTGCCTGCCTGCCTCCCAGTGCACTGAGTGAGTGAGGGAGGGGGAAGAACAGTGTGGGAAAGCTGCTAGGGAGGTGATAAGGGAATTTGGGGGATGATTCATTGAGATAAAGAAACGAGGTACCTGTTTTTTAGGTATAGTTGTGTGATGTTTTCAGTATTTTAGAAAATATTATATCAGGGGTCTCCAGAGAAACAGAACCCAAGTGTGTGTGTGTGCACATGGTTAATTTTAGGAATTGGCTCACCTGATTACTCCCACAGTTGTGGAGCTTTGGCTAGTTGATGTCCATTGGGCAGGTTGCTCGCAGCCTGGAAGGTCCAGTAAGGGTTGATGTTATATAGGCTTGAGTCTGGAATGGAAAGTTAGCTAGCTGGCAGGTTGTGAATTCTGAGGGGAGTTGATGTTTTCTCAAGGCAGAATTTCTTTTTCTGCCTGGTTCCTTTACTTCTTCCTCTTAAAGCAGCTGATTGGATTGAGGCCCAATCACATTGTGGAGAATAATGTCCTTCCCTTGCAGCCACCTGATGGTGAGATGTCAGCCCCACTTGTAAAACCTCCACAGCACGTCTCAGCCAGTGTTTGACCAGCTGGCTACGTGCACCATCACAGCACACCCCTTATCTGCCTGGAACCCATAAACAGCTCTTTGAACCGTATTTAATCCCCAAATAAAGACAATAATAAAGTCACACTTCAACCTAATATGGCTATTCTGCAGACAATGGAAAGTGCACTAACCCATTCTCCAGAAGAAGAGAATGCAAGTTCTTTGTCATGTTCTTGATATCCTATAATTTAAGCACTATATATCATTTTAAGTTAGTACAATTTATAAGAGAGGGAAGAAAACAAAATGTATGCTTTATATATGTGTGTATATGTATTCATATACACACATAAACCTATTACTAACAAAATAAGGAAGAAATACTCATAACAATTACAGTCCTTGTTTCTGCATCTGGCCATGTGGTCGTAGCTGGTGTTTATCTCTCCCTTCTTCCACCACCCATTCCGAATTCTTTTTGGCCTCAGCAAGCGCTTAAGCTGGTTGTGGATCTTTGCCAGGTGGGGTAACCCAGACCTTCATTCCTGAAGTTGCTGGGCCATTGATAGTCCTGTCTGGATTGGGTTGTTGCAGTTTTCCATTGACTTGATAAACACAGGGCAGGGTAGTACTAAGAGACTCCCTAGGGATCACCTGTATTTTAGAAACGCTCTTCTTTACCTCCATTGTGTAGTTGCTGTCCTATTTCCCTTTGATAGTCAGGGTCAGTCACCCAGCCAGGACAGTAATCCCCCTCCTTGCCTGCTGATTCAGAGGCATGAGAAGCCTAAGTGGCCAGGTGGCAGTCTTAACTTCCAGTTCAGTGGAATCATTACTGTGTCTCCTGGTAGGACCACTCCTCCTTTTGAAAGTAAGACCTGTAGATCAGCAAAGCCTAAGGTCACAGGGACAAAAGCAAAAAAATCTCCTACTAGATCACTAGGGGTAATTGTGAGTAGTGCCACTCGTATTTCTGCCCCTTCATTCCAGAACCCATGTGTGCTGATTTGAGACTGCTGTGTAACCCCAAAGAACCATGCTCTTTAAATCCTAATTCAGTCTTGTAGGGGCAGATCTCTTATGGGGTGTGACCTTTTGATTAGGTTGTCCCCATAGAAATGTGACGCAGCCAATTGTGGGTATGACCTTTGATTAGATGGAGATGTGACCCTGCCTGTTCAAGGTATGTCTTAACTAGTTTATTGGGGTCCTTATAAGAACCAGTACAGGGAAACATTTTAGAGAAAGCTGAGATGCAGACGTTTGGAGATGTAAAGGAAAATGCCAGAAGGATCCGCAGGATCTGTGAGAACTGTTTGAAACCAGAAGCCAGGAGAAGAGCCCAGAAGACAATGCCATGTGCCTTCCCATCAGATGCTAAGCAAGCCAGAACCCAGACTTTTGCCCTGGAGAAGCTAAGTGAGGGCCCATAGATGTTATAGAGAGGAAGCCTCTGGAATCAGAAGCACAAAGCAGCAACCTGGGAGCAGGAACCTCAGTCATCACCCCATGCCTCCCCAGCTGACAGAGAAACCCCGGATACAGTTTGGTCTTTCTGCAGAGTCATGGTATCTTTTTCTGGATGCCTTAGTTTGGGCATTTTTAAGGCCTTAGAACTGTAAGCTTGGAACTTAATAAATCCCCTTTATAAAAGCCAATCCATTTCTGGTATATTACATTCTGGCAGTTTTAGCAAACTAGAGCACTGTGTATCCTGGCTTTGGGAGAAATAGCACCATAGATTGGACACTGATTTAGAGCAGGTGAAGCTTCCTGAAGGACATGGCTCCAGCTGTAGAAGGTATTACCACCTATCTGGGGCCATCACTGTCCGAAGACTGTGCCACCATTCTGTCACTCCAGCTGCTTCAGGAGGATGGGTCGCATAATAAGCTCAGTGACATACATGAGCGTGGGCCTGTTGCCCCACTCTGTGTGCCATGAGGTAAGTTCCTTGATGAAAAGCAGAGCTGTGTGGGACACCATGACAGCGGATGAGACCTTCTGTATGTCCATGGATAATAGTTTTGGCAGAAGTATTGCATGCAGGGAAGGCTAACTGTATCCAGACTAAGTAAGTGTTTATTCCAGTAATAACAAAATTCAGACCTTTCCACGGTGGAAGCAGTCCAATGTAATCAGCTTCCCCCCAGGTAGCTGGCTGATCACCTCATGGAATGGTGCCATTTTGAGGCCTGAATATTGGTCTCTTCTGCTGGCAGATTGAGCCTTCAGCAGTGGCTGTTAAGCCACAGCCTTGGTGAGTGGAAACCTGTGTCACTGAGCCCATTCATAACCTCCAGCCCTACCTCCATGGCACACTGATCCATGATGGGTGGCTGGGAAGGAGATGGCTGGGTGGTGGCCACTGAGTGGCTCATCCGGCCCACTTGATCATTAAGTCCTCCTTTGCTGAGGTCACCTTTTGGGAGTGTTCACTTAGAGCACAAATGACGTCTTGTGTTTTGCCCGTTCAGAAGGGTCTGTCCACCTACTCTCCTAGACTTCCTTGTCGCCAGTTTCCAGTTATGATCTTCCAAGTCTGACCACCCAACCAGCCCCTTAGTCACAGTCCACGAGTCAGCGGACAGTTAGGCTTGGGCCTGTTCTCCTTCCAAGCGAAGGAATAACCTCATCTGCTCAAAGTAGTTTTGCCCTCCTGGAGAATTTCCCTCTTTTGCTGTCCTTCAGGAAGGTCTCAGGAGGGGCCTGTAGCGTGCAGCTGTTAACTTTGGGATGGTGCACGTTGCACAGACTCGTCTGAAAACCAGGCCTGAACTTTCTCTTCCTCAGTTTGTAGGCTGGACAGAGAAGGTACCAGGAGCATTTGGTACCTGCTGCACCTTCAGGGATGTTGGAGCCCTGCAGTGACTGTAATGCTGTTAGCTCAGCTGGGCTGGGGGAAGAGCGAGTCCCCCAGGGGAGTGATGGACAGTGACAGGGTGATAGGACCAGCAGATGGCTGGACTTGGTGGCATGGAAGGGGGTGTGGGGTTGAGGTGCCAGAGGAGTGATCTGGAAATGTAGGATAGTAAGACATGTGAGATAAAGAAGAAATTGTGTTTTCTGGAAATAAGGCCTGTGGTGTAGCCATGGGAGAAGTACAGTGCAAGATGAGGTCATTGTAGAAGAAAGTTTGGGGAACCATCTCTTTCATTCATGTTGAAATTACCGGGAATTACTGAGAAATGCATTTTGGAGAGAATGCAGGTGGGCCAGATGGTGAAATAGGCAGTGAGCACCGGGCAGTGACTGAGGACCCGACAGCAACAATGGTTAAAAGGGTGTTGGGGTGGAGTCTGACTGCCTGAGTATTGAAGCTGGAGTTGCAGGGAGGCCGGAGGAGCACTGGTCTCCAGGTGGAATATAGAGCCGGGAGAACCCTTATCTCATCTCTAGGCCAAGGGCTACAAGTAATGGGAAAGAGGCGGAGGCCAACACTTTCGCTGGGTCTGCAGGGGGTCAGTATCCTCTGCGAGAGCTGCATTTCCACCGCAGGGTTCTGTACGGGAGACACCAGTAGCAGTTTGGGGACGAGGCATGCTGAGTGAGTCAGCCCTGTCCTTTGGAGGACATTTGACATCTCTGGTTTCTGCTTACTGAGTAGCAGATGTACCTTTCTCAGATACGGTGATAAACAAAAATTGGCTCCACACGTTTCCCTGAGCCCCCTCCTCTTCTCAGGCCCTGGCTAAGCCTGTAAGGGAAGGATGGTGCTAAGAGGTGGGGGAGGTAGACACTGGCTGCTGCCTGTTGGCTCTCCTGGAGGGCATGGGGGCGAAGCTGGGGGCTGGAAGGAGGGTGTATGGGGTCTTTCTGGGGCAGGCTGAGCTAAGGCCCCTTTTCATGCCTGTTGGGGGGAGGGCGGGGGTGTGGACACAGAAGGGGCCTTGGGGCCTCGTCTCTTCTGTTGCTGGAGCCGCTTGGTCAGCCCTGTTTACACTGCAGAACTTGGTAGAATGTGGCTGGCTTTGTTTGGTTTTTGGGCTTTGAGTTTGCCAGTGGACTTCAAGTCCCTTCCCTCCGTGAAGCTGTTAACACGATTCTGTGGATGCAGGCTGGTGCAATCCTTCTTTGCCTATTAGCTTATGGCTTATGGCGACCTTCGTGCGGCAGTAGGTTTTTTTTAGTCTCCTTCCATAATCCACAAGGCTTTGCCATTTAGGTCCGTTGTGGATAATTTCTTGCTCTGGCTAGGAAGTTTCACAGGATTCAGACCAGGCTCGACTGGAGACGTGTGTGTGCTCTTAGCCGCAGCCCCCGTCCGATGGGGAAGGGAGTGGGCTGCAGTGGGTCTGAGAGCACCTCCCTTGAGCTGCCTGTGCTTTGCTGCTTTACAGCCTGTCCTGCTGGCAGCACCTGCAGCCTTCCCCTCAGCCCTCAGGTGTTAGAAAGTGAGCACGTAGGCAGGTGTGGCAGAGGTGGGGGTTGAGCTGGAGTGTAGGCCATGGGGTCTGTCGGGCTGCGTCCGGTGTGTTCTGGAGAATCATAATCCCACCGCGGGGGTTTTGCAGATGTCCCTGGCAGTGCCGTGCATCTCGATGGGGGGGTTACCTGAACGGTGCAGTGCACTGCCCGTTCACTACTTACCAGGCCCACTGGTCTTAGGCTGCTGAGGCATCGTCCAGTTCGATTACTCCCACTCACCCCAGCATTTCCTTGGAGGACCTTTTGGGGGCGATCAGGAATGGGTGTGTAGGACAGGCTTGGGTGGTCCTAAGGGCAGGTTTCAGAACGTGTTTCTGAGGAGTAAGTGTTGTCTCCTGACCCCAGCAGGCCGTTCTCTTGTCCATCTTGCTGTATGTCAGTGGCCTTTTGAAGTTTGCAGGTTGTAAATGTTTACTTTCTGCTTGAACTGAGCCCTCCTACACTTCTGTAGAAGCCCGTCTTGTGGGCATTTAGTAGAAGGAAGCAGCAGGCCGGAGCACACCTTTCTTAGAGTGAGGGGGCTGGTCCCAGGTTATTAGGCCAAATACATGTAAGGAAGGCCATCTTCAGAAGAAACTGACCTGTTTTAGTGTGTGTCTAGACGCAGCGGTCATAGTGTCTGCTCTGTGTCAGGCACTGTGCTTACTTAGTAGGGGATTTTTATGCCCTGAACCTATTTGATTTTTTCAGTCGAAAAAATTAGCTAATATTTTTCCATTTTTACAAATGAGGAAAGTAAAGTGACGTGAATGAGTCACTTACTGAGGTCAGACTAGAAATTGGCCCTTCTTTAGCACGATCCCGTCTGGCGTCTCAGAAGCACACAAGGCTGCTACTAACCCGGCCGCACTGAGACGCGTGGCCTGGGAGGGCGAGATGAGGCCGCCCGTCCCGTGCCCTGCAGCGCTGTGGCCGGATCGCGCCTTCCTTTTCGTGCCGCCGTGGGCCGAGGTCTGTGGCTTGGGCTTCGTGTGACAGCTCTGTGGCAGCGTCGCCCGGGCTGCAAGGCGTGCGCAGCCCCGCAGGCAGAAACGCCACGTGTGCGTGGACCCGAAGCCGGGCACGGAAGCCCTGCTTTAGGGGCCTCGGGGGTGACAGGTGGGAGCGCGCATAGTCTCATGAAGAATGAGGAAAGGTGTTCTCCGCCCCAGGCCAGCCTGGCAAGTGTGTCTTAGCAGATGCGACCACAGGATTCTTCTGTGGAAGCTCCCCGCATGCCCTCGCGTCCAGACCCCTCTCCGACCCTAGCACGGCCTGATGGACTCCCCTGCCTGTTCGCCCACGGCTCTGGGCCCCCGCCTGGAGGAAACCCCGCCTGGATGAACCCCCGCCTGGAGGACCCCCCGCCTGGAGGACCCCCCCGCCTGGAGGACCCCCCCGCCTGGAGGACCCCCCGCCTGGAGGAACCCCCGCCTGGAGGACACCCCCGCCTGGACGAACCCCCGCCTGGAGGACCCCCCGCCTGGAGGACCCCCCCACCTGGACGAACCCCCGCCTGGAGGACCCCCCCGCCTGGAGGACCCCCCCGCCTGGAGGACCCCCCCGCCTGGAGGAACCCCCGCCTGGAGGAACCCCTGCTTGGAGGACCCCCCAGCCTGGAGGACACCCCACCTGGACGAACCCCCCCACCTGGACGAACCCCCACCTGGAGGAACCCCCGCCTGGAGGACCCCCTGCCTGGACGAACCCCTGCCTGGAGGAACCCCCGCCTGGAGGAACCCCCGCTTGGAGGACCCCCCAGCCTGGAGGACCCCCCCACCTGGACGAACTCCACCGCCTGGAGGAACCCCAGCCTGGAGGAACCCCCAGCCTGGAGAACCCCCCCGCCTGGACGAACCCCCGCCTGGAGGACACCCCCGCCTGGAGGACCCCTGCCTGCAGGAACCCCCGACTGGAGGAACCCCCGCCTGGAGGACACCCCCGCCTGGACGAACCCCCGCCTGGACGACCCCCCGCCTGGAGGACCCCCCGCCTGGAGGAACCCCCGCCTGGAGGACCCCCCGCCTGGAGGACCCCCCGCCTGGAGGACCCTCCCGCCTGGAAGATCCCCCGCCTGGAGGACACCCCCGCCTGGAGGACCCCCCCGCCTGGAGGAACCCCCGCCTGGAGGACACCCCCGCCTGGACGAACCCCCGCCTGGACGAACCCCCCGCCTGGAGGACCCCCGCCTGGACGAACCCCCGCCTGGAGGACCCCCCCGCCTGGAGGACCCCCCCGCCTGGAGGAACCCCCGCCTGGAGGACACCCCCGCCTGGAGGACACCCCCGCCTGGACGAACCCCCGCCTGGACAAACCCCCGCCTGGAGGACACCCCACCTGGACGAACCCCCGCCTGGAGGACCCCCCCGCCTGGAGGACCCCCCCGCCTGGAGGACCCCCCCGCCTGGAGGAACCCCCAGCCTGGAGGAACCCCCAGCCTGGAGAACCCCCCCGCCTGGACGAACCCCCACCTGGAGGACACCCCCGCCTGGAGGACACCCCCGCCTGGAGGACACCCCCACCTGGACGAACCCCCGCCTGGACGAACCCCCCGCCTGGAGGACCCCCCGCCTGGAGGAACCCCCCGCCTGGAGGACCCCCCCGCCTGGAGGACCCCCCCGCCTGGAGGAGCCCCCGCCTGGAGGACCCCCCCGCCTGGAGGACCCCCCCGCCTGGAGGACCCCCTGCCTGGACGACCCCCCGCCTGGAGGACACCCCCCGCCTGGACGAACCCCCCGCCTGGAGGACCCCCCGCCTGGACGAACCCCCACCTGGAGGACCCCCCCGCCTGGAGGACCCCCCAGCCTGGAGGACCCCCCCAGCCTGGACGAACCCCCCAGCCTGGATGAACCCACGCTTGGAGGAACCCCCGCTTGGAGGACCCCCCGCCTGGACGAACCCCCCCGCCTGGACGAACCCCCGCCTGGAGGAGCCCCCGCCTGGAGGACCCCCTGCCTGGATGAACCCCCGCCTGGAGGAACCCCCTCCTGGAGGACCCCCTGCCTGGATAAACCCCCGCCTGGAGGAACCCCCGCCTGGAGGACCCCCGCCTGGACGAACCCCCTGCCTGAGGACCTCCCCCCTGCCTGGAGGACCCCCACCCTGGCATGGCTGTCACTAACTCCTCGCCTCCCTCTCACTCCCGGTCCTTGGCCGCTGAGACCTTCTGTTCCATGATTCTGGCCAACTGCACTCAGAGGCATTTAGCAAGTAGATGAAGGAAAATGATTTTCAGAAAATGCTGAAGGTTCATTGTCATCTTTTCCTTTTTCTTTTTTTTTCTTTTTCTTTTTTTATTAATTAACGGAAAAAAAGAAATTAACCCAACATTTAGAAATCATACCATTCTACATATGCAATCAGTAATTCTTAACATCATCACATAGATGCATGATCATCGTTTCTTAGTACATTTGCATCGGTTTAAAAGAACTAGCAACACAACAGAAAAAGATATAGAATGTTAATATAGAGAAAAGAAATAAAAGTAATAATAATAGTTAAAAAAAAAACCAAAAAAAAAAAAAACCTATAGCTCAGATGCAGCTTCATTCAGTGTTTTAACATGATTACTGTACACTTAGGTATTATTGTGCTGTCCATTTCTGAGTTTTTGTATCTAGTCCTGTTGCACAGTCTGTATCCCTTCAGGTCCAATTACCCATTATCTTACCCTGTTTCTAACTCCTGCTGGACTCTGTTACCAATGACATATTCCAAGTTTATTCTCGAATGTCCGTTCACATCAGTGGGACCATACAGTATTTGTCCTTTAGTTTTTGGCTGGACTCACTCAGCATAATATTCTCTAGGTCCATCCATGTTATTACATGCTTCATAAGTTTATCCTGTCTTTAAGCTGCATAATATTCCATCGTATGTATATACCACAGTTTGTTTAGCCACTCTTCTGTTGATGGACATTTTGGCTGTTTCCATCTCTTTGCAATTGTAAATAACACTGCTATAAACATTGGTGTGCAAATGTCCGTTTGTGTCTTTGCCCTTAAGTCCTTTGAGTAGATACCTAGCAATGGTATTGCTGGGTCGTATGGCAATTCTATATTCAGCTTTTTGAGGAACCGCCAAACTGCCTTCCACAGTGGTTGCACCATTTGACATTCCCACCAACAGTGGATAAGTGTGCCTCTTTCTCCGCATCCTCTCCAGCACTTGTCATTTTCTGTTTTGTTGATAATGGCCATTCTGGTGGGTGTGAGATGATATCTCATTGTGGTTTTGATTTGCATTTCTCTAATGGCCAGGAACATTGAGCATCTCTTCATGTGCCTTTTGGCCATTTGTATTTCCTCTTCTGGTAGGTGTCTGTTCAAGTCTTTTTCCCATTTTGTAATTGGGTTGGCTGTCTTTTTGTTGTTGAGTTGAACAATCTCTTTATAAATTCTGGATACTAGACCTTTATCTGATATGTCATTTCCAAATATTGTCTCCCATTGTGTAGGCTGTCTTTCTACTTTCTTGATGAAGTTCTTTGATGCACAAAAGTGTTTAATTTTGAGGAGCTCCCATTTATTTATTTCCTTCTTCAGTGCTCTTGCTTTAGGTTTAAGGTCCATAAAACCACCTCCAATTGTAAGTTTCATAAGATATCTTCTTACATTTTCCTCTAACTGTTTTATGGTCTTAGACCTAATGTTTAGATCTTTGATCCATTTTGAGTTAACTTTTGTATAAGGTGGGAGATACATTCTTTTTGTATCTGAATGTATCTTTTTGAAAGATACATTCTTTCATTCTTTTGCATATGGATATCCAGTTCTCTAGGCACCATTTATTGAAGAGACTATTCTGTCCCAGGTGAGTTGGCTTGACTGCCTTATCAAAGATCCCAGGTGAGAGGGTCTATGTCTGAGCACTCTATTCGATTCCATTGGTCGATATATCTTTCTTTATGCCAATACCATGCTGTTTTGACCACTGTGGCTTCATAATATGCCTTAAAGTCCGGCAGCGCGAGACCTGCAGCTTCGTTTTTTTTCCTCAAGATACTTTTAGCAATTCGGGGCACCCTGCCCTTCCAGATAAATTTGCTTATTGGTTTTTGTATTTCTGAAAAATAAGTTGTTGGGATTTTGATTGGTATTGCATTGAATCTGTAGATCAATTTAGGTAGGATTGACATCTTAATTTAGTCTACCAATCCATGAACACGGTATGCCCTTCCATCTATTTAGGTCTTCTGTGATTTCTTTTAGCAGTTTTTTGTAGTTTTCTTTATATAGGTTTTTTGTCTGTTTAGTTAAATTTATTCCTAGGTATTTTATTCTTTTAGTTGCGATTGTAAATGGGATTCGTTTCTTGATTTCCCCCTCAGCTTGTTCATTACTAGTGTATAGAAATGCTACAGATTTTTGAATGTTGCACTTGTAACCTGCTACTTTGCTGTACTCATTTATTAGCTCTAGTAGTTTTGTTGTGGATTTTTCTGGGTTTTCGATGTATAGTATCATATTGTCTGCAAACAGTGATAGTTTTACTTCTTCCTTTCCAATTTTGATGCCTTGTATTTCTTTTTCTTGTCTAATTGCTCTGGCTAGAACCTCCAACACGATGTTGAATAATAATGGTGATAATGGGCATCCTTGTCTTGTTCCTGATCTTAGGGGGAAAGTTTTCAATTTTTCCCCATTGAGGATGATATTAGCTGTGGGTTTTTCATATATTCCCTCTATCATTTTAAGGAAGTTCCCTTGTATTCCTATCCTTTGAAGTGTTTTCAACAGGAAAGGATGTTGAATCTTGTCAAATGCCTTCTCTGCATCAATTGAGATGATCATGTGATTTTTCTGCTTTGATTTGTTGATATGGTGTATTACATTAATTGATTTTCTTATGTTGAACCATCCTTGCATACCTGGGATGAATCCTACTTGGTCATGATGAATAATTCTTTTAATGTGTTGTTGGATACGATTTGCTAGAATTTTATTGAGGATTTTTACATCTATATTCATTAGAGAGATTGGTCTGTAGTTTTCTTTTTTTGTAATATCTTTGCCTGGTTTTGGTATGAGGGTGATGTTGGCTTCATAGAATGAATTAGGTAATTTTCCCTCCACTTCGATTTTTTTTAAGCGTTTGAGGAGAGTTGGTACTAATTCTTTCTGGAATGTTTGGTAGAATTCACATGTGAAGCCGTCTGGTCCTGGACTTTTCTTTTTGGGAAGGTTTTGAATGACTAATTCAATTTCTTTACTTGTGATTGGTTTGTTGAGGTCATCTATTTCTTCTTGAGTCAAAGTTGGTTGTTCATGCCTTTCTAGGAACTTGTTCATTTCATCTACATTGTTGTATTTATTAGCGTAAAGTTGTTCATAGTATCCTGTTATTACCTCCTTTATTTCTGTGAGATCAGTAGTTATGTCTCCTCTTCCATTTCTGATCTTATTTATTTGCATCCTCTCTCTTCTTCTTTTTGTCAATCTTGATAAGGGCCCATCAATCTTATTGATTTTCTCATAGAACCAACTTCTGGTCTTATTGATTTTCTCTATTGTTTTCATGTTTTCAATTTCATTTATTTCTGCTCTAATCTTTGTTATTTCTTTCCCTTTACTTGCTTTGGGATTAGTTTGCCGTTCTTTCTCCAGTTCTTCCAAGTGGACAGTTAATTCCTGCATTTTTGCCTTTTCTTCTTTTCTGATATAGGCATTTAGGGCAATAAATTTCCCTCTTAGCACTGCCTTTGCTGCGTCCCATAGGTTTTGATATGTTGTGTTTTAATTTTCATTTGCCTCGAGATATTTACTAATTTCTCTTGCAATTTCTTCTTTGACCCGCTTGTTGTTTAAGAGTATGTTGTTGAGGGCGGGCCGCGGTGGCTCAGCGGGCAGGAGTGCTTGCCTGCCATGCCGGAGGACCCCGGTTCGATTCCCGGCCCCAGCCCATGTAAAAAACAAACAAACAAACAAAATATAATAAAACAAGAAAATGTTTAAAGATGTTTCCCTTTCTTCCTCCCTTCCTTCCTTCCATCCTTCCTTCCTTCTCTGTCTTTCCTTCCCTTCCTCCCTCTTTAAAGAAAATTAAAAAAAAAAAAAAATAAAAAAAAATAAAAATAAAAAAAAGAGTGTGTTGTTGAGCCTCCACGTATTTGTGAATTTTCTGGCACACCGCCTATTATTGATTTCCAACTTCATTCCTTTATGATCCGAGAAAGTGTTGTGTATGGTTTCAATCTTTTTAAATTTGTTAAGACTTGCTTTGTGACCCAGCATATGGTCTATCTTTGAGAATGATCCATGAGCACTTGAGAAAAAGGTGTATCCTGCTGTTGTGGGATGTAATGTTCTATAAATGTCTGTTAAGTCTAGCTCATTTATAGTAATATTCAGATTCTCTATTTCTTTATTGATCTTCTGTCTAGATGTTCTGTCCATTGATGAGAGTGGGGAATTGAAGTCTCCAACTATTATGGTATATGTGTCTATTTCCCTTTTCGGTGTTTGCAGTGTATTCCTCACGTATTTTGGGACATTCTGGTTTGGTGCATAAATATTTATGATTGTTATGTCTTCTTGTTTAATTGTTCCTTTTATTAGTATATAGTGTCGTTCTTTGTCTCTTTTAACTGTTTTACATTTGAAGTCTAATTTGTTGGATATTAGTATAGCCACTCCTGCTCTTTTCTGGTTGTTATTTGCATGAAATATCTTTTCCCAACCTTTCACTTTCAACCTATGTTTATCTTTGGGTCTAAGATGTGCTTCCTGTAGACAGCATATAGAAGGATCCTGTTTTTTAATCCATTCTGCCAGTCTATGTCTTTTGATTGGGGAATTCAGTCCATTAACATTTAGAGTTATTACTGTTTGGATAATATTTTCCTCTACCATTTTGCCTTTTGTATTATATATATCATATCTGACTTTCCTTCTTTCTACACTCTTCTCCATACCTCTCTCTTCTGTCTTTTCGTATCTGACTCTAGTGCTCCCTTTAGTATTTCTTGCAGAGCTGGTCTCTTGGTCACAAATTCTCTCAGTGACTTTTTGTCTGAGAATGTTTTAATTTCTCCCTCATTTTTGAAGGACAATTTTGCTGGATATAGGAGTCTTGGTTGGCAGTTTTTCTCTTTTAGTAATTTAAATATATCATCCCACTGTCTTCTTGCTTCCATGGTTTCTGCTGAGCAGTCTACACATAGTCTTATTGGGTTTCCCTTGTATGTGATGGATTGTTTTTCTCTTGCTGCTTTCAAGATCCTCTCTTTCTCTTTGACCTCTGACATTCTAACTAGTAAGTGTCTTGGAGAACTCCTATTTGGGTCTAATCTCTTTGGGGTGCGCTGCACTTCTTGGATCTGTAATTTTAGGTCTTTCATAAGAGTTGGGAAATTTTCAGTGATAATTTCTTCCATTAGTTTTTCTCCTCCTTTTCTCTTCTCTTCTCCTTCTGGGACACCCACAACACATATATTTGTGCAGTTCATATTGTCCTTGCGTTCCCTGATACCCTGTTCAAATTTTTCCATTCTTTTCCCGATAGTTTCTGTTTGTTTTTGGAATTCAGATGTTTCATCCTCCAAATCACTAATTCTATCTTCTGTCTCTTTAAATCTGTCATTGTAGGTATCCATTGTTTTTTCCATCTTTTCTACTTTATCTTTCACTTCCATAAGTTCTGTGATTTGTTTTTTCAGTTTTTCTGTTTCTCCTTTATGTTCAGCCCATGTCTTCTTCATGTCCTCCCTCAATTTATCGATTTCGTTTTTGAAGAGGTTTTCCATTTCTGTTCGTATATTCAGCATTAGTTGTCTCAGCTCCTGTATCTCATTTGAACTATTGGTTTGTTCCTTTGACTGGGCCATATTTTCAATTTTCTGAGCGTGATCCGTTATCTTCTGCTGGCGTCTGGGCATTTAGTCAGATTTCCCTGGGTGTTCGACCCCACAGGTTGAAAGATTTTTCTGTGAAATCTCTGGGTTCTGTTTTTCTTTTCCTGCCCAGTAGGTGGTGCTCATAGCACACGTTTGTCTGCGGCTCCCACCAGTAAAAGGTGCTGTGGGTCCTTTAACTTTGGAAAACTCTAGCCGTGGGGGAGGTTCGGCCGCCGAAGCGTCTTGGAAGAGTGCCAGCTGGCCCGCGGGTCCGAACGTGGGGAGGGTCGCTGGCAGCCGCAACCTGGGAGAGCGCCCGATCGAATTTCCTAGTCAGCCTGGGGCACCAAGCATGGTGGGAGGGCGCCAGCTGCCGCAACCTGGGAGAGTGCACCGTTCCCAGCCGGACTGGGGAGTCACGTGTTTGGAAGGGACCCTCCCGGTCTCCGCTCTCCGCGGTCTCGGGATTTCCGACCCAACTCTCTCAGTTGGTCCGGGGGGCCTCGCGTGGTGGGGGCGCCAGGTGCCGCGGCCCGAGGTGACCACCTGCCCAATTCTGCCAGCTGGCCTGGGAAGGAGGAAGGGAGGGACTCCGGCCACTTGCCGTCCCACCCGGGAAAGCCCGCGCCCCTCGGCGATCTCACCGGAGTTGGTTCTCCCAGACAGTCAGCCCTTCCAGGATGGGGTACGCCATCCCTTTGATCTCCGTCGTGGCTCCGGGAGCTGCTCTGTATCGTCTCCACTCCCCCAGTAGCTGTTCCCAGCTATGGCCTCCCTTTCACTTCCCTGGAAGAGTCTGCTTTCCCATGCGCGAGCCTGCCTCTGAACTCTCACCCCACTTTTCTGCAATAGTCCGGCACCAAATCCCTTTTTCTTTTTTTTTTTAAATGCAGTAACTACACACAGATCACCCATGCATTTATTTAACCATGCAGGGGTACAAAAGGAAAAAAGACATTGATGTTTCCTCTGGTTTCCTGTTCTGTTGGGGATAAGATGCAGGACTCCCTGCGATAGCAAGAAACGAAATATTTTGGTTATGGATGGGTAGAGTAGATATTTTCAGACTTATTTTTTATTTTTATTTCTTGGTATCCCCCCAAAAAGAAATGGAGTGTCAGAATTAAGTAATTTGGTCAAAGTCATACAGCCGCTAAATCCTGGAGCTGTAATTTAAACCGACTACTTTTTTTTTAAATCAACCTTTTTACTAATCCATCTTGATACTATTCCATCTCTCGTTAGACCTGACTACGTGTGGATGTGTTCCTAAATTTATGCCAAATGCAAATCATAACTCTTTCCTTATCTGTAACTCTTGTCTTTCAGTGTTTTGTCTTTCTGAAGATATAAAATCTTAGCTATAGGAAATAGCGAGCAGGTCATATTTTCATGTATCCCAATATCTACCCATCTTAGCTGCCTTTTTTCATTGCAGTTTTTTAATCATTAATTTTTATTCTCAAAAGAACTCAGAGTTTATTTACTTGCTCTTTTTGGGTTTTTAACCTTGCTAGAAGGAAGGAGATTTGCTCTGAATTTTAATTTGATCAAAGAGACTTTTTATATTAGGGGGCAATGAAAAACATTTTTAAGTAGTTTCATAATCCTTTGATCTTGTCCTCTCCAGTGTTAGAGTTCTTATTCCCCCCCTAATTAAAATGAAGTAGAAAAAAATGTTTTTGCATTTAGAATAAAGTTTACAGTTGTTAGTCTTATTAACATGTCTTATGGTGAAAACCATATAATGCTATGAAATGGTTACCTTCAGGATTTTTTCTTTTTTTGGCATGGGCAGGCACCGGGAAACGAACCCGGGTCTCCAGCGTGACAGGTGAGAACTCTGCCACTGAGCCACCATTGCACCACCCTACCTTCAGGATTTTTAAAATAGAAAATCATGTTCTCATATTTAATGATTTTGCATCTCGTACTTAATTAAAGAGAGTATGTTACTAATCTTAGAAAATCACAGCAGCTGCTGAAGTCAGATTTAGTCGTAAAACATGGAAAAAAAATTTCAAGAAGAGATGAAATTTCAGTCAAAAGAAGTACAGTGGACAGCCAGAGAAAATGCAGTTCATTGTGAGGTGTTATAAGCTGAGATCTGGAAGTTTGTTACAGTTTTTTTTAATGAAGGCTTTAGATGAAGAGAACTAATATTTGAGCACTTATTGCATGGGCTTACAGTGTCCTTTACAGGTCTTTGTTTCCTGACAGTGAGAACCAGCTGTGCTGTCTGGAAAAGAAGGAGAAATCCCCCTTCTTCTCCCCAGAGGCTAGTGGTTCCCTATTACAGGCCTCCGCTGGGGTGGAGCTCAGGAACCCTTCCTGAAAGAAGGGACTACTCGAACTCAGAAAACGTGTGAGTTGGCCAAGGTCGCTTAACTAGTAGAAGGCAAAAACCAGAAAGGAGCTCCGTTCTTCAGAGTGTTTGCACCCCTCTGTGTCTGTGTGTGTTCACTGTGCAAAGCACCGCTGTGTGCACGGTTCTCTCCTGACTACTGGGATCTAGCCAGCAGTAAGAAAAACGCAGAGGCAGTCTAGGGTGAGTGCTTTAGGAAGATGAGTGAAATGGTTATTCAGGAATTAGTGGAAGCATATTAATCCAGTGTATCATTCTGGGGTTAAGTGTTTCTCACTGAAGACTGTGATACCATGTGCTGTAGCCACAAGCATGGCCTTGACCTGATGCATGTCAGGTACCAGATCCTTCCTCTTCTCAGCTTGGCGGCCAGGAGACACTGACCCGGAGACCGTCCTGCGTCTGCCTGCCTCCCTCGAGGATTAATTGAAGCCGCTTATTTAAAGGTGCCTGCCCGTGTCTGTCTGATGTTTAGTTGGCTCTCAGCAAGTGTTGGTCTCATCTCCTTCCCTCCTAATTTAATGGTAAGTTAAAGCTATGCAGGCACTTATTTTATAAAACAAGTAGAAGCGAAACTGCCTGAGTTCTGAGCCCCTTTTCTTCACTCCTTCCTAGAATTTAGGTCCTTGAACATACGGCATACAGCAGGGGTGATGCCTTGACGTTCAGATTTTCAGAAGTCCACATAAAGCACCCGTCATGGTGTGGCTCTTGCTTTAACTCACAGCATACTGTTTCTGTGTGATAAATGATAGGAATCATTTCTTAAAGAATCGAATCTAGCTGTTAAACAGGAAACTTAAAAGGTATCAAAGAATGCTTTAGAGACCTGACTGCGTTAGAAGGGGGTAGGGGTGAATTCAACGAATTTGAGCTGGGAGTGAGATTAAGGGAACTGGGATATGAAGTCACACATTTTTATCTTTCCTCCAGTAAAATTTATGCAGTATTTTTCTAGTTGACCAAAAGTGTAGGTTGTCAGTCCTTGTCTTCCTGTCTGGTAGAAAAGTTGGAATATAGGGTTTCCCCCCTCCTTCTTTTGTAGATATCATATGCCAGAATTTTCTGTAATGGGTGTCTTCTTAGTCACAGAGTAGGTTTATCCTTGTAAGATGACCTTGTAATCACAGGAGGCGTTTGGTCATTCTCACTTTTTACAGTGTTAAGCTTGAGGACTTGGATTTAAAAGATAATACGTACATTTTTTTGTTTTTTTTTTTTTGCTTTTCACTGAAACTCACATCAACGTATCTTGTACTTTTTTGTTTTTTTTTTTGCAAGAACTAGTGAGGTGTTCGTTTGCTTCGGTCTTCTGATGCAGGTAGTTTGTGTTGAAAGAATGCATTGTGGTCAAGAGCTTGCTGAAGGTTTCAAAGCCACTTTTTCTTTAATATCTTTTTTTTTATTCCTGAACAGCCATTTTGTGGCATCTTTGTTTATTAAAGTAGTACGGCCTTAACACAAACAGCAGCAGATACTAAATCATCAGAACAGAATTATAGGCATTGCTGTTCACTGCTGTTTCATCTTTAGTTTTTATTTGTTTATTTTTATTAGATAAGTTGTGAGTTTTTAGAACTAGCATGCTTAAAGTACAGGATTCCCGTATACCACCCTGTTACTAACACCTTTCATTGCTGTGGTGATATTTGTTACAACCAATGGCTGCACCTTTTTATCTTTTTGAGTGTACTTGTGGTTTAAGTATTCAGCTGTTTACCATGTTCTGCAGTTCCATGTTTGTTTGCTTGTTGCAGTTTGTCTTCGGTTTCCTGTGCACAGCCTGACATTTCCCCTTTCCATTGAGGTGAGACACGTGCTTCAGTGCTCGCGGATGCTGTCATGGTGACGTGCTGCAATCACGCCCCGGTCACTGGAGCACTGCCGTCATCCTGCATGGAAGCCCTGCAGTTTACTTTTTCCTGAGCCATGATTCCCCTCCCACTGCCCTGTGTCAGGCCCCGGCCTCCCCAGTCCTGTCCTGCAGGCGCTGTTCACTTCCCGTCCTTGGGGTTGTCTCCAGCCCCGCTTTCAGCGTTTCTGCCATGTGTTCCTCCCTTGTACATGCCCTTCGCACGTTTTGCTGTTCCTTATTCTTTGAAAACATCACTGTGAGTCTGTCCACAGAGTTTTCCTCGTGTTGTTCCCCTGTGCTTGGGATGTCCAAGCCCATCCCTTTAGGCTCCGTTAAAATACTGCTTAACCAAGCTCCCACTGACCTTTCGACCTAGACGTGTGTGGTAGTTAGGTTCAGGTGTCAGCTTGACTAGGTGAAGGCAGCTAGTTCTGTTGCTGTGGACTGGAGCCAATGGTACGTGAACCTCATCTGTTGCTAATTATATCTGCAGTTGGCTAGGAGGCATGCCTGCTGCAATGAATGACGTTTGACTTAATTGGCTGGTGCTTAAATGAGAGAGCGCAACATAGCACAGCCCAAGCAGCTCAGCATTCCTCATCTCAGCACTCGCAGCTCAGCCCAGGCCTTTGGAGATGCAGAAAGAAATCACCCCGGGGAAAGGTGTTGGAACCCAGGGGCCTGGAGAGAAGACTAGCAGAGACCATCCTGTGCCTTCCCATGTAAGAAAGAACCTCAGTGGAAAGTTGGCTGCCTTTCCTCTGAAGAACTAATGAAATAAATCCCCTTTTATTGAAAGCCAATCCGTCTCTGGTGTGTTGCATTCTGACAGCTAGCAAACCAGAACCACATGGTTACCGCTGCAGCCTTGAAGTTGTATGATTCTCCATTTGTACTTTTCTTACGTTCCTTAAAATGTATACATCGATCTGTGAGTATCCATGTGTCGTCTCTACTAAAATACATATTTTTGAGAATAGGGTTGATACTCCTGTATTATGCAGTAACACTGCCATTTACTGAGCTTGCAAATGCCTGACTCCAGGTTTCATCTGTGCGTCCTCGTCCTGTCAGGCTCCCTTTCAGCATCGTTGTGCATTTGTTGGTGAACGCTCAGTCAATACTGATTGAATGGACGTGGAAGTTTCTGCACTCGGTGGCCTCTTTTTTTGCTGGCCTCGTGCCTTTGCCACTTCCCTTTTGGTCTGTGGCTGTCTTCTAGACCTCCATGTGTGCTATGGTAGCCTCTAGCCACATGAAGTCATTAAAAGTTAAATTTAATTAAAATGGAGTAAAGCTAAACGTTTCGTCCTTCAGTGTCATGCAAGCTGCATTTCAGGTGTGCAATAGCCAGGCATGGTTAGTGCTCCTGAGAGCTGGGCTGGACAGTGCTGGCCCACAGCCTGGGGTAGCGTGGGCGGCACTTCCATGACAGGAGGGACTGAGTAGACAGACCCGCTGTCCTATGCAAGGGTGCCTGGGGCACTGATAAAACCCTTCCAGGTAGGCCCTGCCTGTCCGCTCTTCCCAGAAGCCTAGTTGTCTGCACGCGTCAGGCTCTTGCACACTTGTGTTCCCTGCTCCGGGGAGGTTTCTCTTCCCCAGCCTGCTACCCTCACTGCCCTGGGGGAAGCGGCCATGGCTTCTCCTCAGAAGCTCTGAGCTTGAGAGAGCTCGTCAAGCTTTGGAAGGCACACGTCACGTGGATATGTGTGCGAGCCTCTCTTTTGCACTCTGGACATTTTCTTTTACACAACCTCATTTAATATCCACCCCAAGCACTTGAGGTGTTAGGTGAGCCTCACTTTTTAGCTAAGGAAATGGAGTTTCAGAGAAGATTGGCAGCTCACCTCCATAAACGGTCAGCAAGGGGCAAATTAGGACAGCAGAGTTCTAGAACTTTCCATTTCATGTTCAAAGCCCTTCCAGTCTCAGCAGGCCCATGTCCTTTTCAGTTGTGGGACTGCCACTGTGGATTGCTTTTCAGACTGCAAGAGAATTGGGAGTTTCTTTGACTCCACCTTGATCTTTTAAAATGATCTCCACCTTTAATTCTAATTAATTAATTGTTAAAGTGTGTGTTTCATTTTTATTAGCCTTGTCTTCATACTTTCTCTGTTCCTGCCAGTAGGTTTGTTGTGCGATGACTGGGCACATCCACTTGAGCTGTTGCTAATCCCACAGCTCTAGAGGGGACATTGGCATTCCCAGGTGGGAGTCCAGGGAATGGGCAGGGCTCAGCCTTGCTTTTCTTTTCTTTCTGGTGCTGTCCAGCAGCCAGGCGCTGGTCTGTGGTTTGAACCCTTGTATGTTAATAGTGTTTATTACCCCAGGTGTCACTAAATCAAGCTCCTCTCTCCATTTTATCGCTAATTTAGACTCTCTTGCTGCAGGTATCATAAGGCTGGACAGCTTTGCTTGTCTGGAGCAGCAGGCCAACGTGCTCTCCTGGGAGCGCCGTAATCAAGGGCAGGGGGCAGAAGAGCTCCAGTGAGCCTTCACTTAGGACTCTTTCTGCGTTTTCCTGCAGGCAGCTTAATTTTAAATTCATGTTTTGCTCATGTTTTGGCTTTATTTGTTCCCAAGCCTGAGATCCTGGAATTTAAAGGACGTGGCCGTTCGTAGCATTTGCATGTAATACCTGCAGTACAGTTTCTTTGTCAGAAGGATAATTAACGGTGTGATTTGTGCATCGACTGCCTTCTGGTATTCATGCATAGTTTGTAAACTTAATTAGTTCTTGGAATAGCAAATGTTTTGAAGATGATAAACACTTTCCCTCTGAATAATATGTGTTGAACGGTTATATATTCATAGAAACTCAGTGCTCCTCAAATTAGAATGCTGATAGGTGTTCCTCTCAAGGTAAACTTCACCTGCAGCTGCAAATGCCCAGATCATATTGTCGCCCTGTGCTTTTCACAGGGGAAATCAGAGATTTAGCTCAGACATTTCAGCCTCAGAGAACATTCATTATGGTTCCACGGTGTCCAGAACACCCGTGCAGTTGTCACACCTCGATGCCATTTTTCCAAGGCTGGCCATGTCACTGAGGCACGTGCTGGAGGAGGGGGATGAAGGCCCCTGGCTCCCAGCCACGCAGGGTGCGCTTGAATCCTGGAGCCCACCAGGAAGCACCGCCCACTCCTGAAGGAGGTACCACAGCGTGCGGCATGCCTGGGGCGCACAGCCTCGTGACCCCTGGGCTGGGCTGACCTGGGGCACACGGCCCAAGTGCCCCCGGTGCCCCCCAGCACCCTGATGGGCAGAGCTGTGGGGGAACCTCAGGTTGTAGAGTGGAGTGTGGTGGGTGTGGGGGTGTAAGCACCTCCCACGGGGGGCTGAGCTGCATCCCGTCCTACAATCACTCTGCAGACACGCACCGTGTCTGCCCACGCGCTGTGGCCGTGTAGGTCCAGGGCCCTCTGAGTTCCGTCCCGCCTCAGTGCCCTCACCCGTCATGGGGAGCCACAGGGTCGCACCCTGGGTTCAGGGCAGGAGTCAGAGGGCAGCTGGACATCAGCCAAGTACTGATTATTAGCTTCAGCCAAAGTTCTGTGTTTGTTTTTTGATTCAGTCTCTGCCTGGGCAGGCAACAGAATTGTGGATCTGTAAAGGGATATTTACTTTATATGTTATTTAGCCTTAAAGCAGTTTAGCCAGATGTCAGGAAATTTGGCAAGAACCCTCTGGCATGCATAATTTGCTTAACTAAGTACTTTATGGGATGAAGAGCCAAAAGAAAATGAAGGGGTGCCAGTGGCCAGCCTTGAGGGTAGTGACTTTTTTCAAGTCCCAGATGATTTTAATGTGCACCTGATTTAAGAACCAATGGTTTAGAACGGGAAGAAGTATACCTAATGTGACAGATTCCTGTGAAAAACATGCCCCGTGGAAAAGTCACTGCAGAGAAAGCATCTGACTCTCATGAAGAAGCTGCAGAAAAATGTGGCTTGACCCTCAATCTTGGGACTTGCCCCTATGAAACTTATTCCTGAAAAGGAGAAGCTAATCCTACTTATAATTATGGCTAAGAGTCACCCCCAGAAAACCTCTTCTGTTGATCAGATGTGGCCTCTCTCTCTAAGCCAACTCAGCAGGTGAACTCACTGCCCTCCCCCCTACATGGGACATGACTCCCAGGCTATAAATCTCCCTAGCAGCGTGGGACATGACTCCTGGAATGAGCCAAGCCCCAGCATTATGGGATTGAGAAAACCTTCTTGACCAAAGGGGAGAAGAGAGAAATGAACTAAAATAAAGTACAGTGGCTGAGAGATTTCAAACAGAGAGGTTATCCTGGAGATTTCAAATAGGTTATCCTGGAGGTTATTCTCACACACTAAATAGATATCACCTTGTTAGTCAAGATGTAATGGAGAGGCTGGAGGGAAGTACCTGAAACTGTAGAGCTGTGTTCCAGTAGCCATGTTTCTTGAAGATGGTTGTATAATGATACAGCTTTTACAGTGTGACGGTGTGATTGTGGAAACCTTGTGTCTGCTGCTCCTTTTATCTGTGGTATGGACAGATCAGTAAAATATAAGGCTAAAAAATAAATAAATGATAGGAGGGTTAAAGGGTAAAATATTGGGTAGAGAGAGATACTAGTGTTTAATCAGAGAGAGGGATGAGGGGTATGGAATGTGAGTTTTTTCTCTTTTCTTTTTCCTGGAGTGATGTAAATGTTCTAAGAGTGGTCATGGTGATAAATATACAACTAAGTGATGATATTTTGAGCCATTGACTGTATACCATGTGTGGACTGCGTGTGTGTGAAGATTTCTCAATAAAAGAAAAATGTGCTTCAAGAGTCTTAGTATGGCCACCTGCCCCCTCACTTTTGGAGAGGGGGCCTCATTTTCAGTTATTATGTGTATCTCTGCAGAGATATTTCAAATCCTCATTGACTATAAATATTCAAGTATATGCTGATTGATCTTTTTTTATTAATTAAAAAAAATTAACTAACAACATTTAGAAATCATTCCATTCTACATATGAAATCAATAATTCTTAATATCATCACATAGATGTATGATCATCATTTCTTAGTACATTTGCATCAATTTAGAAAAAGAAATAGCAAGACAATAGAAAAAGAAATAAAATGATAATATAGAGAAAAACAAAAATAAAAAATACAAAAAATATATATAAAAAACAAACAAACAAAACAAAAAAAACCTATAGCTCAGATGCAGCTTCATTCAGTGTTTTAACATAATTACATTACAATTAGGTAGTATTGTGCTGTCCATTTTTGAGTTTTTGTATCTAGTCCTGTTGCACAGTCTGTATCCCTTCAGCTCCAATTACCCATTATCTTACCCTGTTTCTAACTCCTGCTGGACTCTATTACCAATGACATATTCCAAGTTTATTCTCTAATGTCAGCTCACATCAGTGGGACCATACAGTATTTGTCCTTTAGTTTTTGGCTAGTCTCACTCAGCATAATGTTCTCTAGGTCCATCCATGTTATTACATGCTTCATAAATTTATTCTGTCTTAAAGCTGCATAATATTCCATCGTATGTATATACCATAGTTTGTTTAGCCACTCATCTGTTGATGGACATTTTGTCTGTTCCATCTCTTTGCAATTGTAAATAATGCTGCTATAAACACTGGTGTGCAAATGTCCGTTTGTGTCTTTGCCCTTAAGTCCTTTGAGTAGATACCCAGCAATGGTATTGCTGGGTCGTATGGCAATTCTATATTCAGCTTTTTGAGGAACCGCCAAACTGCCTTCCACAGTGGTTGCACCATTTGACATTCCCACCAACAGTGGATAAGTGTGCCTCTTTCTCCGCATCCTCTCCAGCACTTGTCATTTTCTGTTTTGTTGATAATGGCCATTCTGGTGGGTGTGAGATGATATCTCATTGTGGTTTTGATTTGCATTTCTCTAATGGCCAGGGACATTGAGCATCTCTTCATGTGCCTTTTGGCCATTTGTATTTCCTCTTCTGGTAGGTGTCTGTTCAAGTCTTTTTCCCATTTTGTAATTGGGTTGGCTGTCTTTTTGTTGTTGAGTTGAACAATCTGTTTATAAATTCCGGATACTAGACCTTTATCTGATATGTCATTTCCAAATATTGTCTCCCGTTGTGTAGGCTATCTTTCTACTTTCTTGATGAAGTTCTTTGATGCACAAAAGTGTTTAATTTTGAGGAGCTCCCATTTATTTATTTCCTTCTTCGTTGCTCTTGCTTTAGGTTTAAGGTCCATAACACCACCTCCAATTGTAAGTTTCATAAGATATCTCCTTACATTTTCCTCTAACTGTTTTATGGTCTTAGGCCTAATGTTTAGATCTTTGATCTATTTTGAGTTAACTTTTGTATAGGGTGTGAGATACAGGTCCTCTCTCATTCTTTTGCATGTGGATATCCAGTTCTCTAGGCACCATTTATTGAAGAGACTGTTCTGTCCCAGGTGAATTGGCTTGACTGCCTTATCAAAGATCAAATGTTCATAGATGAGAGGGTCTGTATCTGAGCACTCTATTCGATTCCATTGGTCGATATATCTATCTTTATGCCAATACCATGCTGTTTTGACCACTGTGACTTCATAATATGCCTTAAAGTCCGGCAGCGCGAGACCTCCAGCTTCGTTTTTTTTCCTCAAGATACTTTTAGCAATTCGGGGCACCCTGCCCTTCCAGATAAATTTGCTTATTGGTTTTTCTATTTCTGAAAAATAAGTTGTTGGGATTTTGATTGGTATTGCATTGAATCTGTAAATCAATTTAGGTAGGATTGACATCTTAACTATATTTAGTCTACCAATCCATGAACACGGTATGCCCTTCCATCTATTTAGGTCTTCTGTGTTCTCTTTTAACAGTTTTTTGTAGTTTTCTTTGTATAGGTCTTTTGTCTCTTTAGTTATATTTATTCCTAAGTACTTTATTCTTTTAGTTGCGATTGTAAATGGAATTCATTTCTTGATTTCCCCCTCACCTTGTTCATTGCTAGTGTATAGAAACGCTACAGATTTTTGAATGTTGCACTTGTAACCTGCTACTTTTCTGTACTCATTTATTAGCTCTAGTAGTTTTGTTGTGGATTTTTCCGGGTTTTCAACGTATAGTATCATATTGTCTGCAAACAGTGATAGTTTTACTTCTTCCTTTCCAGTTTTGATGCCTTGTATTTCTTTTTCTTGTCTAATTGCTCTGGCTAGAACCTCCAACACGATGTTGAATAATAGTGGTGATAATAGACATCCTTGTCCTGTTCCTGATCTTAGGGGGAAAGTTTTCAATTTTTCCCCATTGAGGATGATATTAGCTGTGGGTTTTTCATATATTCCCTCTATCATTTTAGGAAGTTCCCTTGTATTCCTATCCTTTGAAGTGTTTTCAACAGGAAAGGATGTTGAATCTTGTCAAATGCCTTCTCTGCATCAATTGAGATGATCATGTGATTTTTCTGCTTTGATTTGTTGATATGGTGTATTACATTAATTGATTTTCTTATGTTGAACCATCCTTGCATACCTGGGATGAATCCTGCTTGGTCATGATGTATAATTCTTTTAATGTGTTGTTGGATTCGATTTGCTAGAATTTTGTTGAGGATTTTTACATCTATATTCATTAGAGAGATTGGTCTGTAGTTTTCTTTTTTTGTAATATCTTTGCCTGGTTTTGGTATGAGGGTGATGTTGGCTTCATAGAATGAATTAGGTAGTTTTCCCTCCACTTTGATTTTTTTGAAAAGTTTGAGGAGAGTTGGTACTAATTCTTTCTGGAATGTTTGGTAGAACTCACATGTGAAGCCGTCTGGTCCTGGACTTTTCTTTTTGGGAAGCTTTTGAATGACTGATTCAATTTCTTTACTTGTGATTGGTTTGTTGAGGTCATCTATTTCTTCTTGAGTCAAAGTAGGTTGTTCGTGCCTTTCTAGGAACTTGTCCATTTCATCTACATTGTTGTATTTATTAGTGTAAAGTTGTTCATAGTATCCTGTTATTACCTCCTTTATTTCTCTGAGGTCAGTGGTTATGTCTCCTCTTCCATTTCTGATCTTATTTATTTGCATCCTCTCTCTTCTTTTTGTCAATCTTGCTAAGGTCCCATCAATCTTATTGATTTTCTCATAGAACCAACTTCTGGTCTTATTGATTTTCTCTATTGTTTTCATGTTCTCAATTTCATTTATTTCTGCTCTAATCTTTGTTATTTCTTTCCTTTTGCTTGCTTTGGGGTCAGTTTGCTGTTTTTTCTCCAGTTCTTCCAAGTAGACAGTTAATTCCTGCATTTTTGCCTTTTCTTCTTTTCTGATATAGGCATTTAGGGCAATAAATTTCCCTCTTAGCACTGCCTTTGCTGTGTCCCATAGGTTTTGATATGTTGTGTTTTAATTTTCATTTGCCTTGAGATATTTACTAATTTCTCTTGTAATTTCTTCCTTGACCCACTGGTTGTTTAAGAATATGTTGTTGAGCCTCCACGTATTTGTGGATTTTCTGGCACTCTACCTGTTATTGATTTCCAACTTCATTCCTTTATGATCCGAGAAAGTGTTGTGTATGATTTCAATCTTTTTAAATTTGTTGAGACTTGCTTTGTGACCCAACATATTGTCTGTCTTTGAGAATGATTCATGAGCACTTGAGAAAAAGTTGTATCCTGTTGTTCTGGGGTGTAATGTCCTATAAATGTCTGTTAAGTCTAGCTCATTTATTGTAATATTCAAGTTCTCTGTTTCATTATTGATCCTCTGTCTAGATGTTCTGTCCATTGATGAGAGTGGCAAATTGAAGTCTTCAACTATTATGGTAAATGTGTCTATTTCCCTCTTCAGTGATTGCAGTGTATTCCTCGTGTATGTTGGGGCATTTTGATTCGGTGCATAGATATTTATGATTGTTATGTCTTCTTGTTTAATTGTTCCTTTTATTAGTAGATAGTGTCCTTCTTTGTCTCTTTTAACTGTTTTACATTTGAGGTCTAATTTGTTGGATATTAGTATAGCTACTCCTGCTCTTTTCTGGTTGTTATTTGCATGAAATATCTTTTCCCAACCTTTCACTTTCAACCTATGTTTATCTTTGAGTCTAAGATGTGTTTCCTGTAGACAGCATATAGAAGGATCCTGTTTTTTAATCCATTCGGCCAGTCTGTGTCTTTTGATTGGGGAATTCAGTCCATTAACATTTAGTATTATTACCGTTTGGATAATATTTTCCTCTACCATTTTGCCTTTTGTATTATATATATCATATCTGATTTTCCTTCTTTCTACAGTCTTCTCCATACCTCTCTCTTCTGTCTTTTCGTATCTGACTCTAGTGCTCCCTTTAGTATTTCTTGCAGAGCTGGTCTCTTGGTCACAAATTCTCTCAGTGACCGTTTGTCTGAGAGTGTTTTAATTTCTCCCTCATTTTTGAAGGGCAATTTTGCTGGATATAGAAGTCTTGGTTAGCAGTTTTTCTCTTTTAGTAATTTAAATATATCATCCCACTGTCTTCTTACTTCCATGGTTTCTGCTGAGAAATCTACACATAGTCTTATTGGGTTTCCCTTGTATGTGATGGATTGTTTTCCTCTTGCTGCTTTCAAGATCCTCTCTTTCTCTTTGACCTTTGTCATTCTAACTAGTAAGTGTCTTGGAGAACACCTATTTGGGTCTATTCTTTCTCTTTGGGGTGTGTTGCACTTCTTGGATCTGTAATTTTAGGTCTTTCATAAGAGTTGGGAAATTTTCAGTGATAATTTCTTCCATTTGTTTTTCTCCTCCTTTTCCCTTCTCTTCTCCTTCTGGGACACCCCCAACACGTATATTTGTGCGCTTCATATTGTCATTCAGTTCCCTGATGCCCTGCTCAAGTTTTTCCATTCTTTTCCCTATAGTTTCTGTTTCTTTTTGGAATTCAGATGTTCCATCCTCCAGTTCACTAATTGTAGCTTCTGTCTCTTTAGATCTACCATTGTAGGTATCCATTGTTTTTTCCATTTTTTCTTCTTTGTCCTTCACTCCCATAAGTTCTGTGATTTGTTTTTTCAGATTTTCTATTTCTTCTTTTTGTTCAGCCCATGTCTTCTTCATGTCCTCCCTCAATTTATTGATTTGATTTTTGAAGAGGTTTTCCATTTCTGTTCGTATATTCAGAATTAGTCGTCTCATCTCCTGTATCTTATTTGAGCTATTGGTTTGTTCCTTTGACTGGGCCATATGTTCAATTTTCCTGGTGTGATTTGTTAGTTTTTGCTGGCGTCTGGGCATTTAATCAGATTTCCCTGAGTGTGGGGCCCAGCAGGTTGAAAGACTTTCCTGTGAAGTCCCTGGGCTCTGTTTTTCTTTTCCTGCCCAGTATGTGGTGCTTTTCTGTCTGCGAGTCCCACCAGCAAAAGATGTTGTGGCTCCTTTAATTTTGGAAGACTCTTCCTGCTGGGTGTGTGGTGGAGACAGAGGAAAGGTTGTAGATTGTTTTTAATGGCTTCAAATTGTGAAGTCCTGGGGTCTGAATTCCTTGAGAGAGAGATTCCACCTGAGTTGCGTTTCACCCCTCCCATGGTGAAGGTTCAGGTGGTAGAGAGCCCTGAAAGCAGCCTGTTTCTGCCTTCGGGGCAGTTGTAACCTATGTAATCCCAGCGCTGAGCCCAGAGGCAACGAAGCCTCCGTAGAAACAACTGCAGAAGGCTCTGTTTCACCCCCTTTCCTCTTTTTCAGTTAGCCCAATCGGCGACTCCCGCCTTGATCAGTTTCGCCTGAGCTGAGGGCCTATTTTTAGTAGTCAGAAGTTGTTCATTAATGCCACTATTGGTGTTAGGTTGGGCTCAGTCTCTACTACTGTTGGAGACTCTTTCCTTTCCCTCCGGTAAGTCTCCTGTCGGGGAGGGGCGCCGGCCGTCGCGGCTTGGGAAACCGCTGTTCCGATGCTCCCAGCTGGCCCGGGAAACCATGTGTGTGGAAGGCGTTGCGTTCGCTGGCCACCGCGGATTGGGGGACCGCTGTTCCAAGGCTACCAGCCGGCCCGGGAAGCCGTGCATGGGGGAGGGTCTCCGGCTGCGGCGGCTTGGGGAACCGCTGTCCGAGGTTACCAGCCGGCCTGGAAAGCCGTGTGTGTGGAAGGGGCTCTGGTCACCGTGGCTTGGGGAACCCAATCCAAAGCTCCCAGCCGCCCCGGGAAGGAGGGAGGGAGGGCCTCCGGCCACCACCCGCCTCGACCCGGGGAAGCGCACGCCTCTCGGGGACCTCACCGCAGCGGAGGCTCTTAGCCGGTCCAGCCGTTCCGGAATGGGGTACGCTGTGTGTCTGGTCTCTGTCGTGGCTCCGGGAGCTGTTCTGTACTGTTTCTAGTTCTTTAGTAGTTGTTCTGGAGGAGGAACTAAGACCCACGCGCCTTACTAAGCCGCCATCTTCTCTGGAAGTCGTGCTGATTGATCTTTGTTTAATGTCTTAGCTTTCTGTTGTGATTAAATCTGAGTAACGGAATCCGTGCTTCTCCTGCATTTTCACTTTCTTTTAAAAAGTGGTTTAACATCTGTTATAGCAGCATTTAGGTAGCGTAAAGGAACATTATGAATAATTGGAAATTATAGTATTTTGAGACATCTTGTTCATTTTGTACTAACATTAAGTTGCAGTTTTTGTTTCAGTTTTTAGTTGTGCTCATTTTTCTAGCATATCTTGTGTAGTTTGTGGATACACCCTTTAAAAAGTGTCAGAATAGGTGTGTTCTTTGGGATCTAATAGTAATCCTTGATCATGCTATTTATCTTTAGAAATCTTTTTACGAAATTGACTCTGGAGATAATAATAAAAAAAATGTGATTCATTGTCTTAACTTTTCTTTTTTCCCAGTTTACTCTGGCTCTTTACCTTGTAAATAGGGCCTGATTATATGGGCATAGCATGATTTTATCCTACTCTGAATTTATTTTGAATAGTCTGTTACATCCTTAGAGTCTGTATTATTGTAATATAAACAATAGAAAATATCCATTTTTAGTCTTATTAGATATGAAAGTAATAAAGAGTAAAATACTTGTATTATATGGTTGTTATAGAATATCATTAGTACAGTCATATTTCTATCTCAAAGTGTGATAATGCCAGCGGGATAAATGAGGTAGACATTGAATCTTCGCACAAAGGAAATGGGTTTTATAATGAGTGCAGTCTGAACAGAACTAATCTCCTTCTTGGATCATTACTTCACCTAATCATAAAACCTTTTTTAATTCAAATCCTTGCAGGGTTCTAATTGGTGACCTCCGGAGCCTGATAATTGTTTAAGATAGCTGGTCTTTTACAGTATATCTAATGATGTTTGCAATTAAAAGTGAGAAATGTGGTTTAACCCTTGGCAGGTATAACCAAAAAGTAGATCTTCTCTTTTTTGCATGGGCAGGCCCTGGGAAACGACCCCGAGTCTCCGGCATGGCCGGCGGGAGCTCTGCCACTGAGCCACCCTCACACCGCCCTCTTTTTTAATCTTTACAGTTATGTTCATCCTCCTCCTGATGGCTCCTGACTTAAGTCCTTATTAACTGAAACTAACCCCGTGCTCTGGTTTCCTCGTACACTCTGTGGGTTTACTGAGGATTCCTCTGAGAAGTGTCTTTCGCAGAAGTCGCGGACAGCCAGCTCCTTTTGTCTGTGGCCCAGCTCCATCTTTCATTCTGTCCTTTGGGTGATTAAGTAGACACAGAGCCATTTTTTTTTGCAGCCAATTCCAATAAATAATTATTTCAGAACTTTTCTTACTACAGATGTCAGTGGGTTACAAGAGGAAGAAGTTTTTCCAGGCAGTTTGCTAATTTCTGCATTAAGGAAAGGTAAAACCTTAGAAGAACTCGAGCCCCACTCCTTTGTCATCTGCAGCAGCATGCACAACGGCGCGCTGGAAAGGACTTGCAGCTGTGTGTGTGTGGTCTCCTCGCTCTGCTCTGTTTCTCAGTAGACAGTCCACACTCCGGGACTGCAGTTGACTCTAGAAAATCCCACTAATTGTGTGGGATTGGAATTTAATGCAGTAAGTTACCTGTTGCCTGAAGAATTTATTTTATTTTGAAGCTGTCATTTATTAGTGTGATGTTTTGGGGAAGAAACAAAATCTTTCAGAATCAGAGAATCACGGAGACAAATTTTAGTTCTGCCACTTGTTAGATTTAAAAGAAAAGCGGTTATGTGGGTTAAATAAGCGCTTGTCCCAACACTCTGAGAAGTTATGAAGACTAATTAACAGTAGGTAAACCCTCCAGTACAGAGTCTAGAATATGGTAGTTATTCAATTTGTTGGAGTCCGTCTGTCAGTTCAGGGAGCATTCCATCTCTGATTTCTACTCTGTGGTCTTTATGGTTTTAAATTTTCAAAAAGCTTACATTGCAAAAGATTTTTATATTTTAGTTTTTATGGATATTTTATATTGACAGTTATTAGAATTTACTACCAAAATTCAGTAACCTTCCCATTTCTGAAGGCCTTTGAGTCTTTCTTCTTATTTAGAGGATAAACTTACTTGATGGAGGAACTCCGAGACCATGTCTTATCTTGGTGTTTCTCGTTTCTGCCACGCAGCCTTTTCTTTGGTGACTGACTTCATACGAGTTAAAGAGCCAGCACGCTGGAAACACTTGTTTTCTTAAAGGAATATGATACGAGTTTTGTAATTATGAATAGTATTTGGAATTGTTTAATCATCTACTTTGATCCTCTAGAATCATTTTGCTCTCATAAATTCTTCTTGAAGTCCTTTTGTACAATGACATATGGATATAAATGAATCATCACAAATTGGGCATTAGATTAAGCAGATAACTTATATTTGCATTGTATTAAGGTTTTCAAAGCATTTTGATAAACAGTTTTTCTTTTGATATTTGTAGTAACTTGAAGTTACCCCCCAAATGAAATAACAATCCAAGACATTTTATTTCTCGCTCAGATTTCAGATCTCTCTAATGCAGTAATTCCGAGAGACAGTGGAAGGAGCGTGGGTTTAGGAGTCAGGGGCACTGGGCTTGGAGTCTGGATTTCTGTAAGCTGTGTGGCCTTGGTGTGGTCACAGACACCTCTGAGCAGGTGCCTTCTGCCCATCGAGGGCTGTTGCTGATTTGCAGCAGTGTCCCAAGGTTAAAGCCTGGAAGAGAGTTCCCAACCACTGTGTTATCGTTATGTTTTTGTTAAGTATCGATGTTAGATAGAATTATTCCATTAATCCCTCCCTCCCCCGTTTCTCCGCCCCTCTCTCTCCCCCATCCTTCAGCCCTTCTTTTCTTCTTTATTTCCTAGAGGACTTTGCATTCCCCTATGTGTGTATTTAATTTTAAGTGTTACATGAATATTTAAGGCTAATTTGCATATAAATCTTTGCTCTGTGCTTACAAAAATGGTTAACTTCCAAGCGAAAGTAAAAACATTCTTAGTATTAACTTTGTGACTGTTTCTTGCTCCTGAGATGGTATATTTACAATGAGCTTTTTCTTCCCTGTTATTCAGTGATAGGCATCTCTGTTTCTGCTGTACCGTTTCTTTCTATTTGTGGAACATTATTTGCAAGATCATGAGCTGCGTGAATCAATCTTATTTGGGCAGGTTTTAGCATATTCTACTCTGATTTGAACGTATGGGTGTTTAGGAAGGTTTGGGTTGTTTCAATAAATGATTTCCCAGTGAAAACACTTGTCATGTTGGTGGGCAAAATGTTTTTCGTACCAGCAGCTGCAGTAGCCTTTTAGTAGTCTGTCAGAGACATTTACAGTGGCTCTGCACGCTATTTATGTATCTCAGATTAATGTGAGTCCTTTAAGTCCTGTATTAGTTTGAAAGAGATTTCTGAAGATCGAGCATGTAGGCATTGTCGTTCTTTTTTATGAGTTTCTCTTTTTATTATAGGTCCAGACTAAGTCTTTTCATTTATTAAGTTCATACGAGAGTTAAGGTGCTTGGAAAAGGGGAAGCTCTGTTGATGTGTTAAATCCACACTAGTGTTTCTTGTGCAGGTTGATTGGCATTAATCGGTTATATTTTTCTGACCCTTTTGTGAGTTATTAATACATTGTTTCTGAAAGGACCGAGGTACAGGTTATCGTTGCTCACTCTCCAGGTCTGTGAAAGCTCGGTGGACTAGTTCCCGGTCGCTTGCCCTCTTGCATGCACGCCGTCGGTCAGTGGCCCTCTGAGGAGCCCTTCCTCGGCCACTGTACTGGGTTTGGGACATGAAGGACGTGTGAGTGGTGGTCCCCTGTCGCTGGCCCACACCCCAGCGGAGGGCACAGGCACTAGGCAGTGAGCACAGACGTGAGCCCTGCTGTGGGGGACGTCCTGTGCCAGCACCCTGGGGTCTGCTGGAGGGACTCCCCACCTCGGAGTGGGTTGGGGGATGGGGAGGTCAAGGTTTTAATTGGGCTGGACACAGAGTTGCATTTTCTGTGTTGCTCAGGTGCTATCAAGTTAAACTAGCCAAGTTCTCACCCTGGAAGGACTTGTGTAGAGCGGGCTCTCAGGTTACTCGATCAACGCTCACCCGGAGCTTACCCGAGCCCTCAGGTATCGGCTCATTTAATCCTGGTGGCAGCCTTTGCGGTAGGTGCAGCTGTCCTGCTGCAGTTCCCTGGTGAGGCGGCTGAGGCGCAGCCACGAGGCGACAGGGCCAGCAGGGGCCCCAGGCAGGGGCTCTGCCAAAATGATTGCTGGGCTCTTTCTCCCTTGGAGGGGCTGTGCTCAGTGTCTTGAAGCCATCTTACTACTCAGCAGACTAAGAACGAAGAACTCCGTAGTGACCGGCGGCGTCCTGGATGCTGGTGCACCCTTCGCCTGTACTGCTGTCTCTTCAGTCTGGGGCCGGGCGGTCCCGCACTGCCCCTGGGTGCTGACCTGATGCCTTCGCCGTGGGGGAGCCGTGCAGGAGCTCGGTGACCTCGCAGCCGGCCACTGCAGCCTGCGTCTACACGGAGCACAGAAGCTGTGTCAGCGCTGTTGCTCCTTCTCTCCTTTTTGCTTCGGAAACCATGTGCAAGATCGCTTCTCTTTGGGACCTTTGTGCTTGCCTGTCTGTGTGATTCCTCTCTTTAACAGTGGTGGAATCTTTCTTTCCTTTTTCGTTTGGATTTGGATCATGGGCCTTCCCTAATGCAATGCAAGGTTCCTTCAGCTCTTCCGTAGACTCTGCTCTCAGACCTTCGGGAAGATCATCAGTAACATGAGCTTTTGCAGTTTCCTGCTGCATTCTTGACACTGAAGCAGAACTTCTCACAAACTTCATTGTATTAGAATGAAGTGGGAAGAGAGAACAGATCTGGCTCCATTAAGTAAGTCCAACACTTATACTTAAGTTTTAGGTTTTCCAGTACATTCTCACATCTCACGTTTAAGAAGCAAAAAAGATAAAGATAAGAGATAAAAAGGTGTGGGCTTTGATGTCAGATATGCCGGAGTATGTTAAGTTGCCTAACCTTTGGGGAGCTTTTTAACCCTTTGAATCCTCAGGGTCTTACCTGTTACATGTAATGTAAACATTAATGTAACATTAGGATATAGGGATAATTAGAGCCAAACACAGAGCTCAGTACTTGATGTGTCACTGTAAAGTAACACCCTCTAAATAGAGTCAAGTGAAGTAATAACCTCTGAAACATAGTTTTCCGTATTTTGCCATGTAGTTTTATACTGAAGCCTTGTGTTGTACTAGAGGCATCAGAAGCCCCTTGGAAAGATTCCTTCCGTTTGCCAGAGGTGTGGGGTTGGAGGGATGCTTCCCCCACCCAGGCCTGGGTCCTGCCCTGCCCGGAAGGCTGATGTGGGTCAGGTGGGCTGCTTCTGCAGGAGCCTGCCCTCTGCCCTCTGCCCTCTGCCCGGGCCCACCTCACCCAGTGTGGCCAGGGCGGGAACCCGCAGGGGGAGGAGGAGTGGAGTGGGGTTTCTTCCTGGGACACCTGCAGCCCCCCCCAGCCCTGCCACGCTGCCCTCCTGAGTCGCTCTGGGTTTCGCTCGCCTCGTCCTTTCCTTGCCCTGCCTGCCGTGGGGCCGTCGCAGCTGTCCTGCCCCTACCCTCCATGCCTGCTCTCACTTGAGGTTCCCCTCGCCCTGGAACGTGGGCCCTTAGCCAGCTCCCTCTGGACACCCGAGTGGGAGTGCTGCTGCCCCCTGCCCGTCTGGGCCCTCAGCCCCTCTGGAGGCCCTGGGCTGGGCTGCAGAGGTCAGGGTTTGGGTTCCAGAGGCTCGGCATGGCAGTTCGCTGGCTGAGAAAGTTCATTGTGTTGGGTCCTTGTCTCATGAGACTTTTTTGTCTTTATGGAGATGTTTGTTCCGCAGTGGCTGGGTTGTTAGCTGGACAGAAACATCCCAGCGACCTGAGGAGGAGTGGGCGGGGAGTGCTCTGGACTCGCCACCTTGCTTTGAGCCTGGCTGCTTGTGCACGGAGGGGCTTTTGGTAGGATCGTTTTTGAGTTTTCTTATGCGTAACTATGAACAGTGGTTGATGTTCCTGGATATTGTCGGGATCCAGTGAGATGCAGCAGGTGGGCTTCCTGTAGGAAAGGGAGAGCCGTGGGCAGAGGGCCGTCGCAGTGCCGCCGGCTCGTCCCCGTGTGAGCCGGATCCCTGGGCACCTGCGTGCAGGCCCCGGGACGGGGATGGAAGGGGAAGGGACAGTCCGCTGCGGGGCGGACGTTCAGCGGAAGCTGCCACAGCCACGTCATGTAAGCGTGCTCTGTGTTCGTGGGTAACTAGTTGGGGGTTCAAGGACAGCCTTTCCGGGAAATGAAGTTTAGGCAGAGACACCGAGGAGAGGGCATGGCCGGGCAGAAGGTCCACAGAAGCGCTTCAGCCTCGGAGAGCAAGTCACAGGCGTGAGGCTGGCAGGTGTGCGGCCTCGGCATCTCCGGGCGGGGACCAGGGACAGGGACCACTGTACGGGTGCAGAGGGTGGGGGAGAGGGCGGGGCCGCACCTGGACTTGAGAAGGCGTGCTGCTTTCCCTGCCTGGGAGGGCTTTGCCCCCTCGGGTGCTCTCTTCTCCGTCTTCTGTTCACTTTAGAGGTCCAGACTCCTTCTAGTGTGTCCCTCTTCCGTTCCTCATCTGGGCAGATTGTTTAATCCCCCCAGTTGTGTGTATAGTCCGCTTAGCCCCTCTTCGCCCCACCCGCCTCCTTCTCCCTCCCTGCAGGCTGACTCTCCTCGGATGCTGTCTCCCTTCAGCCCGCCACATCTGGGGACCCGCTGTCGTGTGGGAGCACCTGGCAGGTGTGCTGGACGGCTGCTGCTGGCCTCCTCTCCACGCCTGTGTCCTTGCTTCCCCCCGCCGTGGGCCGAGCAGAGCATCCCCCTGGAGCCGTCCCCTCCCTGCAGGGCCCTGGCTGTGGGGCAGGACGAGGAGCTGTGCCGAGCTCGGGGTCACAGGGTTTCGCCATCATCTGCCCGGGTCGTTCGGTCTCCTGCATCAGTCACTCTCCAGACGTCGGCTGTGCAGACAAGGAGCTGAAGGGTGGTGTCGGTGCGTCTCAGGGCTCATCCGGCCTCGCCTCCATTCCTCATGTCTTCGGAATTCACCACACGTTATTTGAGTTTTTGAATAATTTTCCAAAGCTTTCTGTAGCACCCAATATGCTGTATTAAACATTCATTTACTGCCCATTACGTAGATGCTTGTCTTCCCTTATATAAGACTTGCTGTTTCCTATTTCCAGAACCTTAAGTGTAATTTCTTCAGCATATCAGCACTCACGCAGTTTTTTTTTTTGGCTAGATGGTCGTTTTTTCCCCTCAAGTGAAGTCCACTGCATTTAAAATGTATTGAACTCTCAAAATAATGTTTTGCACGTACTTCTCAGAAACACACCTTTTCCTAAGTGAGCTGAGTTGTCCAGGCAAACTCCTCATCCACAGTTTCACTTTGTAAATGAGTGATCAGGAGGGAATAAAGCTCTGGATTTTCTGCCATTATGTAAAATATTAGCATGGTCTCTCCAGATAAATTTTCGTTTCATTGTGTTTAAGTGTTTTGTTTTTAATTCTACAAAATTTTTTAGGTATTTAATTTTGAAGTAGATACACTATGCACAATTCAGAAATTTATAGATGTAAATTTAAAAAATGTAAAACGAGATACAGTGAAAATCTCACAGCCCCTCTCTCTGATCTGCTGTGTTCCTCCATGCTAAAGAGATAACCTGTTATTAGTTTTTATGTATCAATACAGAGATGTTTTATGAGCATATCCAGGTGAGCATTAACATATATTCTTTTTTCCTTCTTTTTCATAACTGTTTTACACTGTGCGTCTAACTGTAATGATTGTTTTTCCTAATTTTTTTGAAAAAAATTTGATTTTGAAATACTTCCACACTTATAGGACAGTTACAAAAATAATAAAAACTGTATGCAGCAAACTCCAAAATACCCCTACCTCCCAGGTCCCCAGATCCACCAATATTAACATTTTCCATATTTGCTGCATCTTTATTTCTATTTATCAGTCCGTTTCCTGAACACTTAAGTATAGTTGTATGCATCGTGTTCCTTGAACACTTAATACTGCCATGGACATTTCCTGCAGCCAAGGGTATTCACTTATGTAACTACCTTAAGTGCATTTTTCAACTTCAAGAAATTTAACACTGACAAAAAAGTTAATCTGTATTCTCTCCTTTTCATTATACCCCAGTGATGTCCTTTTGATTCTTTTCTCCTCCCTGATTGGACCCCATCCAAGGTCATGTTTTGCATTTCTTGGACATTGTCTCTTTAGGTGCTCTTTCTTATTTTCTTTAATTGTTGGAGCATATAAACAATATAAATTTCCCCATCTCAACCACTCGCGAGCACATCATTCGGTGGGATTATTGATAGTAACAACGCTGTGGTGCCCTCACCGCCTTCTGTTACTGAAACTTCCCCGTCTTTGCAGACAGAACCCAGTCCATCATCATTTACCCCACCTCTCCCCAGCCCCACACTCCTGGCAAACTGTACCCTACTTTCTTTGTCTCTGTGGGTTTGCATGTTCCTCCAGTATTTTCTTTGAGGTTACCATAGAGCTTAAATTTAATATCCTAAATCTATAAGTCTCGTTTGCTTGCAGTATGCACAGACTGTGTTCCTATACCACCCGTCCCTCTTTATGTAGTTGTCACAGGTTCCATGTGTCTATGTTATGAGTCCAGACCACTGCTTTATCCTTAAATTTTATGCATTTGCCTTTTTGAGCCTGTAGGAAACAAAAAGTAGAGTAATAAACCAAAATTACAAGAGTACCAGCATTCGTATTTACCCATGTTGTTCGCGTTATCTGGCTCTTTGTTCCTTCATGCAGCTTTGCTGTTGTCTGTTGTGTTTTCCTTTCAACTCCAGAACTCCTGTAGCAACTCGCATAGGGCCGTTCTAATCATGATGAGGTTCCTGAGCTTTTGTTTATCTAGGAATGTCTTAATTGCGCTCTCATTTTTGAAAGACAGTTTTACTGGGTATAGAGTTCTTAGCTGACAGTTTTTTTTTATTTCAGGACTTTAAATATGCCATCCCTTCCCTTCTTGCCTCCATAGTTTCCTGTGAGGTATCGGCGTTTAATCTTACTGAGGTTTCTTTGTACGTGACATGATCCTTCCCTCTTGTGGCCTTCAGAATTCTTTCTTGATGTTTGGCATTTGAGAGTTTGATGATAGTATCTCATGGTGTGGGTCCATTTGGGTTTCTCCTGTTTTGAGTTTCGTTGTGCATCTTGGACATGTTTATGTCCTTCCTTAAATTTGGAAAGTTTTTTTTTTTTTTTTTTTTACGTGGGCAGGCACCGGGAATCGAACCCAGGTCCTCGGGCTTGGCAGGCAAGCATTCTTACCTGCTGAGCCACCGTGGCCCGCCCAAATTTGGAAAGTTTTTAGCCGTCATTTCTTAGAACATTCTCTTTGCCCCTTTGTTTCTTTCTTCTCGTTCTGGGGCTCTTCGGGCGGAGTCGCACAGGGTCCTCAGGTGCTGGTCACTCTGTTATCCTCTCTTCTTTCTGCCCTTCAGACTGGACTGGGTCAGATGTCTTCTCTTCACGTCCGCCGAGTCTTTTCTCCCGACTGCAGCCTGCTGGTGAGCCCCTCTCGGGAATTTCTGATTTCTGCTACTCTGGTCTTCAGCTCTGGTTTCTTTATGTAATTTCCATCTCTCTATTGATAGTCCCCTGTGTTCCTCTGCCATCTTCCTGATTTCGTTTAATTCTTCGACCATTTTTTCTTTTAGCTTTTTGAGCATATTTAGGCCCAGTTTTTAAAGTTTTTGTCCACACCTCACCCTCCTCATGGATAGTTTATAGCACTTGGTTCTACTGCTATGCCTGAGCCCTTGCTCCTGTTACTTTGTATGTTTTATAATCTTGTTGAAACTTGGCCATTTTGATATTTAGTGTTTTATAGCTGGGATTTAGACTCTAAAGTCTCTTAAGTATGTAGCTACCTAGTGTTATGGCAGCACTTTTCTTGGATACCAGGAGCTAGCCAAAAAAAAGAGAAAAGATTAAAGAAGAAAATACGTTTCCCAGTCTTTGCAGGTTGACCTGTTCCAGTGCTCACTCAGGACTTATCCTTAAAATGAGTTTAGAGGATAGCTCGAGGCCAAAGCATCGGGCCTGCAGTGCTTACTGTGCACACCTCTTGGTTTGAAAATGCATGTGTGGCCCTGTGAATTCTCCCATTTGCATGTCTACAAATGTTTCCTCTTTCCTAGAAAACAGCTTCCTTGTGATCCGGGCAGGCCCGGCACTGAACGCCCCCCACCACCACCGATCCTTCCCCCAGCGGCCACGACGAGCCTGCCCCCCCAGTGTTTGGTAGGGGGGTCTGTGAGCTGCCTTCTCCATGCAGGGCGGGTTCTGGGACAGTGAGCTGTGATGTGTCTTGGTTCTGTCCCTCTGGCCACCATCGACAGATTGGGCCAGTGTGTGTCCTGGAGAGCCAGGGTCTGGGCCCAGGCTGGGGTCATGGGAGGCCCACAGGGTTCCATGAGGGTTGCCCCCACTAAGGACCTTTTCCTGCCGTGTTACTGCAGCCCTTACCTGTGGCTGGATGTTGAAGGCTTCCCTGGGGGCATGGGGCCCTGTAGCTTTCCTCTCCTGCGCCTCGATCCCCGTGGAGAGCTGTCATATCTTCCATGTCAGAGCGTGTCTTAGGGCCGCTGTGTGACCTTCCATTGTTAGCTGTGCTCTGACAGTGGGCGTGTATATAGTTCACAGTGATGTAAGCGCAGTGCTGTAGCAATACTCATGTACAGCAGTTTACATTTGTCCTGGTGTATTTGTACCATAAATTTCCAGAAACGAAATAGCTGAGGCAAAGGAAAAATACCAATTAAGCAATTCTTAATTCTATGATAGAATTTAAGCAGTTTTAATGAAAACTTGCATAACTGTAATTTTTTATATTAGAAATTTAAGTCCTTGAGATTCAAAGATTATTTGTTTTTGTTTATGGAATTAGTGAACTTTTGTATTTTGTTAGTTTGAAACAGGAACTGATCATTGCATAGAAAGCTCTGTGTGGGATCAAAGGAAAAACAAAATAAAAATCAAATGAACAAACAAAAACCAAAACAGACATTATTATTGAAACTAGATTTTGGGGCTGATAGAAATTCAGTGTCCATGGTTTGAAAACGTAAGGTTTAGTCCCCTGCACTATCTAAAACCATAATCGTGAATTTGCTTGTTATCTCTGAGCCGGAAGACGGCTTTGGTATACACTGAGCTCTGTGTTACCACATGTAATCTGGGGATTAGAGAGAGGCAATCCCCTATGCATTCGACCTTGAGATTTTGATTGGATTTCTTCAGTGGTTGATCTTCCTTTGCTACAATTAACCAAAGGCGTTATCCCCCCAGTGGGTGTCAGAAGCTCTTTCTCACCCCAGGGAGGATCCGAGGGGCGTTCGCCGGAACCCCAGGTAGAGCGAGGCGGCCCTACACCACGTGGGTGTCTGGAGAGCCCTACGTTATCCTGGGCAGTTCCCATCCTATGGGGTGTCGTGAAAACGCTGAGCTACCTCTGATCTTCAGTCAAGGAGAAAACACATGTTATTGATTGGACAGTGCTTATTTAACAGCAGCAGCAAAATTTGATCAGTTTTGACTTCTCTAGTTGGAGGGCAGTAGGGTCTCAGAAAAGGGTGTTAGGTGATATTTATGCCAGGTCCAGAGTGCCAACCCCTGTGCTCTGCTGCCCTCACACGGCATCGGGCTCTAAAATTAAATAGTAATTCTTAAACAGTGAACTGTTATAGTCCAACAGATTTTAATTCAAAGCTTGCTTAAAATAACATCAAAGTATTTTGTTAACCTAAACTTTGCAGAGTTTTGTATATAAACAAAGAGGAAATTAGGTGTTTTGTATAGATTTTCATTTATTTTCCTCTTTAAGATGACAGGCATGCCTCAAACTGTAACATAGTATATATAAAATAGGTAATTTTTATATAATTTGTTAATCTTACCTGTATGACTTTGTGACTTCACAAGTCTTACTGATGTCACTGATAAAAAGTAATTTGGAATTCTGATTTTATGGAGGTAAATATTAAATCATGTATCTGGTGTGAGTTCTTAAAAATTGTAATTAAATGCTTTTTAATTTGGGAACAAAATAAGCAATTAAATCTCTTTGAGACATATACCGACATATAAAAATTCTTTTTTTTTTTTTTTTTGAGGAGAAAGCTTCAGTATACCTAATTTTGCTGAATCTTCTAAGTTTGTAAAAAGGCATTGTGAATTATGGCATATGTAGATAAAGGAGGAATTTATTTTCTTCTACTGATTAAAGCTGAAATCATGACTTGTTATACTCGACGGAGCGGATGATGTGTGATTTGTTGCTCTTAACTGTGGGAAACAAACTTGATTTAGCTTATTTCTACTGTAAGTTCCATGATTTCTCAGACCACATGGATGTGTGTTTGTGTGTGCACAATTTTCTTAATCCATGGAGAATTTCTGAAAGAGTATATAAAAGATGTTATTATAATTACCTGTGGCATGTGTGTGATAGAAGAAACCTTTTCTTTTAATTTTGTATTCTTAAAAACTGTTGTACATCTTTATCAAATGGATGTATTTATAGGAATAAAGTGAATAAAAGTTAAAAGTACTGTTGGAAAGTTTTCCAAGAGTAAGAACGATTATCTCTTTTAAATATACTTTTTAAAAAAGAAGGCAGTTCATAGCCTTCTATTTCAGTGTACATGATAGTGTCCCCTACAAATTGTGTTTCGAGTCCATTTTCCAGGGTGACACACACCCAGTTTGGGGTCCGGGTCGGAGAAGTTAAAGGTGACCTGGCCCTCTTGGCGCCTGCAGTGGGAATCCGCAGGATTTCTTCTAGTCCATCTTTCCAGGTAGAGAATAATTGATCAGTTCTTTTGAGACCTGCTTGCGTGCTTTTAGAGAAGTCTGCACTCCACTTGGGTTGTGGACAGTTTTCAGATATCAGACTTCTCTGTTTAAGAGTTGGAAAAAGCCCAAGTTCTTTTGAACCCAGTGTGTAATTATATGAAAACAAATTGCCTTTGGGGTCAAACAGATCTGAGTTTTAATCCCAATTCTCCATTAATTACCTTTTTATCTGAAAAGAGAAAAATAGCAGAGCCTCGTTGGGTTACTGAGAAGATTGAATTATATATGCTACTGACTGACTTAGCATGTGCAGCGCGCAGCCCAGACACTTTTCTCTGGAGGGGCTGCTGCTCTCACTGTGACCGCAGGGCCCTCAGGCTGCTTCTTGGAGAACCCGTCTGTGAAGCTGCAGGTTGGCCGCAGACAAGGGCCAGAAGCTGAACTGACCTATTTGTTAAACATTTATGCTATCGTGTGTATTTTGTTTTCTAGAATTTAGAGACTCAATTGCGAATAGTCCATTTTATTTGTACAATAATAGTATATCGGGCAGTGTGATTAAGCATTCTTTAGTAAACTTGGATTTATAAAAACAGGCTTTTTCTACCTTTACTGATTCTTAAGATTTTTAGTATTGTAATAACTAATAAAAATGGATGGATTTATTGAAATTAGAAGGAGCTATTATTCCTGAATGACTTGTGCATTAGCTTTACAAATAATATTTTTATTTGCCCATTTTTAAAAACTGTTTTGAAAGAGGTTGCAGATCAAGTGTTGTCAGTGTGTTTTTCAAGCAGATTATTTTACTTAGAATATTAGAGATTTAATTTAAGAGAATTTGGTTTCTAAAAGGTATTAAAAAGAGTTACCGTAGTCCTAGTAGTGAAGGTTTGTTGAGTGCTTGCTCTCTGGCGGGCCTCTGCTCGCTCTGCTTGGTTTCCTTCCTGACCCTTCTGCAGCCGTCGGGGAGGTGCAGGTGCCACTGCACGGGGAGAAGACCACGCACCTGAATCCTGTGACGGTGGTCGATTTGGCACGGGAACTCGTGATCTTTTCATGTACTGACATTGTAATGTGCATGTACAAATCACACGAAATCTCACGGTTTTAGGACCAAGTCCTTGGATATGCTAGTTTGTACTTTTCATTTTAAATGTGAAGAAACTGAAAAAAAGGAGGCCTTTTTTATAGGCTCACAGAGGCAGTTATTGGCACATGTAGCTCAGAATCTTGGAACTTTACATCCCATTTTACATCCTTTAAATTGTAACAACTCCTTGTTGCTCACTGAAAGTGCGTGTGCTTAGTAGAAAGCAGTGCAGCGGGGTGTGCAGCGACAGGCGCTCCAGGGTGGGCCTCTTTGGCCCCCAGGGCCTTGTGGGTGGGCCCCCGGAGCTCCGGCCTTGACACAGCCTCTCATTGTCCCAGAGCCAGAGAAGGGTAAGACATGGCCACAGGGTGAGGGGACGGCAGTAGCACGCTGCCTTTAGTAGGAGCAGTTCCTGCCTCTGCCATTAATTAGTGAAGCCACCTTTCTGAGCCTCCTCCTTCTCATCTATTCTGAGGGTTGAATTCTATCATGAACATGAAGTGCTAGTCCAGGGATGGCACAGAGTAAATCCTTAAGTGTTCCTCGTTCCCCAAGCAGAGAGGATAGACCTTTGCAGCCCGCTGTATCACTGTAGCGTCTTAGGTACCTCTCCGTGCCACTCTGACCCTTCTTTGAGCCTAGGTATCTCGTGGTCTTTTTGGAGGCGACAGTCCACTTACTTGTTTATCCAGCAGTCACCGATCACCAATTTGTGTATCTCCTATACAGCCGGACACCAGAAGGATATGCAGGAATGCCAGACTCCTGCTTCCCAGGACAGGAGCTTGTCCTCAGTAAGTGCATAGTGGTAGGCTTTGTTGGATAGAGATGCAGACATTGCCTAAGAGGGTTCATGTCACCGCCTGTCTCTTTTTGTCTAAAGGCTCTGGGAGAGTGCAGAATTGGAAATGCGGTGCTTTGTGGGTGCAGGTGGATGTGATTGATTCACCAGCTCCTGCCACCCCACTGGGGACCGTGATGAGGGGTGAAATGGGCTGAGCATGGACAGAGGTTTATGGGAGGAAATCGTGTAGCACCACAGGTGGAGGAAAGAGCACTGGTGAAGACAGGAGTTCGTTGAGGAGGTCGGTGGAGGGAAGGTGCGAATGGGCTTTACTGCATCTCAGAGTCATCCTCGGGCGTGCTTGTCGTGGAGAGCAGGCAGAGCTGACCAGCATGTCGGAGCTTGGCAGCCCTGAACTGAAGATGCCCTTGGGCTGGGTCGTTGCTGCTAAATCAGCCTTATTCTAGGAGTCCGGAGGGCCCCACAGGACTCATTTTTCATTTTTTTTTCCTCATGTGTTTGTCATCTAGTCCATTGTTCTCCTCCCTTAGCAGGAGACATGTATTTTCTTCCCTGGTGAAGAACCGTTGCTAAAACAGGACATGTCATTCCTAGAAAAAATTGTAAGAACTTGAAAACCAATATTCTATATTTTATTTCATGGCATAGCAGAACTAACCAGAACTTCTGTCTTCTGTGGCTCTAAGCCACATAATTTTTAAAAAAATATTTTTTATTGTGAAATATAACATATATGCAGAAAAGTGAAAACTTTCAAAATACAGGTTAACAAGTAAGTTATAGAGCAAATTTAAAGTTTGGTATGGGTTACAGCTCCATGATTTCAGGTATTTCCTTCTAGCTGTTCTAATATACTAGAGCGTCACAAGAAATACCTGCGTGGAGGTTTAGTAGTCACAAGCGTTGTTAGAGCCCCTCTTCTCTGTCACAGCTCCGCCCTCTCTTTGCTTCTTCTCCCGGTCTTCAGAGATGTTTGGACAATGGCCGTTCTATCCCTTTCATGTTGGAAAGAGGTGTCGATAGGGATGCAATTGGTTGGTGTTCTTGGAGAGACTGGTAGTCTGGGAGTTTCAGGTTTCTGAAAATTGAACTCAGCGAGACTTTGATAGAGCCTGAGAGAGAGCCCTGGGCGCTCCTGGGGGTTTTCAGGGACTCTGTGTGTGTGTGTTTGGGGGGGGATTGGTGCACTGTGGCGGTAGCAGTATCAGGGGGCTCGGCGCACCGTGGCAGTTAACAGTACCAGGGGGCTCGGCACACCATGGCAGTAGCAGTATCGGGGGGCTCGACTCACCGTGGCGATTAGCAGTATTGGGGGGCTCGGCGCACCGTGGCGGCAGCGGTACTGGGGGACTTGGCGCACCGTGGCAGTTAACAGTACCAGGGGGCTCGGCACACCATGGCGGTAGCAGTATTGGGGGGCTCGGAGCACCGTGGCGGCAGCAGTACTGGGGGGCTCGGTGCACCTTGGCGATTAGCAGTGCCGGTGGGGCTCGGCGCACCGTGGCGGCAGTAGTATCGGGGGGCTCGGCTCACCGTGGCGATTAGCAGTATTGGGGGGCTCGGCGCACCGTGGCAGCAGTGGTACCGGGGGGCTCGGTGCACTGTGGCGGCAGCAGAACCGGGGGGCTCGGTGCACCGTGGCAGCAGCAGTACCGGGGAGCTCGGTGCACCGTGGCAGCAGCAGCAGTCCCACGGGGCTCGGTGCACCGTGGCGGCAGCAGTACCGGGGGGCTCGGCGCACCGTGGCGATTAGCAGCGCTGGTGGGGCTCGGCGCACCGTGGCGGCAGTAGTATCGGGGGGCTTGGCACACCGTGGCGGCAGCGGTACCGGGGGGCTTGGCACACCGTGGTGGCAGCGGTACCGGGGGGCTCGGCGCACCGTGGCGGCAGTGGTATCGGGGGGCTCGGCGCACCATGGTGGTAGCAGTATCGGGGCTCGGCGCACCGCGGCGGTAGCAGTATCGGGGGGCTCGGCGCACCATGGTGGTAGCAGTATCGGGGCTTGGCGCACCGCGGCGGTAGCAGTATCGGGGCTCGGTGCACCGCGGCGGCAGTAGTATCGGGGAGCTCGGCGCACCGTGGCGGCAGCGGTACCGGGTGGAAGCGTGCATGAGGGTGGTCCTGGGCTCTGTTTGGAGGCTCTTGGCCACTGTGTCTGTACTTTGCTGCGCTCCTTTTGTCCCTGCTGGCAGGTCGGCATCCAGGTCACATTTTATGGCTTCTCTTTCCTCGCAGAGATAGAGAAGTGTCAGAAGGGAGACGGCAGGGACGAGGAGAAGTACATCGACGTGGTGGTCAACAAGAACATGAAGCTGGGGCAGAAGGTGCTGATCCCGGTGAAGCAGTTCCCGAAGGTGAGCCGGCCTGCGCTGGGGAGCCCGTCATCCGGGGGTGCCTGGGGGCCTCCCCTTCGCACAGCCCCACCCGACATTCACGGGAGGCAGGAACGGTTCGGTCCTGCCTTTTCTTGTTTGACTCTGGCAGGCCCTGGGGAACCCGAGAAACTGCTTCTCAGTCTTCTCGGTGTGACTTCGGGCAGCCTCTTACCTTCGCTCGTTTGTGGTGGGGTTGGATCACCAAGAATTAGATAAAATTATCCACGTTAAATGCTTTGCTTATTATTTAGCATAGAAACATTCCAGAGTTATCTATTCTAATCTTATTTAAATCTTACCTTTTCTTCTTCCTTTTTTCTTAGTTTTGACTACCCATATATAAAAATGGCTAGAGGAGGACTTGTTTTACATTGGCCATTGGTGTGAAGTTCTCATTCCGAAAGGATTTATTCAGTAAATTCCTTTAGAATTTAATACTGGATAAAAAATTGCCCGTCTCCAGAATACTGATTTGTTTCTTTTTTTGTTGTTGAGCAAATGAGCTAAAGTGGGCATCTGTTTAGCAACCCCACATATTTTTACCTTGATTCAATTTATACTTCAACCTTAGTATTATTATATTAATCTAAATATTTGGTGTTTTTTTTTCCATTACTTGTAATACATGTTTTTTCATCTATTTTAGTGTTTTTATTATTCATGTCAGGTGACAGACTATTCTAAATCTCTTTTTAAAAGAAGGTAGAATATATACTTCTTTTCCAGCATTCTGTTATGAAAATTTTCAAGCATAGAGCAGTCAGAAGTTTATACCGACCACCTATACACTTACACCTACATTCTGCCATTCGTATTTTATTATACTTGATTTATCACTTATTTGTCCCTTCTCTTCATCAAATCATCCTGCTTTTGACACATTTTACCATGAATTGGAAAAATACTCCACCATGTATACCATTAACTGAGTTCAATGTATTTTACAGTTTTTATGCTAAAGTACGTATAATGAAATGGTAGAATCCTAAATGTACAATTCATGGATGCCTTCTGAGAAATAGCTACTCCTCTAACTCATATTGGTATCAAGACAGACATTATCATCCTGCCAGAAAGTTCTTTTATGTCCCTCCTTAGAGAATTACAATGGCCCCTCCAGCGGCACGCATTGTTTGCTTGTTCTAGAACTTCCTATAAATGAGATCATATGATTGTGTCCCATTTTATGGAAGACTTCCTTCACTTGGCATATACTATAGCTTTTGAAATTCATGCACACTGTTGTATGTGTTGATAGTTTTTTTTTTTTAATTCGTTGAATAGTAGCCTATTTTATCATACACCACAGTTTATCCATTTGCCAGAAGTTCTAGTTTTGATGAAGTCTAGTATTACGGGTCTTTCTTTTAACTATTATTGCTTTCTGTAAACTCAGAAATCTGCCATCCTCAAGCAAACGTAGAGTCCTTTATAAGTTATAAAGGTATTCTTTTGTATTTCCTTTAAAAGTTTTACCGTTTTAGCTTTCACTTTTAGTTCTGTGATACATCTCAAATTAATTTTTATGTATGCTGAAAGTTAATTATTTTTACCCAAATTGATAATCTAGTTTTTCTGTCATCATTTGCTGAAAGGGGTTTTCACTCCACCGATTGTTTTGGCACTTTTGATGAAAATCAGATGGTTGTGTTAAGAGCAGGCCTGTGCTGAGCTTTTATTCTGTTCCATCGGTCTTGTATGCCACGACTGTTCTTCCTTGATCACTTAGCTTTGTCGTAAAACTTGGCATTAGGTAATGGGAGTCTTCTATCTTTATCCTCCTTTTTCAGGATTGCTTGGATATCCTGTGTCCTTTGCAATTCCATATAGGTTTCAGAATCAGTTTACCGGTTTCCATAAAGGGATGTTTTGGGAATATGACTGTGGTTGCCTTGTCTCTTGATGAGTCTGGGGGAGATTTGCCATCTTAACAGCGTTGACTCTTCAATTCCTTGAACGTTATATACCTGTCTCTGTACTTATTTAGGGTTAAGGTTGTCTATGTCTTTTGTTAAACTTATCCCTTAATCTTTTTTATTTTTTGGCATTATTGCAAATATGAATATTTTTAAAATTGTTTTCCAGTTTTTTGCTTTTACTATGAAATTTTATATATTAACCTTGGATTCTTCTGCCACCCTGCTAAATTCGCTTATCTGGTAAGTTTTGTAGATTCCTTAGGGTATCTTATGTAAACAATCCTATCATCTGCGTCGACAGTTTTATTTCTTCCTTTCCAATTTGTATACCTTTTATTTTTTTATTTTCCTTTTTGTATTTGCTAGAACCTCCAGAATGATGTTGAATAGAAGTGGTGCAAGAGTATTGTTCCCAATCTTAGTAAGCAAGCATTTGGTATTTTACCATTTTAGAACGATATCAATTGTCAGTCTTTTGTAGGTAATCTTTATTAGGTAAAGAAAGTTTCCGCTCTATTTCAGTGTTGCTGAGAGCTCTGATCCTGGGTGGGATCTACTGAAGTGTGCATTGGTAGCACCTCCTATACTGTTTATGCGCTGAATCCTGCTCATTGATCTTGCTGAATTAAACCAACTTTGCATTCCTGGGCTAAACCCACTTGCATTGATAAATTATCCTTTTTATATATTGTTGATTCAATTTGCCAGTATTTTGTAAAGTAGTTTTGCATCTATGTCCATGATACTGGTCTGTAAATTTGTTTTGTGTGTGTGTGCAATTGTCTTTATCAGATTTTGATATTAGGGTTATGCTGGTCTCATAAAATGAGTGGGAAATTGTTCTTTCCATTTTGTTCTCAAAGAATGTGTGTCATTGGTGTTATTTCTTCCCAGTATTTGAGAGAATTTACTAGTGAAGCTCTCTGGGTCTGGAATTTAATAATACATTCAATATCTTTCATTGATATGGGCTGGTTAGATTTTCCATATCTTCTTTTGCACAACTCTTTTGTGTTCTTCAATGGATTTGTCCATTTCACCATAATTAAGCTATTGCTTCTTCAGATATTTTTTCTGAACTATTCTCTCCATATCTTTTGGGACTTCAATTATACATATATTAGACCTTTTGATATTATCAGAGGTTCCTGTGGCTATGTTGGCTTTTGTTAATTTTTTTTCTTCTTCTTCAGATTGCATCATTATTACTGCTATCATCTTTAAGCTCATTGATTCTTTCTTATGTCATTTCCATTTTGCTGCTAATCCTACAAGGTGAATGTTTTATGTCATGTATTGTACTTTAACTGTTTCGGAAATTTACATTTGATTTATTTATGCATGTGTGTACATACACACATTTTTTTTTTGCAGAGGTTTTATGTTTTTTCAAGGGTTATTTCCCATTTGCCAATGAGCACAGTCACCATAGGTACTTTGAAATCCCTGTCTACTAGTCCCAAATCTTGGCCAACTTAGATTTGACCCTTGCACTTTGTTTTTGTGTATATGATTCAGGGGTTTGGCAGAGATTTTTGGCAGATTTTATCCACGAAATTTGTAGCTTCCCACCTCTGGTTGTCTTTTCTGTTATCTCCCTTACATTTCAGTACAGTATTGGCCTCAAAGCTATCAGTCAGGCTGAAAACTCTAAAATCAGTGAATTCACCCCAACCATTGTCCTCTTCCAAGTGTTGACTCCTTGGTGTTTGCACCCTCCAGAGCCTTCAGATAGTTCATTTTTATGTTTTGTTCAGAGTTTATAGTTATCGTCTATAGATGGTCAGTCTGTTAGGAGCTTACTCAGCCATTCCTGCGGAACTAGGGATACACACTTTAATAGGTAAACAGACAATTATATAATGAATGCTTCATAGCCAGTCTCATTTATTAAACAAAACATGGCTTATGGAACCATTTATAGATTGATTCATGTTCAGTGTGCTATAGCTACAAATATGGCATATGCTGGCTCTGTTCAGTAGCTGAAGCTTAACCTAAAATTAATGCTTTGTTTTGTATGAATAAGTCTATGAAATAAAATGAAGTATTTGAATAAAATGTATGAAATAAAATTTAAATATAACTTTTCAGTGTCAGCTTTGATGATGCAGACGTCAAATGATAATTTTTGTGCCTAACAGAAGAGTCCATTTCAAATAATTATAATGTCTGGAGTAGACTGCTCAGAAATCCACTGCTTTCAGAATACTGAAGCTTATTTCTGCTTGGAATAATTGAGCATGCATGTTTCAAGCTGGCCTTATAGAAAAGCTAATACAGCTCTGCCGTCCATTCTGAATGAACCCCATGCTCATGCCAGCTGACCGCCCGAGCCAGAGACTGCCAGGACTCGGTGCTCTGGTGGAGTGGTGGCGGCGTGGTGCCCGGTGGGGAATTGGCACCCACCCTACATTGTTGAAAGTCATAACTAGCATTTTGGAACTTCACCTAGTACAGTGATTTCCATTAATCAAATAACTTCTCTTAACCATTTTCAAAATTCTTTCAGTGACACAACATTGGAAACAATACATATGTCTTTTCTTATTCACACCTTAGAAGTGCACTCACTCCCTTGAGTTTCATGTCTGAGCTTCTAGATTGTTTTATACTTTGTGAAAACTTTTGAAGGTGCAGAAATCATTCTTCATGGGTTTTCTGCTGACGAACCCTCACCCCTAGTGCTGGGCAGCGCCCGGATTGATCGGGGTTAATGTCATGTCAGCCTGGGAGTGGGGTGCCCTGTGGCCGCGCCCCATAAGTGCAGTGTGGGTTAGGGTTTGAAGCCGCTGTGTCGTGGGCTGCACCACTTCTCAGGGCCCCCCCCCCATCCATCTGTGTGTCGCACTGGCATTGAGGCCTCGTCCGCGCCACCCCATGCTGGGAGCACCTCGACGAAGGGTGGTCCTTGCCCGCACACAGCCCTCGGCTCTGTGAGGAGTCCAGATGCACAGGCCAGTGTTCCTGAGGCAGCTGGGGAGGGTGGCAGTAGGGTGCTCTAGAGGTGCAGAGAGGAGACTTATGCTGATGTGCTAAGAGAAGGCTGCTGCCCTGGGGAAGAGGCCGAAGTGAGGTGGAGTGCGGCCCCCCACTGATGCAGGACCACGCGTGGGCCAGGGGCTCCGGGAAACTACGGGCCCCCTTGTTTGTTAAATGGGTTCATTTCAGTGTGACACGCACATTCTTACGGAAGTGTGCGTATAAAACATTAAGAAAGCAGAGCACGAAGTAGGGTTGGCTGGTGGGGACTGCAGAGCTGGAGCAGGAAGAAGGCACGGTGGCTCCTCGTGGGCTCTGTGACCCGAGACCGTGTCCGGAGGGCTGTCCCGCTGGGGGGAAGCACGTTCAGCGACCCGAGAGTGAGTGAATTACGATGACGTTAAATCAGTTGTGTGATATCATCGTGTGGAAGGCTCTATGCTGTGGTGAGATGCCCGTATTGTTGACTGAGAGAAAAAGGAGCAAGATATAGAACAGCTAGGATTCCAGTTGGATAAGTATTTGAAAAACAACTAGTTAGAATCTTAACAGTAGATATTTTCTGGAAGGTAGGGCTATGTGATACTTTGTACTTTGCACATTTTGGTATTTGAATGTCTTGACATTAAGTTTGTATAACTTTTATAATTGAGAAACAGAAGTAAATTTTCAATTTGAGGAAAAAAATGTGCCTGAGTTTTGTTGAGGAGATACCTTTGTACTATCGTTATGGTTTTCAAGGGTTATTGTACTGAGTAAATTCTATAGGTTTAAATTAGTTGTACTAAATTTGTTTGTTTCGTAGCATTCTAATGTGTATATACTGTTTTCAGGGACTTTATATTAGCCAATATTGTTTCTTACATTATGTGATTTTCTGTTTTATGCATAATTTAAATGTGGTATTTACAGTGGTCACATAAGTTCTTAGGTAAAGAGTGTCTGAGAGAGAAAGAAGAGGGACATACTTATGAAAGATATTCCTTCCTGGAGTTTGAGTTAAAGCTTACAGAAACTTTTTTAGAGTTGGCTTAGCATTTTTCACTTGTAGCATTTACAGACAGTTCAAAACCTGTGACTTTATTATTTTGCAGAAACCTTTTCCATATAAAGTACCACTGCTTTAAAGTCTTCCTAGAGTAGTGAATAAGTATTTGGCAGTCATATAGGTAAGATAAAAATTGTCTTTTCTGTGGCTCCTAATTGATTAATGTCTCTTTCAGAGGGTTTATGTGAAAATGATCATTATTTCTGGTGTTTAATTGATAATACATCTGTAGAAATAAAAGTCACGCACTTATATGTTAGTTTGTTGGGTCTGAAGTACAAACACGAAAATGGTGTGGCTGGGTGGTGGGTTCAAGAACAGGTGAGCAGTGAGCACCCAGGAGCTGGACGTGAGCAGTCACCAGGTAAACACAAATCACAACCACTGTGAGATACCACTTCACACCCACTGGGTGAGAATGAAAATGAAAAAGTCAGATAATAATAAGCATTGTAGAAGATGTGAAAAAAATGAAAACACACTGCTGGTGAGAAGGCCAAGCAGTGAAGCTGCTGTGCCACACAACCGGTCAGTTCCTCAAGTAGTTAAACAGAGTTCCTGCCTGACCCAGGAATTCCACTTCTGGGTGGAGAAGAAAAACGCTTGTTCACACAACCATTTCTGCATAATGTTTATAGCAGCATTAGTCAGCACAGCCAAAATGTAGGACTACCCCAGATGCCGGTCAGCACAGGAAGGAATAAACAGTGAGGCGTGTCCGCACAAGGGAGTGTCACTGCGTGATGAGGAGGAGGGGCTGGTACTGCCACGCTGTGGGTGAACCTGGAAGGCACTCCCCAAGTGGAAGAAGCTGGTTTGGGAAGATCACACCTTCATGATTCCATTCTTAGGAAAGTTCAGCAGAGAGAAACCTGGAGAGGCAGAAAGCATGTTGGTGTGTGCTTAGGGCTGGGGCGGAGAGCAAATCGTGATTGTTTCGTATATCTGTGAATATACCAAGAACCACTGGATTCGTTTTTAAAGTCAAGTTCATGTTAGACTATACAGTATTGGTCCTTTTGTTCCTGGCTAGTTTCACTCGGCAGAATGTTCTCAAGGTCCATCCGTGTGGTTACATGCTCCATGGCTTTAATCTGTCTTAGAGTTGTGTGATATTCCATTGCATGTATGTGCCACGGCCTGTTCAGCCACTCATCCATTGATGGACATTTGAGCCTTTTCCATCTCTTGGCAATCATAATGCTGCTATAAACATTGGTGTGCAAATGTCCATTTGTGTCCTTGCCCACACGCCCTCTGGGTATGTACCTAGTACTGGGATGCTGGATCACATGGCTGCCCTATACTTAGCTTCCTCAGGAACCACCAAACTGCTTTCTAGAATGCTTGTTCCATCTTACGTTCCTGCCATCAGTGGACATGTGTGTCTCTTTCTCCACATCCTCTCCAGCACTTGTCCTTGTCTTCTTTTTTTGGAGGGGGTTGGAATGCATGGTTCGGGAATCAAACCTGGGTTTCCCACATGAAGGCAAGCATTCTACTGCTGAAGCACCCATGCACCCCTTCCTTGAAGCTTTGATTTGGATTTCCTTAATTGCCAGTGAAGTTGAACATCTTTTCATGTGCCTTTTAGCCATTCGTATTTCCTCTTCTGAGAAGTGTCTTTTCCTTTTGCCCATTTTTAAATTGGGTTGTTTGTCTTTTTGTTGTTGAGTTGTACAATCTCTTTATATATTCTGGATACCAAGCCCTTATCTGACATGTGTTTTCCAAATACTGCTTCCCATCTCATAGGCTGCCTTTTTACTCTAAGTTCTTTGGTGCACAGAAATGTTTAGTTTTGAGGAGATACCATTTACCTATTTCTTTTCAATGCTCGTGCTTTGGGTATAAGGTCTAGGATACTACCTCCTATTACAAGATTTATGAGAGCTTTTCCTATATTTTCTCCTAACAGTTTTATGATCTTAACTCTAATTTTAGGTATTTGATCCATTTTGAGTTAATTTTTATGTAGGGTATGAGATACGGATCCTCTCTCACGCTTTTGCATATGGATATCCAGTTTTCCAAACACTGTTTATTAAAGAGGCTGTTTTGTCCCATGTGGGTTGGCTTGACTGCCTTAGCAAAGATTGTCCATTGATGAGAGGGTCTATTTCTGGACACTCGGTTTGATGCCATTGGTCAGTATGTCTTTTTTTTTATCTTATCTTCATGCTGTTTTGACCACAGTAGCTTCATAATGTGCTTCAGTGTGAGCCCTCCCATTTCAGTTTTCTTTCTCAAGATATTTTTAGCTATTTGGGGCACCCTCCTCTTTGAAATAAATTTGGTTACTGGTTTTTGTATTTCTGCAAAGTAAGTTGTTGGGATTTTAATTGGTATTGCATTGAATTTATAAATCAATTTGAAGAGAATTGACATCTTAACTCTATTTAGTCTCCAATCCATGGTATACACTTCCATTTATTTAAGGTTTTTCATTATTTCTTTTAGTAATTTCTTGTAGCTTTCTGTGTATAGATGTTTGTATCCTTAGTTAAATTTATTCCAAAAGAATATTTGATTCTTTTGGTTGCTATTGTAAATTAATTTTTTCCTTGATTTTCTCCTCAGGTTGTTCATCACATATAGAAGCACTCCTGATTTTGGTGTGTTGGTCTCTGTACCCTGCCAGTCTGCTGTACTCATTTATTAGCTCTAGTAGCCTTGGTGTAGTTGCTTCAGGATTTTCAACATATAATATCAAGTCATCTGCAAACCCTGAGAGTTTTACTTCTTCTTTTCCAATTTAGATGTCTTTTATTTCTTTTTCTTATTTAATTGCTCTGGCTAGAACTTCCAACGCAAGGTTGAGTAACAGCGCTGACATCGGGCATCCTTGTCTTGTTCCTGATGTTAGAGGGAAAGATTTCCGTCTTTCCCCATTAAGGATGATGTTAGTTGTGAGTTGTTCATATATTCCCTTTATCATGTTGAGGAAGTTCCCTTCTGTTCCTATCCTGTGACGTGTTTTCATCAAGAAAAGATGTTGAATTTTGTCAACTGCCGTTTCTGCGTAAATGGAGATGATTATGTGGTTTTTGCACTTTGATTTGTTGGTGTATTACATTAATTGCTTTTCATATGTTGGAGTAACCTTGCATGCCTGGAATAAATCCCACTTCCTCATGGTGTATAATTCTTTTAATGTGCTGCTAGGTTTGATTTGCAAGTATTTTGTTGAGGATTTTTGCATCTGTATTCATTAAAGAGATCTGTAATTTTGTTTTTTTTGTAATATCTTTGTCTGGCTTTGTTCCTAGGTTGCTGTTGGCCTCATGGAATGTTAGGTATGTTTCATACCTCTTCAGTTTTTTTGAAGATTTTGAGCAGGATTGGTATTAATTCTTTCTTGAATGTTTGGTAGAATTCACACGTGAAGCCATCTGGTCTTAGACTTTTGTTTGTTGGGAGCTTCTTGATTCTTTTCTAGGAAGTTGTCCATTTTGTGTGTTGTCTAATTTCTTAGCATATAGTTGCTCATAGTATCCTCATATTACCTTCTTTATTTCTGTCGGATCAGTGGTTATGTCTCCTCTTCCATTTCTGATTTTATTTATTTTCATGCTTGCTGTCTCTCTTTTTTTTTGTCAGCCTGCCTAAGGGTCCAGCAATTTTACAGATTTTCTCAAAGAACTAACTTCTGATTTTGTTGATTTTCTTGATTTTTGTATTCTCATTTTTATTTATTCTGCTCTGATCTTTGTAATTTCTTTCCTTTTTTTTTGCATTGGGGTTAGTTTACTGTTCTTTCTCTAGTTCTTCCAACTGAACAGTTATCTCCTTGATTTTTGCTCTTTCTTTTTTTTAATATAGACACTTACGGAAATAAATTTCCTTTTCAGCACTACCTTTGTTGCATCTCATAAATTTTGATGTATTGTGTTTTCATTTTCATTTGCCTCGAGTTATTTACTGATTTCTCTTGTTATTTCTTCCTTGACCCACTGGTTCTTTAAGCATTTGTTGTTTAGCCTCCATGTATTTGTGATTTTTCTGGCCCTCTGCCTGTTATTGATTTCCAACTTCATTCTGTTTTGATACCAAACAGTGTTTTGTATAATTTTAATCTTTTTAAATTTATTGAGACCTGGTTTCTGACCCCATATATGGTCTGTCCTTGAGAATTATTCATGAGCATTTGAGAAAAAATATGTATCCTGCTGTTGTAGGGTGCAGCGTTCTGCAAATGTCTATTACTCTAGCTTATTTATCATTATCATTCAAACATCTCTGTTCCCCTCTTTATCCTTTGTGTAGATGTTCTATCCGTCAATGACAGTGGGGACTTAAAGTCTGCGGCAGTTATGGTAGAGGGGTCTACTTTTCCCTTCAGTGTTGTCAGTGTTTGCCTCATGTATTTTGGAGCACTTTGGCTTGGTACATGAGTATTTATGTTTGTTATGTCTTTGTTGAATTGTTGCTTTTATTAATTGTTCCTTTGTTAAAAGTATTCTTCTTTGTCTCCTTTAATTGTTTTACTTTTGAAGTCTGATATTAATATAGTAACTCCTGCTCTTTCCTGGTTGTTATTTGAAGGAAATATTTTTTCCCAACTCTAGTAGTTTGAAAGCTGCTGGAATGCATTATACCAGAACTAGAATGGTATTTATATAATAAATTACAAGCTTACAGTTCTAAGGAAGTGAAAGTGCCCAAATTAAGGCACCAACAAGAGGTTACGTTCACTTAAGAAAGGTTGATGGGTCAGGAACACCTCTGTCGGCTGTGGCTGGCATCCACTGGTCCCTTGCTCCTGGGCTCCTTTGTTTTCCATCTCTGTTCTTTTGGGGGCTTCTCACTTAGTTCTCTGGGGCTGGTTTTCATCTCTTGGCTTCCCTTGGCTCTCTCCAGATTCTGGCTAGCTTAACATCTCATTGTGAAGTCTCCTGGGCTCTAAGCATCTCCAAACATCCATGTCTCTGTTCTCTGAAGCAACTGTTCTCTGAGCATCTACATCTGCTCTCTCTGTTGGCCCTGAGGCTTCTGTCATTTGTGTAGGCCCTGTCATTTCTCCATAATGCGTCCTCTTTAAGGGATTCCAGTAAACTAATCAAGACACACCCACAATGGATGGAGTCACATGTCCAGCTAATCAAAAGTTAACATCCATAATTGGGTGCATAAGATCTCAATGAAGATAATCTAATCAGTGTTCCAACCTACATTATTAAATCAGGACTAAAAGAAATGGCTTCCTCTACAAGATTGAATCATGATTAAAATATGGCTTTTCTAGGATACATAATCTGTTCAAACTGGCACACCAACCTTTCACTTTCAACCTAGTTTTGTCCTTGGGTCTAAAGTCAGTCTCTTGTAGGCAGCATAGAGATGGGTCCTATCCTATTCTTTAATCCATTCTGCCAGTCTGTGTCTATTGATTGGGGAGTTTAATCCATTAACATTGTGTCATTACTGTAAAGGCAGCACTTTCTTTTACAGTT